>NC_057806.1:304079344-304448195 GCF_018294505.1 Triticum aestivum | reverse complement strand
GTTGGGTTACCAGACTGGATCCGAGCAGAACGTAGATGTGGTTGAAGCTATGGTTGCAGCGACGGCGGTTTGAGATGCCGGTAGGGGAGGCACGAGGGAGGGGGGATACTGAGGGGAATGGGATGTGGTTGCAGGAATAAATTCTGAAATTGCGCTCCTAATGAAAATTTTGGTGTGAAATTTGAAACTTGGGCGGGGGGAACACACAACGTAGACGAAGCACGTAAAATACTCGTGTGCAAGAAAAAAGAAAGTTGGCAGATCCTGTCTCCATAAAAATGTACACATGTACTTGATTTTTTGGTCAATGGTACGCCTGGTTTATTAGGAAATATCGCACAGGCAACTAACTTATGGGTCATTAACGCAAAAAACGCAGACAGGTATGACATAGAAACCGTGTGTTTTGTGATCTTCTAATGATTAATGCAAAAAACGCACACGAGCACACATGCTAATCAACGCTCAAAGCCCTCAAAGGATGCTCTTACCGACATTGTACATTGATACTACAAACTTAAAGTACCAGTGGTAATTTGTTAAATCTCAACCTACCACGATCGGCATGGCAATGGTTCCATTTTTCTGTACGGTTCTCCAATTCTCCAATTTTCCAATATGGATGCATCGTACCTTGAATGGTTCCATTTTCGCGGGAACTTTAGCTACAGGAAAATTGGAGGTACTGCATAATGACATTGTACGTTCTCACTTCTCGTGGCAATGCATCCATATTGGAAAATTGGAGACACTGTTCTACTCCTGCTCTACCAAGGCACAGGAGGGCTCTTCCTTTTCATTCACGAGATGTCGTGTCACCGTGATCAAGCTGCTTCCAGTGGATAGTTGTGGTTGTTGTCCCTCAGCCTCTTAAAATGTGCTAGCTGTTACTATATATGTTAAGTATGTAGATATGGACCATATGGTTGTTGGCCCTTAGCCTCTTAAAATGTGATAGTTGTTACTATGTTAAGTATGTAGATATGGACCATATGGTTGTCAAAACCGTGTTACGAAGATCCTCCTTTTGTCGAATAGTGTAACCACTATATATATGTTACTCAAATATTGTTACCCAAGTTCATAAATTTTCATGGAAAGTATTAGTATCGTACACAATTCATTGAGTTTAAGTGTGTGCCCGATGTCCAGAAGGCATTTGCATATTAACTGTCCATATTGCAAATTCACACACATGTTCACATAAGGAAACGTATGTGTAACATACTAATCATCGCACACGATTACTCGCAGACGCATCGTGTGTGATACTCCTAGCCACCGCAAGCAACTAGTTTGCATTTTTCAAAGTTTTTTGTGCACACAGAATCACACACAAAGTAACTGTATTGACCGTCTGTGTTGTAATTTCTCATCGCAAACAGTTCATCCGAGTCGGCTGTTTGCCACGTATCACACACACACACACACACACACACCTTATTTACACGACTCGTTTGTGTTCTTTTGGCTCATCGCAAACAGTTTATCCATGTGAACTGTATGCTGCATATCACACACATCTTGTTAAGTTGAGCCGTTTCTGTTGTATTCCCTAATCAAAAATAGTTCGTCTGAGTTAACTCTATGCCATATATCGCACATACATTGATATGGCTTCCCGTTTCGGTTGTTCTACCCCATCGCAAACAGTTTGAATGGATTAACCATGTGTCCTGCATCGCACACACATTGTTATGGCTGCCGGTTTCTGTTGTTCTACCTCATTGTAGTCAGCTTGAATGGATTAACCGTATGCCCTTCATCGCACACGCAACTAAAACCTGAACCATGTTTGATGCATACATCATCGCAAACATTTTGCACCTTTTTGGATGGTTTTTTACACCACCGTTTGCGATTATTGCATCGCACACAGTTTCGGCAAAGGGTCTCTGATCATAGTGTCACGTTAGCAGTCTCCTGCAGCAGTGAATCAAAGCATTGCCATGTATCATAGGTTGCAAAACTTTAACGTGCAAAGATAAAGGAGTTTCTCATGATAGTAGCACGATACAAATAGATATGATAGCAAACTAATATGGATGAATGCCTTAGGCCGGCACCAACCTGAGCAAGAATGCTTATTCATGTAGTCCCAGAAGAGATGATAAAGCACTCACTGGAATCACTCAATAGTATATATTTTTGTGCACTTCAAATGTATGGTTGAAATCACTCATGTTTACCAATGCTGAGATTATATCGAAAGATTATCAAGAACTTCCAGTAGAGTTAAAGCACTGGATGGGATACAATTCATTGTATTGTCTTGTGTAGTTCCACTAAAATGTATGATTGGCACAACATGATCCCTATTTGCACAAGTAGGAACAAGGTGAAACCTTCATTAGCTTAGTGAGAAAGGATAGAAAGAAATTAGCATATTACTCTGACAGTAGCATCAAATTCATCATGGATAATACACAGAAGTGGAAGGTCTCTCTGGAGGATCATCTCACATGTAAGGTAGACATTCTCGGAGCCCTTGAATGGCCTCGTTTGAGGCCTCGGCTTCAGCAATATCACCTTGGCACTGTTTACTCTTCTTCTTCTTCCTCTTCATGCTCTGTTTCTCTTTCTCCTCACCAGTTGGTGAAACCAAGTACATAATTGGCCTTCTATTTCAGAATTGGTTTTTTCAGTGAGGGAGTACAAGTGTACTATAGTAAACAATAGCATTATTTTCTCATGGCAGTCGCAAAATAGATGAGGGAGTCCTGGATTAGGGGGTCTCCGGACAACCGGACTATATCCTTTGGCCGGAGTGTTGTACTATGAAGATACAAGATCGAAGACTTCGTCCCGTGTCTGGATGGGACTTTCCTTGGCATGGAAGGCAAGCTTGGCAATACGGATATGTAGATCTCCTCCCTTGTAACCGACTCTGGGTAACCCTAGCCCCCTCCGGTGTCTATATAAACCGGAGGGTTTAGTCCATAGGACAACATACAATCATACCATAGGCTAGCTTCTAGGGTTTAGCCTCTACGATCTCATGGTAGATCAACTCTTGTAATACTCATATCATCAAGATCAATCAAGCATGACGTAGGGTATTACCTCCATCGAGAGGGCCTGAAACTGGGTAAACATCATGTCCCCTGCCTCCTGTTACCATCCGCCTTAGACGCACAGTTCGGGAGCCCCTACCCGAGATCCGCCGGTTTTGACACCGACATTGGTGCTTTCATTGAGAGTTCCACTGTGTCGTCATCATAAGGAGGGATGGCTCGCTTCATTGTCAAGGACAACATCACCTCTGGGGGAGCCCTGGCTGTAGGCCAAACTCTCCGACTAGGCGGCTTCGTCATGACCGCCTGCTCGGCCGCTGCGCCGATGATGACTTCTCGGGTCATCGAAAATAGCCTCCACATCGGCTCGAAATTCACCGAGCAGATGGATCCAATGGAGCTCTCCTCTTTGAACGAGCTCTTGGATCACATCGCCGCTCTAGGAGTCGCTATGGACTACAATCGGATTGGGCTTAAACCCAACCAAAGGGAGATTAACTCTTCGCCGGTCACCCATCAGATAGCGGTGGTGGAGGAGCAATGCGGTGATTCTTCCTCTATCCTCAGGACGAACTATGTCCGGATTCCCGAGCTCTCCAAGCCGGATACCCGCCCACGGGAGGACATCACCTTAACCCTGAACCTAGAATCAGGCTGAATGTTGAACCTACGGGGCAACATCCCGGAGCCCGAACTTCCAAGATCAGAAACTCCCCCGCGCCGAGGTCTCAGATTGGGTCAAGGTCTGGACTTAAATCCACCCACCCAGATACAAACGATCTTTCCCACATTAGGCAAGAGCCCCAAGAGACAGTACATCACTATTGGGCCAGATTCCTCCTTGTAATGAACAATGTCAAGGACTGTCGCGAGGAAGACGCATTTTCGTTCTTTTGCAAAAATTGCACGGACAAGGGAATCCTCAACGCCATAAGTCGCCATGACATAGCACACTTCGCTGACTTGGCGGCCATAGTACGGAAGTACTGTGCGATGGAAAGCGCCTGGAAAACCCAAACAAAATTTTGGGATAATCCGGCTCTGACAAAACCCCTAGTCCGAATCAAAAGGGTGCACTCTCATAAGTCACCCGACTCAATTAAAAAGAAGCAAAATCCCACTACAGGGCGTGGAACCGTATTGGAGGGATGGCTTAACGGGCCCTGCAAAATTCATAGTACAACGGATACCATACCAACACACAGCCTTAGAGCATGTTGGGTACTCCGGCAGGTGTCCAAGAGCGGTGATGATCTCCTCATCCAAAACACCTCAGAGCACCATCCCGTGGATAACAATACAGTATTGACAGTCTTCGAGACCTTCGCCTCAAATAATAGGCGTAAGTGAGCACTCCACAACCTTGCCGAAGTCTGCCACATGGCAGCAATAAATCCATGGAGCGACACGGCTATCACCTTCAATGCCAGTGACAAACCTAAATTCTGAACAGCCTGAGCACCAGCCGCCTTGGTCCTTAGTCCAACTGTGGATGGCTTTCGGCTTACTAAAGTGCTCATGGATGGCGGCAGCGGATTAAACCTCATTTATGAGGAGACTCTTCAAAAAATGGAAATAGACGGAAACCATATTGAGCAAAGCAGCACGACCTTCCGAGGAATCATCCCTAGACGGGAGGCATGTTGCGCTGGGAAAATCACACTAGATGTGGTATTCGGCACTCCGGAGAATTACAGGTCCAAAGAAATTACATTCCAAGTGGCCCCATTTAGTAGCAGATACCACGCCCTCCTAGGGCGGGAGGCATTCACGATCTTCCAAGCCATACCCCATTACGGGTACATGAAGCTCAAAATGCCCGGGCCCAATGGAATCATCACTCTAGCTAGTGATCCGGACATAGCACTCCGCGTCGAGAACAAAACAGTCGCACTGGCCCTCGAGGCATTATCCGAAGCCCTTGTAGCGGAGGAATTAACCGCGCTGCACTCCAAGGTGGACAGGGACGACCTGATACTCGACAAAAGATCCAAGTCCACCTCTTTTAAACCAGCGGATGAAATAGTCAAATTCCAAGTCCATCCAACGGACCACACAAAAATAGCATCCATCGGGGCACAGTTAAATCCCGCTGTAGACGCCGCACTACGGGAGTCCCTGCGCGAGAATTGGGACATATTCGCCTGGCATCCTTGAGACATGCCAGGAATCCCATGCAGGCTGGCCGAGCATAGCCTTAACATTCTAAAGGGATTCAAGCCGGTCAAGCAGACTCTTCGGTGTTTCTTCGAACCTAAGCGGCAAGCCATGGGAGAGGAGCTAGCCAAGTTATTGGAGGCCGGATTCATTAGAGAAATAAAACATCTGGACTAGCTAGCAAACCTGGTAATGGTACCAAAGAAGGAAAAATCCTAGCGCCTATGCGTCAACTTCAAGGACCTTAGTAAGGCTTGCCCAAAGGATCCCTTCCCCCTCCCTCGCATCGATCAAATTATCGACGCCACCGCAGGACACGACTCATTGTGCTTCCTCGACGCATACTCCGGTTACCACCAAATTAAGATGGTGGAGTCCGATCAAGCCGCAACAGCATTTATCACTCCATACGGCCCCTTTTGTTTTAACACAATGCCCTTCGGGCTAAAAAACGCTGGCGCAATGTATCAATGCATGATTCAGACATGTCTGGAAAAGCAGATCGGCAAAATAGTGGAGGCATACGTAGATGACATGGTCATTAAAACCAGATACGTCGACTCCTTAATAGACGACTTGAGGCTCACGTTCGACAATCTCCGAACATACGACATTAAGCTCAATCCGGAAAAATGCGTTTTCGGCGTACCTGTCGGAAAGCTCCTAGGCTTCATAGTCTCCAGTAGAGGAATTGAAGCAAATCCGGCTAAAATCCGAGATCTGTCGCAGTTGGCTATCCCAACTGACCTCAAGCAAATCCAGAAGTTAACTGGATGTGTGGCGGCCTTAAGCCGCTTTATTTCCCGATTAGGAGAAAAGGCACTCCCCCTTTATCGCCTTCTTTGGCGCACCGAACACTTCGAGTGGACGGACGCAGCCACGGCCGGATTGGAAGAAATAAAAGCCATCCTAGCCACCAACCCAATCTTGGCTGCGCCAAATGTCGGCGAACCAATGTTGTTATATATAGCGGCAACTCACCAAGTTGTAAGCGCAGTACTCGTCGTCGAACGAGAGACGGACGGACATAAGTTCCCACTTCAAAAGCCGGTATATTATGTATCCATTGTCCTCACTCCATGCAAATCACGGCACCCACATTATCAAAAGATAGCATACGCGGTATTCATGGCATCTCGGAAATTGCGACACTACTTTCAAGAGTGTTCAATTACGGTGGCTCAGAAGTACCACTCAACGACATATAAACAACCGCGATGCCACGGGCCAGATTGCCAAATGGGCTATCAAACTCCTCCCTTTCGACATAACATATAGACCACGAAGAGCCATTAAGTCACAAGTACTGGCCGATTTCGTCGCCGAATGGACAGAAGCCGAACTCCCTAAAGAGTATGGCGCGTACTCCAATTGGATCATGCACTTTGACGGCTCTAAAATGCTGGCTGGTCTGGGGGCTGGCGTCGTCCTGACGTCCCCAACCGGAGATACAGTCCAATATGTACTCCAAATACTATACACAGACTCCAACAATGCAGCCGAATATGAGGCCCTATTACACGGTCTCCGGATGGCAGTTTCCATGGGCATTCGACGCCTAGAGGTGTGTGGGGACTCGAACCTCGTAATATCTCAAATAAATGGAGACTTCGATGCCAAGAATCCGAAAATGGCGGCATATCACAATGCCATCCTCAAAATGTCAGCTCCGTTCGAGGGGCTTGAATTCCACCATGTGGCTCGGGAAAACAATCAGGCGGCGGATATCCTCGCCCGTATCGGCACTAAGCGCGACCCTGTCCCACCTAACATCTTCCTGGAAAAGTTGTTTAAGCCATCCGTAGTATGGGAAGGGGACACCAGTAACAATAGTCCGGACCCGGCCACAACACCAGATACCAAACACTCTGACATAATCGGAGGCTCTGCCATCGAAATAACACCTTCAGCCCATGTGATAATGGCCGTCATCGCCCCGTGGACAGAACCATTCCTGGCCTACCTAACCAGGTAGGAACTACCCGAGGACCAAAATGAGGCACACTGCATAGTGCGGCGATCTAAAGCCTACAAGGTCCATGAGGGAGAGCTTTATAAGAAAAGCACTACCGGAGTCCTTCAAAGGTGCATATCCGAAGAGGAAGGGCGGAAGCTTTTGGCAGAAATCCATGCTGGACTCGGCGGCCATCACGCCGCAGCCCGGGCCCTTGTAAGCAAGGACTTCCGTACATGTTTCTATTGGCCAACGGCCCGAGCAGATGCACAATATCTAGTCCAACATTGTGTCGGTTGCTAGCTTTTTGCAAACTAAAGCCATATGCCACCTACCGCTCTCCAAACAATCCCCATTACTTGGCCCTTTGCGGTCTGGGGGCTTGATATGGTCAGTCCCCTTAAAGGGGGAACCCATAAGAAAAAATACTTAATGGTCATGGTGGATAAATTCACCAAATGGATAGAAGCCAAACTCGTTAAAACGGCTGAATCCGGACCGGTGATAGACTTCATATCCGGGGTTGTACACCATTATGGCATCCCCTACAGCATCATCACTAACAACGGCATGAACTTTACAGCCGCCGAGGTAAAACTTTGGTGCAACAACATGGGCATCAAGCTTGATTATGCTTCTGTCTATCACCCGCAAACTAACTATCAAGTCGAGCAAGCAAATGGTCTTATCATGGGCGGCACTAAACCCAGATTAGTGCGGTCCTTAAAGGAATCAAACACGCACTTGGTAGAGGAGCTCGACTCCGTACTATGGGGGCTGCGGACCACTCCGAATCGCACTACCGGATACACACCGTTTTTACGTTGTACGGTGCAGAGGCGGTTCTGCCTTGCGACATAATTCATGACTCACCTCGAGTGCGCATGTACGAAGAAAAAGAGGCCGAGCTCGATCGGCAGGACAGTTTGGACGCCCTGGAGGAGGAGCGCGACGTGGCAAAAGCCATTCCGCATTCTATCAGCAACAGGCTCGAAGGTATCAAAGCAGAGAAGTACGGGCCAAAGCCTATAACGTTGGCAAACTAGTTCTACGCCTGCTGGAGAAGAAAAAGTACAAGCTCAAACCCAAATGGGAAGGTCCCTTCATTATTGACCAGGTTCTGACTGGTGGAGCGTACCGTCTGCAGGATGCATCAGACAATCGACTCGAGCCAAACCCATGGAACGCAGCCAGACTCCAAAGATTCTACGCCTAGTGCCGGACTCTATGTTCGTCTCCTTACCCCCGTCAATTTTTTGCATATTCGTTATCTGTCCTTTCTCTCTTTCTCTCTTCCTTTTTCTTCTCCTCAAGGCCTTAAAAGGCTAACTTGTGCCTTGACTACACAATCTTGACGCGCTAAACCGCGCTCATTATACCTGGGGGCTTCTTATATAGAAGCTTAATATAATTATTTTTCTGGGCTTTATACCCCACACATGTGTTATTCTTCCGCATGTACCTTTTTCGCCATTATATGCATCGATATGACTTAAGTTTTGGCCAAGCTGGGTTGTCTGACTCTTGTATTTATGCCCTACGTTCCCGTTAATTCGGCTAGGGCATAAGGGGAGCACCTCTGCGATTGTTACTACCGGGTCAGCCGGATGTGTACCTTAAGGGAATATTCGGTCAGTGAACAAAAGATGACTTTTATTTATTTTGATACATGCCCCCAGATGTTTATATTCTGCGTCTCTTTTCGTAGTTCGGACATGCACATTAGGGCATGCGTATCCAGGGAAAGGAACCCTTAACGGAACTATTCTCCCTGGAAAATGTTTCTTACTATCCATGTAATATAACATAGCTAGTTGGGTACTTGACTGTTCAAGCACTATGACCCCTAAGCCTGGTTTCCACGCATACCCCGGTTTTTACATAACCGAGCGAGTATTCGGATACACTCCGGACTATCGGGTCCAGAGGTCGAAGCGAAAAGGTCCGCCATGACAAATGATTTACAATCCGACTAGGGACATTATATATGTCACTTAAAGTACATAGTCACTAAGACTGATTAAATTCTTCTTCTATACCATCCAACAGGCTTTCTAGCCTACAATCCTGTTGGGAATACTTTGCGGCTAATTCTACTTGGTCATACACCAAACTTACGGGGATCTCTTTCCCATCGGGCCCCACAGGTCCGACCTCGGCCATGTGGTTTGGGTCAGCTTTGGTATATCGCGTCTTCACCATGGCCCAGGCTTCCCTTGCACCTTGTCGGCAGGCTGATATCTTCCATAATCGGAAGTGCCGCCGCGCCCCCTTGAGCTTCTCTATAAGCTCCCCCATGCCTCCTGGCGGGGAGTCGGATGGCCACAAGGCTTGCGCAATACCCTGCATCACCTGCCGAACTTGTTCATGCAGTTGTGAGAGCTCTGGTAGAAGATCACCCGCAGACCCGGGCATCTCCTCCGCGGGACGATCCGTCAGCATAGCTGCAGACATAACTCTGTTAGCCAGCTTCTTCGTCGAACTCTTTCAAAAGTTTGTTCAAGCACTTGCTGGAAATGCCGCGTCGAAGCCGCTTATTCTCCTTCACGGAGTCCGCAAGTTGGGCTCAGACATCTTTCAGTTCCACGCCCAGCCGGATATTGGCGTCCTGGAGATTATTTTTCTCCTGCCTAACCCGCATAAGCACACGCTAGCCACCATTTAGCTGTCGATTAGCACGTTGTGCATCCTCCGGCACGGCCTCCGGATTCACTCCGGAGTCACCTGCAATATCTATTGTTAGATTTGCATGCATGCCGCATACTATCTGGTACCTGTCATTCTTTGCAATGGAAACAAGTGTTACCAGAGGGGGCCTTCTCTGACTCCTTCAACGCGACACCGCGGCCCGTAGCTGGGCTTTGCACTCTTCCAGCTCTTGAGACAATTGTGTATTCTTCTCTGTAAGAACCTACACAAATAATGATCCTTAAATCAGTTGTGTCAACTGTTTCAAGCCTCAGGGGCTATTGATATATATAATCGTCAGATTTTCTTACCCGCATATCCCTTACATACTGGTATGTGGCTCTGGCTAGACCGTTTTGAGCAGCACGGATGTACGCGTCTCCTGAGTTGAAGGCATCGGACGCCTCTTGGGAGAAACAAGTGTCACGGAGTACGGCCCGGCGACGCGTGTGATTCATGGCGCTCTCCACTTTAGAATTTGTAGCGGATAGTCTGTCTGCATCCTCTGTAGGAGGAGCATTCGGCGTCCGCCCCGTGTTAGCTTCCGCCTCTATGTCCGGCCCTGGAGCCCGACTGGTGGAGGCGTGATCGGCAACCTCTCCGGATATAGTATGGTGAGCGTTTTTCCTACTAGGAAACACGGACATCATTATATTTTATGAAAGACGACAACCACGGAGCGAGGTTCTGTGTCATACCTCTGCGCCAGCGTCTCAGTCCTGACCGCCTTCCTTTTTGGCCTACCCGGCTTCGGTGTCCCTTGTTGGTGAGTCGCTGCGGGTTAGGCATGGCGTCCCGAGGGCCTTCCCTGTAAAACACCATATGTGTACGGCAGGTGAAGTTCATGAAAGGGGATCCTTTTCGGATGTTGGGACTCCACTTTTTCTTACATGCGATGCAGGGAGTAGCCCAGGATAGTCGGCCATGATGGCCACCATGGCGTCATCACAGCTCAATTGATAGAATGTCCTATCTATCAGCTCCACAAATATGTCTGAATCCTCTTCGAGTCCAGGATCGAGGGCCCGGTCAGGGTCCTCCGGTTGTGGAGGTGGGCTGTTGACCTCCCTTACAACTTTTCGTAGTTCCTGCCATTAAACGGCAAGGTGAGTATTTATGACGAAGAATGCGGGAAGGTTGGGAGTAAAAAGTGACAGCTAAGCCAGGTTGGAGGGTTGTACATGGATAATCCATCCCGTGGCTTAATACGGATGAACTCCTCTTCCTCTCCCTTGAACAACTCGGACATAATTTTTGCTAGAGCAGCAGCGGAGTCCAGTCCCTTACGCCTGCAGCGGGTGGCATCATCTTCCCCGTTAAAGCGCCACATGGGGTGCTCTTGATATTGAAGTGGTTGCACCCCCCCGCATTATACATATTGACATAACCTCGATTATTGTCAATCCCAATTGAGCCAGCGCTTTTATCCGGCCCATCAGGTAAAGGACTTCTCTGTTATCTTCCTCCTGAGGGCTCCGTGGGCGCCAGCTTCGGCATTTCTTCAAAGGGGCATTGTCAAACTCAGGAAGACCCATTTGAATAGGATCTGGAAGGGGGCGTCCTCCATATAAAACCACTTCGAAGGCCAGTCTTCGGACGTCTTCTTCAGGGTACCGGACAGGTATCCGGTCCCGGTGATGCGCCATATTTTGGCTCCGCCCACTTGATATATTGACCCCTCCTATGGATGGGGCACAAGGCAGAATAGCCTGTTCCACAGCTCGAAATGAGCCTCGCAGCCCAGAAACAACTCACAAAGGGTGACATAACCAGCGATGTGTAATATGGAAGCGGGGGTGAATTATGCAACTAGAGGTCGTAGAACTCCAGGAGCCCGCGGAGGAACGGATGGATTGGAAATCCAAGTCCCCTTAGTAAATAAGGGACAAGGCATACTCGCTCCCCCTTGGAGGGATTGGGGAAGCTCTCTGCTGGCTCCCCGCCATTATAGGTGGCGAGCCCGGCTTGAACGGGGACCATATATGCTGGGGGGGAGAAATCCCTAGGTCTGTAACTCTACTAATTGGCTGAGAGGGATGGAACACTTCTCCCAATCACCGGGTTTAGGGCTACGGGAGCGGGAGGAGGAGCTGCGATGCCGACCATGTTGGAATGGATTTTTCCGAGCGCGCTCCAATGGATACTCGCCATAGGAGGATGGTGTGGTTTGGATCTAAGAATCCCCGTCCCTTTAATAGAAAAGTTTACTTACATGGCTAGGGTGGCGAATGTAAAAATGCCCTGGCCCCTCGCATTCACTCAACACGTGCAAGATAGCCCTTATGGGGCACAGAAGCCAAGTAGTGCAACATTTATGGGGAGCCGGACACTACTCAGCAGATATTCAGAATTTGGAGAAGAACCCGCCTTGCAATGCCGAAGACAATCTGCGCGCTGGACTCATCGTCATTGAAGCCTGGTTCGGGGGCTACTGAGGGAGTCCTGGATTAGGGGGTCCCCGGACAGCCGGACTGTTGTACTATGAAGATACAAGATTGAAGACTTCGTCCCGTGTCTGGATGGGACCTTCCTTGGCGTGGAAGGCAAGCTTGGCAATACGGATATGTAGATCTCCTCCCTTGTAACCGACTCTGGGTAACCCTAGCCCCCTCCGGTGTCTATATAAACCGGAGGGTTTAGTCCATAGGACAACATACAATCATACCATAGGCTAGCTTCTAGGGTTTAGCCTCTACGATCTCGTGGTAGATCAACTCTTGTAATACTCATATCATCAAGATCAATCAAGCATGACGTAGGGTATTACCTCCATAGAGAAGGCCCGAACCTGGGTAAACATCGTGTCCCCTGCCTCCTGTTACCATCTGCCTTAGACGCACAGTTAGGGACCCCCTACCCGAGATCCACCGGTTTTGACACCGACAATAGAGATGAACACATGCATTAAATATCATTCTTACCTAAAGGATGGTTATGGTGCCAATATGGATGATGAGGATTGGAACACGGATTTCCCTTTGTGCAGTTCCACCGAAATGAACCAACTGTTCCATTCTAACATTCCAGTTAAACAGCACAAAAGTCACTTCTTTTAAGAAGTGTTTTGTGCAGTGCACCAAAAGGTCACAACAGCAACCAGGTGAAATGGATATCCCTGTTTGCACAAATAGCTACAGAGGAAATAGTCAGAGTCTTAAACAATTACAGGCAAAAACGTTTGGCTAAACTTGTCATGGCTTATAACAGTGGCATGGCTTCATTTTACCAGGGGCATTAGATTAAGAACAGCTAAATATTTGGTATAAGGGCATGGGACAGTGGGTGCACCAGCAATCCAGCACCATGTACCTAAACCGGGGCATAGAGTGGTGATTCCGAGTTTGTTACCCCGAGAAACAAACATCCAAGAAACATATCTAGGTTGGTCCCATTTTTGTTCACTCTAGCCACCTACTCCTATGTTTTTTGGAAATGGAGGCGTGCCCCCGGCCTCTGCATCATAATGATGCATGCAGCTATCTTATCTGTGGATAGCAAATCTAGTCCTGGTCATGCCATTGTGTACAGCGTTTCCCCTATATTTCCCTTTTCGACCAAGAGACCGGTTGGATGACCAGTATGTACTACTTTCACCACCTATCCTTCCTGTTTGTACCAAGTCTGATGCACATACTAAATTCCCCCACCCCCACTTTATTTCTTGTTTGAAACAAGTACAAGATTCGACTCCATGAAGTAGCTTTACCTCTAACAATAGAAGAAAAAAAGGTGACATTGGACCATGATCGAGAGGGGCTGAGGGCAGAAAATGATGCACATGCAACGACATAGAAAGCTGGGGAATTAGCGCTACGGCGGTTTCGAAGGAAGATATACCTGAAGGTCGTCAGGATGTGGATAGGTGGGCGGCGCGAGGCCGGATCCGCCCACACTAGGGCAACGGCAAAGGGATCGGAGGACCTCCCGCGCCGGCGCTCGGCCAGAGATAACGGTGCGGCCGGTAGTGGGTCTCCTCCCTCGCTGTCGACGATGGCCTAAACGCTGCCCCTCCCCCCTTCACCAGCGAAGTGGGATACGTCCAGATCTGTAACCAGCGGTGAGGAGAAAGACAGTGTTTTTTGAAGGGAGATAGACAGTGTTACCACCGCTATCTTGTTTAGATCTGGAGAGGATGAGAGTGTGTGAATAGAGCAACCCTAGCAAGCAAGCGCGAAGGCTCCGGCCTATATATACGTAGTGGGGTATTTTTCCCTTTCCACTCCATCAAAACAATCATTTAAAAATGTGTACGTGCCAGGTCGCCATTTTTTTACTTGTTGATTGTTTTTTGAGATAGCTACCCACTTATTCCAAGTGGTGTTATGGTGTGCTAGATCACACTTTGTATCGTTCAAGTATGGTACAAGATCCTCCATTAAATGAACAACCACCCCCTCGTAAAAATTGTGAACAAGCCCACGGCTAAAATTATTGGAAACGTGGGCTGCCCCAACATGCATTATTATTTATATTTTCTACTCCCTCCATTCCTAAATATAAGTCTTTTTAGACATTTCAAATGGACGACAACATACAGATGTATGTAGACATATTTTAAAGTATGGATTCGTTATGTAGACATATTTTAAAGTATGGATTCGTTAGAATATGTCTACATACTTTAAAATATGTCTACATACATCTGTATGTTGTAGTCCATACTTTAAAATATGTCTACATACTCTCACATGTACGTTGGATTCGTTAGACATATTTCTCACAACGTAGATATTTTAAAGTATGAATATCTAAAAAGACTTATATTTGGGAACAGATGGAGTTTGTGGGAGTATCCTCAAAACAAAATGTGAGAGTACAATATTTATTGGGCCCCTTTGTAATTGGTGTTAAGTTTTGACCAAAGATTTAACTGACAAAATATTAGTGCATGTTAACAAAAATTATATCGTTTGATTCGTATTTGAACATAGTTTTCAATGATGTAGGGGCTGTTTGGTTTCCAGCCACATATTGCCACACTTTGCCACACCTCACCTTAGGAAAATTTGACCAAGTTAGGTGGGTGTTTGGTTCGAGCCACACCTAAGACAAGAATTTTTTTATTTGCAGTGAACCCCACATGTCATAGACACAAAAAGTGTGGCAAGATTTCCTTAGGCAAGCCAAAGTGGGTCTAACAATTTGAGCAACTCAAGTTAGGCAAGTGTGGAAAAAATAATGTGGCAACATAAGACAAACATAGTCACAATCCAAACAGCCCCGTAATTTTTTGTGACATGCATGAACATTTGGTTAGTTAAATTTATCACGGCATGCATGCATGCGTTGTACTCCCTCCATTTCCAAATATAAGTCTTTGTAGAGATTGCAACAAGTGACTACATACGAAGCACAATGAGTGAATCTACACTCTAAAATATGTCTACATACATCCGTATGTTGTAGTCCATTTGAAATGTCTAAAAAGACTTATATTTAGGAACGGAGGGAGTAACTAATGCATCGGTAAACACAAATTATTGAAATATATCGAGTGCAGTGCTTTGATGTGTCACATCAACTCGTACAAGACCGAGAATTTTGATTACTACAATGCCCTCTCGCCTTAACCGCACCTGCCTTTGGCTGCATGACAGGTGGGCCACCCACCTGTTGGGCCCACCTGTCATAGACGTAAAGGTAGGAGCAGTAAGTCAATGAAGGTGCGTACCTCCCTCTCCCATGAGCGTGGTGGCTGGCAGGACTAGGAGAAGCTTTTTTTTGCTACACGCTCTCCCTCCCGCACGCGGTGGACATGCAGCTGTTCAATCGCTGTCAGATGGCCAGAAGCATACTATAGTACTCCTCCATTGCAGTAGTACTCCATCATTGTTCGACTTCCCGAAGAGGCAAAGAGCCAAGCGCGGCCCGGATGCTCGTGTGGCAGTTTCATGTGTAGACTAGTCTAGCATAGCGTGTACCGTGCATGTAAGCTTAAAATCGTTGGGGTAGGCTCCATGCTTTTTTATTAAAATAATCTTCTGGCCCTACGTGTCATCCTGGTGATTCTAGTTTGCACGCTCATCTGGTCAAGACAGGAATATATATTTTAATTTGTGGTGGGGTAAATGTTAGACGTTGCAGCAAATGGAGTATTGTATGCTGCGGGTCTTTCAGCCAAGTTTAGAGGCAACCATATGGGGCAAGTGCTATGATGTGTCGTGTCAACTCGTACAACAAGGAGAAGCTTGATTTTACTACTACACGCCTTCTCCCTCGCCCATGCGCGCGGTGGCTATCCCTCCCGCACACGGTGGATGGACATGCAGCAGTGGATTCGATACTGTAGAAGTAGTAGTAACATCATTTTTGTCTTCTCGAAGAGGCGAAGAGCCAAGCGCAACCCGAACGTGGTAGTTGCGAACGCTCATGTGGCAGTCTTTGTGTAGGGGTGGGGCGTGGTGCGGAGCCTTGGAGCACGCATACAGCCAGGCTCTTGCATGAGACAAAATTTCTATTTGAGCCCACTATTGTAGTACTAGTAATTGCTAGTATAGCCCTGTAAACCGAAAAGGAGTATTTGCCTTTCTAGAGATTTCAACAAGTGACTAGACTACATCGCGTGCAGTTTTGGCTCAAATCTCAAATCTCATCAACGAAGGCATTTTGTGATTGGAGGAATGTATCTCGTACTTTACAAAACTACCCTAATTAAACTCATGCATTAATTACGTAGTTCTCTCATTTTCCTCTCCGCCTTGGTCGCGGCTCACAATATTGAGCACTCCTATGTGACTAGCCGCTCTATCTACATGTGGGACATCAAAGCATTCGGGCCCGCATGCCATCCACCAAATCACAACGAGGTGCTATAGTCAAGACTCACCGGTAACCCCGGTGTGGCCGTCATGACCCGTCATATCACCAAACCCACCTTTACCAGCAGTGGTAAAGTGGCCTCGAAGGGGCCTTGAATTTGGACTGGACGAAGCAACCATCATTTCATTGGAACGCTCATTGAAGCCCTTTCTCCCCTTTCTTGAAGAAAACCTCACTCTAGGCTACTCACTTCTACCATTTTTCTTCTGTACCGATGAAGGAAAGGTGGGCGAATCAGTGATGCTGCCATATTTTCATTCCAAGAATCTTCTTTTTGTGAAGCACCGACCGATTCTCACACCCTATTCTTTTCCCGTTTTCATTGCGATTGTGGTTTCCTTTCGATTGCTTTTTGTTTGTCAGATCATTAATGGATCCTGGAGCACTAGCCAAAGAGTTGCTGGTGGAAAACCCACTGGAGACAGCGATCTCCAAGAAGCGAGCACCGACCAACGAGTTGACCATGTTGGCGGGCCAACCCATGGAGACGAAGAACTCCAAGAAACAAGCATTGGCCAAAGAGTTTTTTTGACAGATAGACTGTAAGGGAACCCCATATAGTATAATTGGTGCAACAAACCCAAATTGCAAGTACCATGCCTTGAACCTGGGTGGGTGGGAAGGCATCAGCCCTTTCCCACCACTAGGCTATGCCTTAGTCTGCACTTGCCAAAGAGTTGACTACGTTGGCGGACGAACTCCTCAAAGAAAATTGGAAGAACAGCAAGGGCCCCACCATGCCTACCCCAGAAACTCTAATGGCCACCTATGCGAGGCTCAAGGCCGAGTTCGAGGAGATAGTTGCCGTTGAGAAGCAATATTCCCCTGGCAAGGTGATGGCCCCCATCGAGGATGAGGAGATGGCCCCCGGAGGGATGGGAGCACCCGGTGAGCTGCACAAGGTAAAAAATAATGTCTTACCATAGTTGTGGTTTTTGATTATTTGCAATGTGCTTGCTAATATGTTAGGGTTGTGTAGGTGCCGGTGGACGTCCTTGATGATTCCGATGTCGCATCCCGTCCTGTGGACAACGCCCCAGAGATTGTTTTCGATGTCGTGGTCCGTCCTGTTGACATCGCCCTGGAGATCGATCCCGATGCCGGTGTCCATCCTGTGGACATCGCCCCAGAGATTGATTCTGATGTCGCGGTCAGTTATGTGGACATCGCCCCAGAGATCGGTTCCCATGCCGCTATTCGTGTTGTGCTCATTTCCTGAGAGACCGATGACAAGAAATAGTTGGCCGCGCTAATCCTTCAGGGTAGTTTGCATTGCCCTGTGTTTAATTACCAAAACGATGCGTGTTATCAAACCATCTTAGGGCTAGTGCACTGTCTTTTGTGGGCGGTATTTGCTACTTTTGTTTGATAGTGAATCATGCGAACCCTCTCCGAGTTATGGAAACAGATGTATCCTCACCTGCTTCGTCCGACCAACTTACAGCGGGAAGGGTTGGGCCTGCGCTATGACCGGGGTGGACCAGGATAATTTTGTGCATGGCAGGTGGACCAGGATGGTTGACGTCCCACATGTCAGCGAATGGAAAGTATTCTTTTCTGATATAGAGGACGAGCAACGAGTATTCATTGTTTATTTTTGATGAAAGCTATTGTCTCCACTGTTACGACAGAGGAGTGTGAAACACGACAGCCCAGTGAACTTGGCATGTGCACCACTCCCTCCTTCCGCATGTAATACTACCATAGTGTTGACTATAAGGTTGGCTATAAAGGTTACAACTTTTTTTCGCTTTCTCTCTATCTATTTCCCCTCAAATGTTTTCTACCTTTCTTTTTTTATACACAATTGTTTTTTATGCCTCTTTTTTAGAATTAGTTATTTTATACCTAGGAGCACGTGTAGAGATGGGCTCTTGTAGAGCCCACTCCTTGACTTTGTCAATGCCTCTCTCTCCTCCACATAAGCGGGCTTATAGGCCAGTATTTTACTGGTACTACTTGCTATGAATGCGGGCAGCTGGCGTCTGAGGGGGGAGGGCTTGGAAGCGGTCCGGACTCCTGCATGGCCCACCTCACATTATCACCATATATTTCTTGGAGTCCGTGTGCGACGGGCGGGCGATCTCTTCTCCCTCCCTCGTCTCTCTCTTCTCAGCCGACGCCCGCTGAGTGATTAGATTTCGGCTATCGACGGTTTATTCAATTGTAGTCCCACATGTCAGTGAAATTGCAAGACAACGCGTGTCCCTTCTGGTGAGCGGCGTGCGAGCCGGACTATCAGGGGTGCGACGCGTACGAGTCGTAACTATGTCGCCTTTTCTTTTGAACTTGCGAAGCGAAACATTTTCGTGCAATCGACCGATAGAAATCCAGAACAAAATGACGAGGGCGGTTCTTCCCCGCGCGTTAGGCGGGCTAGTTTTAGTGATATGACGTGCTACAGTGCCGTCCACTTGCTCCATCTTTATGTTAGCAAGAGTTTACACTCTTACATGGGAGGAGTGCGAAACACGGCGGATCTGATTTTGATCGAGGGATAACTGTTCCCTGCCAAATAATGGAGCACTGTTAATCTCCAGCGCTGGCCCACAAATTTACACTGGCAACTGTCCGAGGACACTGATGGATGCCAGCCAATGCTGCCCGCATACCTTTCAACAACTATATGAACTAACCGGACGAAATTCGTGCAAACAAAGCAAATTTCAAATTAACCAGATGAAATTCATTACATTTTGGAAACTTTTCCTATAAACTGGATGAAATTCATTACATATTTCGCACAAACCATACTAAAACCTGCTGTAAACCTAATCTAAACGATAGCCGACGCCCGACCACCATGTCCGGCCATGAACCCAAGAAAGTCGGCCATTGCCTTTGCCTCCTCCTGATTTGCCTCAATAACCTCCTCCTCTGGAGCACAAGGTTCTGAAGATTCCCGCCTCCACATCGGCGTCAAGCGGCTAATCGGCCACCGATGTTTATCCCACCAAGCTTGGCGTCGACTCTGTGGAGGAGCGGTGGCCTTCCTGGGACCAGAGCGGCAGCGACCTACCGTGTACTAGTCTTCCTCGCTGCCGGCTGTGCCCGCGCACGCGCGCCAGCTTCGTGGTAGTGGCGGCGGAGGGCGTCCGGGGGAGAGCCGGTGATCTCCTTCATCAAGTCCTGCGACAGTACGTCCAAGAGAGCTTTGGAGCGTGCCTGGAGCGGAGCCGCCGATGACCTTCGTCTGCTCCTACAACAGTACGTCCAAGAGAGCTTTGGAGCGCCAGGGGGCCATGGTTGGAGAGGTGCCGATAGAAGGAAGGGACCGGAGGAGAATGAGTGTGGGTCTTTGGCTATGGCTAGGAGTTGGGGCTCAAGTTAATATAGCGGGCGAATGGCAATGAGCCGCGGCAGACTGATGGATAGCTGGTGCCGGAGTAGGTTCGTCGGGCGTGAATGCGGATGCTACTTTGGTGACTTAACTGCAGGTGCGTTGGGTCACTGACATGTGGGCCCAACGGGTATCTGGCCCGCATGTGAGTGACACACCAACTTCACCTGCAGTTAAGTCCGGTGAATGTGGCATTGACGTTCTGGAGAGACGGTGACCGTTTCAGGCGGGAAGCGTGCGCTAGCGATGGAAGGGGTTTCGGTAGGCCAGGGCGGTCAAACGCTGGCATGGTGGTAAAATGTGAACTCATGGATGATGAGCCTTTGAAGTGTATGCGACACATATTGACAACTAGGCATCCATGCGACCGGTCTTGTCGCCAGCTAGCCTTCGACGACCACCATTAGACACCACAGAACCATGCATAACTTACGAATAATGGACGAATCGATCGGACACACACTCGTGTGCAGTGGCACTATGATCGGTCGCTCACGATAGTACATACTCCGTACCATAGTACCCTATCTAGCTAGGCTGTTTTATATATTATCGCTGTGATGGACGATATACATGAGCAAGGCGCCGAGTCCCGAGTATGACCATTGGTGTTGATCCAGGTGAACACATGCTCGGCGTTCGCGGAGGCCTCCATCAAACGTCTAAACAGTAATGTCAGGCACCATCGGGGCGCGCGGGTGACGGGCTCGCCGTTTGCGTTGCGCCATGAGCAGGACTTTGATTGAGAGGGCGACGTGCATGCATTAGCATGATTTGACAGCGTGAACGTGAGTGTCTGCACGCGTACATGCTACTTGCCTCTAGGACGGTGTGCGCTAATGTGTGCATCACGTATAATATAATGATCAAAGTGAGCTATCAACACAAGTTTGATCACCGCCAATGCATTTTACTCGGTAATAAATGACCACGCTTGAAGGGGAATCCAAGTTTCCTTCGTCTTCTTTCCTTGAGCTCTTGACAAACCAATGCACTATATAGTTGTCCGGCCACTCCACCCCAGAGCTCTCACCAAGCGTTGTTCTGCCACCACGCCGCACACTAACCGGTAAGGAAGCGATGGCATCCCGACGCGCCGAGTTCCTCGCCGCCCACGACCACACACAAAATGGTAGGGAAGCGATGGCATCCCGTCGTGCCGAGTTCGTCGCCGCTCGCGACCTCACACCTACATGGGCGGAATTTGAAGCTTCCAAGGCCGAATGGGCGGTAGAGCAAGAGGCGGCCAAAGCCGCACAGAGGGAGCGGAGAAGTCAGAAAGCACTCAAGAAAAGAGAGGCCCGGCGCCGCAAGAAAGAAGACGACGCACGCGCTGCTGCGGAGAGGTCGCGGAGATCCAAGCACGGTGGGGTGTCGCCGACAAAGCCGGGAAGGAGAACGACGACGTCTGGCCAGCATGTGAGAAGCAGTAGTACTAGCAGTTAGTGTGTGTGTCTATGTCTGAGTACGAGCATGTACCTGTACTACTATTTACTATTGTAGTTTTTAGAGCAAATTACCAGTACATTAACCTAGACTCAATGGAAAATTCCTATTCTATGCATCAAATGGGATCTCTTTCTCTATAGGAATTGAGATGCATGTCATCTCACTTCCTATGACTTTCATATTCCTATAAATTCCTATCCTATGAACGAAAGGAGGCCTCTGCTGGAGTAACTACCATAGCTAGCAGTACTGCTGCTACAGTAGTTTTCTTCAAGAAGCGGAATTCAACGAAGTCATGATGGTTCCTTCGTCCGAGCAACTTCACAGTGAGAAAGGTTGGGCCTATGATTTGACGGCTCATTAGTCATTACTACTGTGGCGCGACGACCGGGGTGACTCTCCCTTGGAGTTCTGTGTGCATGGCAAGTGGACCAGAATGGTCGACATCCCACATGTTGGCGAGCAGAAGTATTCTTTCCGATATCAAGGAGCAAGGAAACCACGTGGTATAGTATCACTGCTGATTTATATTTTTTCTGATGAATGCTAGCATTTCAACTCTTACGACAGAGTGCCAAACACGGCACGTGTTGGATGTCCCACATGTCAGTGAAAGGAGTGGGACATGAACAGCGTGGTAGAGCGTCTCCACTTCTTCCACTTCTAGGTCGGAGACCACATGTAGTAGTACTAGTGGTATGAACAATACAAAGTGCGGCCCAGAGAGAAAGACACATCTAGTTGGAAGGTCTCGGGGCATACACGTAAACAAATATAAAACCTAATATGTGCCTCCAACTAATATAGTAGTGGTAGAGTACTTAAGCACGTACTCCATAACATCATCGTGCATTGCACGTACAACATTTAGTGGTACGTAGTAGACTGCTACCTCTTGAGCACTGTGTTGGTTTTCCCTTGAAGAGGAAAGGGTGATACAGCAAACTAGCGTAAGTATTTCCCTCAGATTTTGAGAACCAAGGTATCAATCTAGTAGGAGACTACACGCAAGTCACCTCGCACCTACACAAACAAATAAGAACCTCGCAACCAACGTGATAAAGGGGTTATCAATCCCTTCACGGTCACTTATGAGAGTGAGATCTGATAGAGATAATAAGATAAATATATCTGGTATTTTTATGATATAGATTGAAAGTAAAGATTGCAAAGTAAAATAGATTGGAAACTTATATGATGGAAAATAGACCCCGGGGCCATAGGTTTCACTAGTGGCTTCTCTCAAGATAGCATAAGTATTACGGTGGGTAAACAAATTACTGTCAAGCAATTGATAGAAAAGTGCATAATTATGAGAATATCTAGGCATGATCATGTATATAGGCATCATGTCCACGAGAAGTAGACCGAACAATCTAGTAGGCCAAACC
Source organism: Triticum aestivum (assembly GCF_018294505.1). Taxonomy (NCBI): domain Eukaryota; kingdom Viridiplantae; phylum Streptophyta; class Magnoliopsida; order Poales; family Poaceae; genus Triticum; species Triticum aestivum. The sequence continues at coordinate 304,425,383 of NC_057806.1, read as the reverse complement.
AAACTGATAATTCGAAGAGACTTGCAAAGATAACAAATCATACATAAAAGATTTCAAAGAAGAATCTAATATTGTTCATAGATAATCTTGATCATAAACCCACAATTCATTGGATCTCGACAAACACACCACAAAAAGAATTACATCGAATAGATCTCCAAGAAGATTGAGGAGAACTTTGTATTGAGATCCAAAGAGAGAGAATAATCCATCTAGCTAATAACTACGGACCCGAAGGTCTGTGGTAAACTACTCACACATCATCGGAGAGGCTATGGTGTTGATGTAGAAGCCCTTCGTGATCGATTCCCCCTCTGAGGGAGCTCCGGAAAAGGCCCCATGATGGGATCTCTTGGGTACAGAAGGTTGCGGCGGTGGAAATAGGGTTTCGTGGTGCTCCTAGATGTTTTTGGGTATATGGATATATATAGGAGGAAGAAGTAGGTCGGTGGAGTTGCGAGGGGCCCACAAGGGTGGGGGCGCGCCTGCCTGCCTCGTGGCCTCGTCGCTCCTTTCTTGACATTTACTCCAAGTCCCCTAGATCACGTTTGTTCCAAAAGTAACTCTCCCGAAGGTTTCATTCCGTTTGGATTCCGTTTGATATTCCTTTTCCGCAAAACACTGAAATAGGCAAAAAAATAGCAATTTGCACTGGGCCTTGGGTTAGTAGGTTAGTCCCAAAAATAATATAAAAGTGTACAATAATGCCCATTAAACAGCCAAAACAGATAATATAATAGCATGGAACAATCAAAAATTATAGATACGTTGGAGACATATCAAGCATCCCCAAGCTTAATTCCTGCTCGTCCTCGAGTAGGTAAATGATAAAAACAGAATTTTTGATGTGGAATACTACCTGGCATAATTCTCAATGTAATTCTCTTTATTGTGGCATGAATATTCAGATCCAAGAGATTCAAGAAAAAAGTTTAATATTGACATAAAAATAATAATACTTCAAGCATACTAACTAAGCAATCATGTCTTCTCAAAATAACATGGCCAAAGAAATTTCATCCCTACAAAATCATATAGTTTGTTCATGCTCCATTTTTGTCACACAAGAATGCTCTCATCATGCACAACCCCGATGACAAGCCAAGCAATTGTTTCATACTTTAGTAATCTCAAACTTTTTACAATTTTCACGCAATACATGAGCGTGAGCCATGGATATAGCACTATGGGTGGAATAGAATATAATGATGGGGGGTTATGTGGAGAAGACAAAAAAGGAGAAAGTCTCACATCGATGCAGCTAATCAATGGGCTAGGGAGATGCCCATCAATTGATGTCAATGCAAGGAGTAGGGATTGCCATGCAACGGATGCACTAGAGCTATAAATGTATGAAAGCTCAACAAAGAAACTAAGTGGGTGTGCATCCAACTTGCTTGCTCACGAAGACCTAGGGCATTTTAGGAAGCCCATTGTTGGAATATACAAGCCAAGTTCTATAATGAAAAATTCCGACTAGTATATGAAAGTGACAAAACAAGAGACTCTCTATCATAAAGATCATGGTGTTACTTTGAAGCACACGTGTGGAAAAAAGGACAGTAGCATTGTCCCTTTTTATTTCTTTTTTGGGACTTTCCTATTTTTAATGTGGCCTTTCCCCTTTTTTTATTTGGGACAATGCTCTATTAATGATGATCATCACACTTCTATTTATTTACAACTCAATGATTACAACTCGATAGTAGAACAAAATATGACTCTATATGAATGCCTCCGGCGGTGTACCGGGAAGGGCAATGAATCAAGAGTGACATGTATGATAAATAATGCATGGTGGCTTTGACACAAATACGATGTCAACTACATGATCATGCAAGGCAATATGACAATGATGAAGCATGTCATAAATGAAACGGTGGAAAGTTGCATGGCAAGATATCTCGGAATGGCTATGGAAATGCCATAATAGGTAGGTATGGTGGCTGTTTTGAGGAAGCTATAAGGAGTTTTATGTGTGATAGAGCGTATCATATCACGGGGTTTGGATGCACCGGCGAAGTTTGCACCAACTCTCAAGGTGAGAAAGGGCAATGCACGGTACCGAAGAGGCTAGCAATGATGGAAAGGTGAGAGTGCGTATAATCCATGGACTCAACATTAGTCATAAAGAACTCACATACTTACTGAAAAAATCTACAAGTCGTCAAAAACCAAGCATTACACGCATGCTCCTAGGGGGATAGATTGGCAGGAAAAGACCATCGCTCGTCCCCGACCGCCACTCGTAAGGAAGACAATCAAAGAACACCTCATGTTTCAAATTTGTTACACAACAGTTACCATACGTGCATGCTACGGGACTTGCAATCTTCAACACAAGTATTTCTCAAATTCACAACTACTTAACTAGCACAACTCTAATATCACAATCTTTATATCTCAAAACAATTATCAAGTATCAAACTTCTCATAGTATTCAATGCACCTTTTTATGAAAGTTTTTATTATACCAATCTTGGATGCCTATCATATTAGGACCAATTTTATAGCCAAAGCAAATTACCATGCTGTTCTAAAGGACTCTTAAAATAATATAAGTGAAGCATGAGAGATCAATATTTTTTATAAAATAAAACCAGCACCGTGCTCTAGAAGATATAAGTGAAGCACTAGAGCAAAATTATCTAGCTCAAAAGATATAAGTGAATCACATAGAGTATTCTGATAAATTCCAATTCATGTGTGTCTCTCCAAAAAAAAAGGTTTATACAGCAAGGATGATTGTGGTAAACTAAAAAGCAAAGACTCAAATCATACAAGACGCTCCAAGCAAAACACATATCATGTGGTGAATAAAAATATATCCTCAAGTAAACTTACCGATGGACGAAGACGAAAGAGAGCTTAGGCTTTTGGTTGACCCTGAGTTTTACCTTGGGGTGCCTTGGGCATCCCAAAGCTTAGGCTCTTGCCACTCCTTATTCCATAATCCATCAAATCTTTACTCAAAACTTGAAAACTTCACAACACAAAACTCAACAGAAAATCTCATGAGCTCCGTTAGTAGAAGAAAACAAACCATCACTTAATGTACTATAATGAACTCATTATTTATTTATATTGGTGTTAAACCTACTGTATTCCAACTTATCTATGGTTCATACCCTCCGATACTAGCCATAGATTCATCAAAATAAGCAAACAACACACGAAAAACAGAATCTGCCAAAAACAGACCAGTCTGTAGTAATCTGTAGGTTTCTAATACTTCTATAACCCAAAAATTTTGAAATAAATTGGTGGATGTGAGGAATTTGTATATTAATCATCCGCAAAAGAATCAACCTAATCGCACTCTCCAGTAAAAAAATGGCAGCAAATCTCGTGAGCGCTAAAGTTTCTATTTTTTACAGCAAGATCGCAAAAACTCCCCCAAGTCTTCCCAAAGGTCCTACTTGGCACAAACACTAATTAAAAGCATAAAACCACATCTAAACAGAGGCTAGATGAATTATTTATTACTAAACAGAACCAAAAATCAAGAAACAAAAATAAAATTGGGTTGCCTCCCAACAAGCGCTATCGTTTAACGCCCCTAGCTAGGCATAAAAGCAAGAATAGATCTAGGTATTATGATCTTTGGTTTTAATTTTTTTAGTGGAGTCATGCTCGAATCTGGGAGGTTCTTTACGTTTCCATTCATATTTGGAAATATTTAGATCTAAAGAATCCAACCGCTTATTGCAAAGGGTAATTAACATATTCATGTGGTGAAGGTTTCCGCTAACACTCTTAAGAGGTTCAAGAGACTTTTGTAAAATTTCCGATACTTAGCAAATCTTCTCAAAAACTTGTGTCTCTTCCTGGGTATGATGTGGCCCCTTTTGTTGAGGTAGTGTTTCCACTATTCCCTCTATGATTTCATGAGCAAAACTGGGATCCGTTTCAATAAAAATTCCTTTAGCAACGCAATCCAAGAGTTGTCTATGGGACATATTTAGTCCAACGTAAAAATGGCGAAGTAAAATTCTAAAATTCACCTCTAAGGTGCAATTACGATAAGGTTTCATCAGCCTAAATCAAGCATCTTTTAAATTTTCTCCCTGTCTTTGTTTGAAGTGAAGAACTTCAAACTCGGGAGACAAAGGGGTAGATAAGGGACTAGCCATGACGGCGAAGCAAATGATCTAATACACAGACACAAAAAGATAGCGAAAAAGAGGCAAACAAAAAAAGGGCGAATAAAATGGCAAGGATGAAGTGGGGGAGAGGAAAACGAGAGGCAAATGGCAAATAATGTAATGCGAGGGATAAGAGTTTGCGATGGGTACTTGGTATGTCTTGACTTGTGCGTAGATCTCCCCGGCAACGGCGCCAGCAATCCTTCTTGCTACCTCTTGAGCACTATGTTGGTTTTCCCTTGAAGAGGAAAGGGTGATGCAGCCAAGTAGCGTAAGTATTTCCCACAGTTTTTGAGAACCAAGGTATCAATCCAGTAGGAGACTACACACAAGTCACCTCGCACCTACACAAACAAATAGGAACCTCGCAACCAACGCGATAAAGGGGTTGTCAATCCCTTCACGGTCACTTACAAGTGTGAGATCAGATAGAGATAATAAGAGAAATATTTTTGGTATTTTTATGATATAGATTGAAAGTAAAGATTGCAAAGTAAAATAGATTGGAAACTTATATGATGGAAACTAGACCCGGGGGCCATAGGTCTCACTAGTGGCTTCTCTCAAGATAGCATAAGTATTACGGTGGGTAAACAAATTATTGTCGAGCAATTGATAGAAAAGTGCTTAATTATGAGAATATATAGGCATGATCATGTATATAGGCATCATGTCCGCGACAAGTAGACTGAAATGATTCTGCATCTACTAGTACTACTCCACACATCGACCACTATCCAGCATGCATCTAGAGTATTAAGTTTAGAAGAATAGAGTAACACATCAGGCAAGATGACATGATGTAGAGGGATAAACTCAAGCAATATGATATAAACCCCATCTTTTTATCCTCGATGGCAACAATACAATACGTGCCTTGCTGCTCCTGCTGTCACTGGGAAAGGACACCGCCAGATTGAACCCAAAGCTTAGCACTTCTCCCATTGCAAGAAAGACCAATCTAGTAGGCCAAACCAAACTGATAATTCGAAGCGACTTGCAAAGATAACAAATCATACATAAAAGATTTCAGAGAAGAATCAAATATTTTTCATAGATAATATTGATCATAAACCCACAATTCATCGGATCTCGACAAACACACCGCAAAAGGAATTACATCAAATAGATCTCCAAGAAGATTGAGGAGAACTTTTTATTGAGATCCAAAGAGAGAGAAGAGGCCATCTAGCTAATAACTATGGACCCAAAGGTATGTGGTAAACTACTCACACATCATTGGAGAGGCTATGGTGTTGATGTACAACCCCTCCGTGATCGATTCCCCCTCCGGCAGAGCTCCGAAAAAGGCCCCAAGATGGGATCTCTTCGGTACAGAAGGTTGCGACAGTGGAAATAGGGTTTTGTGGTGCTCCTGGATGTTGTTGGGGTATATGGATATATATATATATATATATATAGGAGGAAGAAGTAGGTCGGTGGAGCTGCAAGGGGCCCACGAGGGTGGGGGCGCACCTCCTTGCCTCGTGGCCTCCTCTCTCCTTTCTTGACGTCTACTCCAATTCCCCCGAATCACGTTTGTTCCAAAAATAACTCTCCTGAAGGTTTCATTCTGTTTGGATTCCGTTTGATGTTCCTTTTGTGTAAAACACTGAAATAGGAAAAAACAGCAATTTGCACTGGGCCTTGGGTTAGTAGGTTAGTCCCAAAAATAATATTAAAGTGTATAATAAAGCCCATTAAACATCCAAAACAGATAATATAATAGCATGGAACAATCAAAAATTATAGATACATTGGAGACGTATCAAAGACAAATGCCTATATGCCACGCATGTTCAGACTATTTGTGCCTTTCTACTTCACTTAATGCGCTACATTACTCAGGTTCATACGTCCACTCTTGGGTACATGTCCGTCTCGTAGTTCCAGTTCCTGTAGCTTATAGTGGCGGAGGACAGAGAACAAGAACTCAGAGAAGGGAGGCACCAGGCCAGCAGCAATGGCACTTACAAAGAGCGGATAGAAGGTGCTCCCTTGACCCTCAGGGGTGGCGGAGCCGGATTTAAGCACCTTCGCCTCGTTGATGCCACGCGCCGTCGCCATCCGGCGCAACCGGGCGAGGCTCGCCTCCGACACGTTCGGCGGGTCCAGGGAAGACGAGTACCAAGCCACGGCCGGGGGCTGACGAGGTGCCATGGCTTCCTAGGTCACACAATCGGAGTGGATCTGGAAATTTTGGAGGAAGGAAGGAGAGGCGCAAGAAAGGGGATCTGAGAAGCAATCGGGGAAAGCAAGAAGCAAAGCCTAGGTGGACGCCGCTCCTTTATCAACTCGCGTGGTTGCTAGGGCGCCCACATCCAACCAACCGCCACGCGGCGCCCAAGGCCGCAGGCTGTTAGGGCCCGCGGCGCTTCGCCCTTGCCCTTCCGCCTCCCTGCACGGCCAAGTCCGGGCGCGCCTTGGGCCCGGGGGCTACTGTCAGCATTCTGGGAATGGGGGTCCCCAGACTTGCCTGCCTGCGGCCTGCGGCGTGGCTCAAAGGGGGGCCCAGCGCGGCCCATCTTCACCAACACAAACCCAAGACCCTCGCATGGGGCCAAGCCTCGCGGGGCGGATGATGCGGAGCTTCCTCAGGCGCGGCCTCGTCAGGCTAGCCCACAAGGAGGCGGAGAGATCAAGGCAGGGTACCTCACGAGGTGCCCGTGACGCAAGCCATGACGACCGGGGGCGCCAGGCGGGTGCCAGCCCGCGCAGTGTCCTCCCTTCCTCTTTGGTGCAAAGGGGGCAAGCGCAGCCGTGGAGTACCGAGGCAGGCGAATGTGAGCGACGTCGAAGTCGATGAGCTCGGTGCGGTAGTTGTCGCGTGCCCCGAAGGTGACAGGGAGGCGGACCTGCCCAATCGGGACCGTGGAGCCATCGGTGATACCGGAGAAAGGCTTGGTTGGCTGAAGTTGGCTGTAGGGCACTTGGAGGTTGTTGAATGTTTCCACGGATAGGATGTTGAGCCCTGCCCCGCCATCGATGAGGGTCTTGGTGACCACCACGTTGCTGATGATTGGGGAACAAAGCATCGGGAGGACTCCAGCTGTAGCCGCACACTTGAGTTGATCTGCTGAGCTGAACGTGATGGCGCACGCCGACCACCTGAGAGGGCGTGTGGCTTCGAGCCAGTGAAGGACTGCGTTCACTTCACAGGCGAACTGCTTAGGGATGCGCTGAGAGGCTGGGGCTTGTGCCCCGCCTAGGATGCAGGCGATCGCGCGCGGCTCCTAGAAGCCCCCAGCCCCCTCGTCCTGGTTGCGGTCCTCGTTTCTCCTTGGCTGCGGCGGCAGCGGTGGAAGGCCTGCGTTGCCTTGCGGGCGATCCTCGCGAGGCTGATCCCTCCAGTCTCCCTCGTGAGGCTGATCTCTCCAGCCCCCCTCGTGAGGCGGGTCTTGCCAGCGATCCTCGCGAGGTTGATCGCGCCACCCTTGGCGCGGGCCACGGTCTTCCCAGCGTCCTGCGTTCCTTCCTCCTCCTCGGTCGTAGCCCCGGTCACTGCGGTCAGGGCGACGGCCGATCCTTCCTTCTCGCATGGCTCGGAGCTCTTGACATTCGTTGGTGTTGTGGGTGTGGAGGTCGTGGTACACACAGTACCGGCTGCCCTTGGGAAGTTCGGGCTGATCTCTGCCCCGCTTGGTGTCCGGTTCTGCCGCGAGCACGGCAGCCCCCTTGCGCTTCACATCCTTGGCCTTGGGATTCTTCTCTTCTGGGTCTGCGGCAGGCAGCCCGAGGAGGAAGAGACACCCTTCCTCGGCCCTGGAGCACTTGGCTGCCAGGTTGAACAGTTCCAAGGAAGTGCACAGGTCTTCATGCATCGCCAGCTCCTCCTTCATCTTGACGTCATGCACGCCGGCGGAGAAGGCCGAGATGATGGCCTCCTCAGTCACCTTGGGAATCTTGAGGCGCGCATTGTTGAAGTGCTAGATGTACTTCTGCAGGGTCTTCCCGGGCTGTTGCTTGATGCGGCAAATGTCGCTCACGGCGGGTGGCCGGTTGCGAGTGCCTTGGAAGTTGGCGATGAAGCGGGTGCGCATCTCGTCCCAGGAGGAGGTGCCTGGAGCCAGGTGCGGGCCCCGTCCTTGAGTGCCATGGGGAACCAGTTCACCATGACCTTCTCGTCTCCGTTGGCAGCTTCGATGCCTAGCTCGTAGAGCTGGAGGAACTCCGCAGGGTCAGCCGTGCCGTCGTAGCAAGGAGGCAGGTCTGGCTTGAACTTGCCGGGCCACGCGACGTTGCGTAGCTCGGCGGTGAAGGCACGGCAGCCTGCAGTGGCCACGGGAGGCCTTGGATGACGGGGAACTTGGTCTTGCATGTCCCCATAGGCTGCAGCTAGGAGCAGCGCCGGGTCTTGACGCGCGGGAGCAGGAGCATGGTCGCGACGTGCTGGAGCAGGGAGCGCCCGGGCAGCTTCTTGTGGGCGAGGGACTTCCTGACAGCTCTGCTCTTGCTGCGCTGGCGCCTGACGGAGCGGGTTCCTCCCAGGGGCCACGCGCCTTGGAGCCATGGCGCCTTCCTGAGGAGGAGGCGGCCGGGGCGCCGCCGGGGCTTCACTGCCCACGCGGGGCGGGGTGCGGTGCAGCGGAACGGATGGCGCAGGAGAGCCCCCTGCGGCGCGGACGAGCTCGGCGACGCGGACGAGCCATTCTTCGTAGACGTCGTCGACGGGACGGTAGCGTAGGAGCTCGTTCGCTGTGATGAGTGCAGCCCGAGCCTCCATGGGCGTGCGGAGCGCGCGGGACGAAGAACCAACTGGGGTGAGCGAGGGAGTTGCGGTGCGGCCGTCTTGCCGCACGGACGGATGCTGGGACGATGCTTGATACTCGTCCCCCACCGGGCCGGTGGTGGCGTTGAGGGCAGCTGACGGGGAACGGCAAGGTCGCCCGCCGACAGGGGCCGTCTAGGCGACGCGGGAAGCGAGCGCGGCCCGGCGCTCGGCGTGGGCCCGACGAGCGTCAGACATGGGCGTGATGGTCGGAGGAGAATGGGGTGGTGGAAGACGAATCCCGGCGCACCCCTACCTGGCACGCCAAATGTCGGATTTCGGGTTCCGGCAGACCCTTGAGGTTCGAACACTGGGGTGCGCGCGGAGATTTCGCCTCCTATGTACCTGCACTCCTCCGCCTTACTAGGATCTAAACTAAGGAAAGAACAACACAAGAGACACAGGGTTTATACTGGTTCGGGCCACCGTTGTGGTGTAATACCCTACTCCAGTGTCCGGTGTGGTGGATTGCCTCTTGGGCTGATGATGATGAACAATACAAGGAAGAACAGCCTCGCGAGGGTCTGTTCTTAGCTGGGGCGATGAACTGCTGGGAGGAGCTCAGTCACCCTACTCTCTCTCTCTCTCTACCTGATCTTCTCTATCTTTCCAACTCTCCGGCCAGCCCTTTTTTCCAGCCTCTAGCCTCTGGCCTCCAGCCTCTTTTTGGCTCTGTGGGTGGCTGGTCCTATTTATAGAGGCCCTGGTCCTCTTCCCAAATATTGAGCGGGAAGGGAGCCAACAATGGCGGGCTAATTTGAAGGGGGACAGCTAGTATCAACTATCCTAACAAAAGTAGTCTTCGCCTGCGCAAAGCTCTAGTGATGACGCCGTCTTGGGCTCCACGGTGACCTCCCTCTCGTAGTCCTCCTGGTCTTGGTCTCGTTGCACTGAAATGGCAACCTTTGCCTGATGCCTCGGTACTCCGCGGCTGCGCTTGCCCCCTTTGCACCAAAGAGGAAGGGAGGACACTGCGCGGGCTGGCACCCGCCTGGCGCCCCCGGTCGTCATGGCTTGCATCACGGGCACCTCGTGAGGTACCCTGCCTTGATCTCTCCGCCTCCTCGTGGGCTAGCCTGACGAGGCCGCGCCTGAGGAAGCTCCGCATCATCCGCCCCGCGAGGCTTGGCCCCTCGCGAGGGTCTTGGGTTTGTGTTGGTGAAGATGGGCCGCGCTGGGCCCCCCTTTGAGCCACGCCGCAGGCCGCAGGCAGGCAAGTCTGGGGACCCCCATTCCCAGAATGCCGACAGTAGCCCCCGGGCCCAAGGCGCGCCCGGACTTGGCCGTGCAGGGAGGCGGAAGGGCAAGGGCGAAGCGCCGCAGGCCCTAACAGCCTGCGGCCTTGGGCGCCGCGTGGCGGTTGGTTGGATGTGGGCGCCCTAGCAACCGCGCGAGTTGATAAAGGAGCGGCGTCCACCTAGGCTTTGCTTCTTGCTTTCCCCGGTTGCTTCTCAGATCCCCTTTCTTACGCCTCTCCTTCCTTCCTCCAAAATTTCCAGATCCACTCCAATCGTGTGACCTAGGAAGCCATGGCGCCTCGTCAGCCCCCGGCCGTGGCTTGGTACTCGTCTGCCCTGGACCCGCCGAACGTGTCGGAGGCGAGCCTCGCCCGGTTGCGCCGGATGGCGACGGCGCGGGGCATCAACGGGGCGAAGGTGCTTAAAGCCGGCTCCGCCACCCCTGAGGGTCAAGGGAGCACCTTCTATCCGCTCTTTGTAAGTGCCATTGCTGCTGGCCTGGTGCCTCCCTTCTCCGAGTTCTTGTTATTTGTCCTCCGCCACTATAAGCTACAGGCCCTGCATCTCCACCCCAACTCCGTCCTTCTCCTGGCAATCTTCGCTTATTACTACGAGGCTTACGTAGGGGTGCAACCCTTAGTGGCCTTGCTGCGCCACTACTTCTACCTCCGGACCTCTCGTGGTACTGCTTCCGCGTGCGCGAGCTTCGTCGCGTACGGTGGCGCCATTGCCATTTCGAACCCCGGGAAAAGGATTGAGGGCTTCAGGAGCAAGTGGGTCTTGGTGGATGCTGGGCGCATCCACCCTCGGCTGATCTTGCCCACGGAGCAGCCCATGAGCTCCAGCGATTGGGGTCGAGCGGAGCTCATGGACCCCCGCGCGAAGCTGATGTTGGAGAAGATGGACGCGGATCTGAGGCCGGCCAACATGGCGGCGGCAAAGCTGACCGGCGCGTTGCTGCTAAGGGAATTCCTGGAGCACCAGCTGGCCCCGCTTCGGCAGTACTCACTTCCGATGTGGAGGCCCCGTCCGAGCCCCCCGGCCTTAGCCGACGGAGATCTGGCTGCGGTCCTCCAATCTCTGGTCGAGGGCGATGTGGCGAGGTTGGCGTGCGCTCCTATGCCCTTGTTCCTCCGCGACGACTGGGAGCAGGTAGTGGAGTCCATGCCCGTCTTCAACAGGGATGGGCCCGTGCCCGTGGAAACTCCCGAGGAACCAGTGGACGTGCCCTCTGACGACTCCAGCAAAGAGGAGGAAGGAGGGGAGCGGGGAAAAGGGCTTGACTCCGAGGCGACTGACGGAGAGTCGAGGGCTCCCCTCCCCCGGCGCCGGTCCCGCGTTCTCCGCCTCTCTCCGAGCGATGGCGACAAGGATGATGATGAAGACGACGACGAGGATAACGACGAGCAGGACGGCGGGAGCTCACCCCCGATCCCTAAGAAGGACAGGACCGGGCTGATCTCCCGCGGGTCTACCCCGGCCCCGGGACGGACCGCGGATGCGCGTTCCGCCTCCAAGCTTCCCGAGGTTGACCCTTCCAGCCGGCTTTCAGGCTTCAAATTTGGCCGGAGGCCGCTTGAGCTCACTGGCGACGACCCGTAAGCGTTCAATTCTTGTCTTTATCTCTTGCTCTGCTTCTGAAGCTTGACGTCCGCATCTCTTGGATAGGCTGGCGCCCGCCGCAAAGAAGCCGAAGGGGGCTCCCGAGGTTCCATCCGTGGCAGCGCTTCTGCCCACGAAGGAGGGTGACCGCGACGCACAGGCTTCTCTTGCCCTGTCATCCTCGCGAGGCCTGGCTGAGCCGGCCGGGGCAACCTCAGCCCCCTCGGCCCAAGTGGCTCCCGAGGTGCTCTTGCATGCCGCTGCCACTTCGGCTGTCGGGGCGCGGCAGACTCCGCCTCAGGATGCTGTGGTCGCGCTGCCGCCTTCTCCTCCTACTCCACCGGCTGCTGTCTCTCCGACTCCTTCTGCCGTTCTGGATAGTGCGGTTGCTGAGCTGGACCGACTGCGTCAGGATCTTCTTGGCGCCGACCCCCGCTTGGTGGCCGGGCGCTTGGAGCTGGCTTCAGGATGGGTTCGCTCTGACGCTTCGATTCGGGCGGCGCTGGTTCAGGCGACGGCATGTGACGAGGAGAAGCAGGCCGTCCTGGAGGCGAAGGCTGCTCGTGATGCAGCCCTGGGGGAGGTGGTCGACGTCTGTGGTCGTTGCAAGGCGCTGGAGGGCGAACTGCAAGGTCTGCGGGACCAGCTCGCGAACGAGGTCCGCCTTTGCCAAGAGCAGGAAGAAGGCGTGAAGGCTTGCGAGGCGGCTCTCAAGGAGAGGGAGGTCAACCTCAAGAAACGCCACGACCGCCTAGGCGCGCTGGAGCAGGAGTTGGGGGCGAGGAAGGCCAAGCTGGACGACGAGGCCCTGGTTCTTGCCGAGGACCGCGTGGCCTTCGCGGAGATGGAGGCGAGGGCTTGCTCCTCACTGAGGATGCTTTACGACAGCGGCCAAGAGATCCCATTGGCTGGCGCCGAGGACGGCCCCGCCAAGCTGCTTCCCTTCCTGGTTCACGCTCTTGAAGATGTCGCCCTTGGCCTTGGCCCCGCGGCCGAGGCCGAGGCGCGTGTCCTGTCTTCTGCAGCAATGACGCGGGTCCTCACCCACATCTACCTTCACGATCCCGGTGTCGACCTCGACAGCCTGCTGGAGCCAGTGAGCGGCGAGCGTGCCGCTGCCGAGGCCGTGAAGGGTCGCGCAGAGGCCCTGTTGGGGAAGTTCTGGGCCTTCAGCACCAAGCCGAAGCAAGGCACTGGCGACCCCACCGCTCCATGAGGCGTACCCAATCCGCGCTGCTCCATCGCCGACAAGTGACTCCGTCGCGGCTCCTGTCCTGCCTTTAATTCCTGCACATGTATCATGCCTCGAGGAGGCGTTTAAACTTGCGTTTGGCATTGAGATAACAGTGTGGACTGTAATATTTGCTTTTGAATTCCTTGAAATTTGTGCCTTTCCTTCCTACTTGCTTATGTTCTACGCCGGCAGAGCCCGGCCCCGCGCATGCCTCACCCAGCGTTGGTCTCGACTGGAAACCAGGACGGGGCCAAGGAGTGAGGGGCCACGTGACAAGTTAGGCTCCTGAGTCGCGATGCTCAGGAGTCCCCCTTGGCGCACGAATAGCAAGTAGGGAGGTGTGATGCGGGTGGATCTACCGTTCTATGTCTGCAGAGCCCGGCCGCGCGCGTACCTCACCCAGCGTTGGTCCCGACCGGAAACCAGGACGGGGCCACGGAGCGAGGGGCTACGTGACTAGTTAGGCTCCTGAGTCGCGATGCTTAGGAATCCCCCTTGATGCTCAAACGGCCTTCGTACCTTGGCTCCGCTCGGGGAGAGACGCGCGATGAACCAGGCCCGGGGGGACTTGGCTGGGCGGCGTGCGTCTGGGTGTGACCCAGGCGCAGCCCCCGTGCCCAGCCCCCTCGCACGGCACTCCCGAGGGGAGGCGTTACGATGAGGCTAGACACTAAGCTCTGGGCTCCCTGAGGTTGGTGCGGCCCAGGGGCCGCCCTCAGTTGTTTATCACCAGCGCGGAGCATAGCGCTACCATATGTGTACGGGCATAGCCGCTCCTCGGCAGTGTCATCAGCCAGCGCGGAGCATGGTGCTTCCACTGGTACGTGGGAGGGGGCCCCCTCCGGGAGGAGCCCCCGGGGCGTGTACAGCCCCGCCCTGACACGTGGCTGGCACGGTAGGGCCTGGCGAGGTCTATCTGGGCACCCGTGAGCCAGCGCGGGACTCACGGGGCCCTACCTCTAGGCGGGTTGCGCCTGGCACTGGGCCTAATCTTGTGATGTGTCCCTGCAAATTTGGTTAGATGTCGGCACTCTACGTCCTCAGGTCCCGGCCCTCGAGCTGGTCTCAGCCGTCGCTGGTATGCCAGGTCGCGATGCCATGGACAAGGCCAGAGGGTGAGGGCTGGAGAGCCAGTAAGAGCCCTGAGTCGTGATGCTCAGGTACCCCCCCCCCTTTAACATGCAAGTGGTCAGCATGGAGAAGAAGAGGTGCCGTGGACCGGCATCAAATAATCAATCATGGTGGGTCTAAAGCATAATCGAAAATAAACGCAAACGGGATACATGCCGCTGGGCCTGGCCCGAGCGGCTTGGGGATCATGCGGCCCGAGGGGCGCCCCCAACAAGGTAAGCTAATAACATGGGATAAAAAGGGATACACGTCGCAGGGACGGACCCACGCGGCCTGGGAATAGTGCAGCCCTGGGGGGGCGCTCCCAGTTGGAAATAAAACTCGAAAGATGTCACCTGATGATGTTGAGGATGAAGGAGCGTTGGTGTAGCAGACTCGCCGGGCTGCGGAAGCCAATCCTCACGAGCCCCCAGGCCCAGGGGCCTCGGGAGGCTCCGGATGTGCTGGCGGCTCCTCACGGGCCATCTCCATCCCTGGCAGGGCTGCAGAACGCCCTGCCTCTCGTGCCTCCGTGATGCCCCTCATGAGGCGCTGGTACGTGTCAACCGCGTTCGGCAAACCGTAAGGCATGCGAACGTAGCTGTGGGGTGGGCCTCCGCAGCGCCCCACTCGCGAGGGCCAGAGGCGCTCCAGAGAGGCGACTCGGTTGAGCCCTGGTATGTCGATGCAGACGCGCATCCCACCATCCTCGCCTAGATGGGTAGCCACTGCTGGTAGGCGGTGGCTACCTTTCATGACTCTTGACTCCTGTAGCTCCTGAATGGCCTTGCTGACGAACTCCTGAGGGTCTAGGTCTCCTTGCCTTGCTCCTTCTTGAGGGAAACGTGCTTCGAAACACGCCTCCATGTGGTGCCCAAGCGCCTCCCTCGTGACCCTAGCTAGGTCGGTGGCCCTCCAGGGGAGAGCCCCCGAGCCTTGCCTGAGGAGGGCGCCGGGCGCGCTTTCCTATGCGATGGAAGGAGGTTCCCCCTGGGCCAGCGCGGGCCCAGAGGGTCCTGCCTCCTGAGTGGTCGGGCCGGACGATGTCTTCTTCTTCTTAGGGGCGGTCTCGGGAGGCCTCCTGCTTCCACGATCCGGGTCTTCCAGTGACGCGGCCTGAAAGGCTCATTCCAGGGAACACACCGCGTCCTTCTCTTCACAGGGCACCATGATGGCTCCGCCACTTCCTGACATCTTGAGGATGTTGTAGCCATGGTGAGTTACGGCCATGAACTTGGCCAGCGCTGGGTACCCAAGGATGGCGTTGTACGGCAGGCGAATGTGAGCGACATCGAAGTCGATAAGCTCGGTGCGGTAGTTGTTGCGTGCCCCGAAGGTGACAGGGAGGCGGACCTGCCCAATCGGGACCATGGAGCCGTCGGTGATACCGGAGAAAGGCTTGGTTGGCTGAAGCTGGCTGTAGGGCACTTGGAGGTTGTTGAATGTTTCCATGGACAGGACGTTGAGCCCTGCCCCGCCATCGATGAGGGTCTTGGTGACCACCACATTGCTGATGATAGGGGAACAAAGCATCGGGAGAACTCTGGCTGTAGCCGCACACTTGAGCTGATCTGCTGAGCTGAACGTGATGGCGCACGCCGACCACCTGAGAGGGCGCGTGGCTTCGAGCCTGGGGAGGACTGCGTTCACTTTGCGGGCGAACTGCTTGAAGATGCGCTGAGAGGCTGGGGCTTGTGCCCCGCCCAGGATGCAGGCGATCGCGTGCGGCTCCTGGAAGCCCCCAGCCCCCTCTTCCTGGTGACGGTCTTTGTTTCTCCTTGCCTGCAGTGGCAGCGGTGGGAGGCCTGTGTTGCCTTGCGGGCGATCCTCGCGAGGCTGATCCCTGCAGTCTCCTTCGCGAGGCCGATCCCTCCAGCCTCCCTCACGAGGTGGGTCTTGCTAGCGATCCTCGCGAGGTTGATCGCGCCACCCTTGGCGCGGGCCATGGTCTTCCCAGCATCCTGCGTTCCTTCCTCCTCCTCGGTCGTAGCCCTGGTCACTGCGGTCAGGGCGACGGTCAATCCTTCCTTCTCGCACGGCTCGGAGCTCTTGACATTCGTTGGTGTTGTGGGTGTGGAGGTCGTGGTACACACATTACCGGCTGCCCTTGGGAGGTTCGGGCTGATCTCTGCCCCGCTTGGTGTCCGGTTCTGCCGCCAGCACGGCAGCCCCCTTGAGCTTCACATCCTTGGCCTTGGGATTCTTCTCTTCTGGGTCTGCGGCAGGCAGCCCGAGGAGGGAGAGACGCCCTTCCTCGGCCCTAGCGCACTTGGTTGCCAGGTTGAACAGTTCCAAGGAAGTGCACAGGTCTTCATGCATCGCCAGCTCCTCCTTCATCTTGACGTCATGCACGCCGGTGGAGAAGGCCGAGATGATGGCCCCCTCAGTCACCTTGGGAATCTTGAGGCGCGCATTGTTGAAGCGCTGGATGTACTTTTGCAGGGTCTTCCCGGGCTGTTGCTTGATGCGGCGCATGTCGTTCACGGCGGGTGGCCGGTCGCGAGTGCCTTGGAAGTTGGCGATGAAGCGGGTGCGCATCTCGTCCCAGGAGGAGGTGCCTGGAGCCAGGTGCGGGCCCCGTCCTTGAGTGTCATGGGGAACCAGTTCGCCATGACCTTCTCGTCTCCGTTGGCATCTCCGATGCCTAGCTCGTAGAGCTGGAGGAACTCCGCAGGGTTAGCCGTGCCGTCGTAGCGAGGAGGCAGGTCTGGCTTGAACTTGCCGGGCCACGCGACGTTGCGTAGCTCGGCGGTGAAGGCACGGCAGCCTGCTGTGGCCACGGGAGGCCTTGGATGACGGGGAACTTGGTCTTGCATGTCCCCACGCGCTGCAGCTAGGAGCAGCGCGGGGTCTTGACGCGCGGGAGCAGGAGCATGGTCGCGACGTGCTGGAGCAGGGAGCGCCCGGGCAGCTTCTTGCGGGCGAGGGACTTCCTGACAGCTCTGCTCTTGCTGCGCTGGCGCCTGATGGAGCGGGTTCCTCCCAGGGGCCACGCGCCTTGGAGCCATGGCGCCTTCCTAAGGAGGAGGCGGCTGGGGCGCCGCCGGGGCTTCACTGCCCACGCGGGGCGGGGTGCGGTGCAGCGGAACGGACGGCGCAGGAGAGCCCCCTGCGCCGCGGACGAGCTCGGCGACGCGGTCGAGCCATTCTTCGTAGACGTCGTCGACGGGACGGTAGCGCAGGAGCTCGTTCGCTGTGATGAGTGCAGCCCGAGCCTCCATGGGCACGCGGAGCGCGCGGGACGAAGAACCAACTGGGGTGAGCGAGGGAGTTGCGGTGCGGCCGTCTTGCCGCACGGACGGATGCTGGGATGATGCTTGATACTTGTCCCCCACCGGGCCGGTGGTGGCGTTGACGGCAGGTGACGGGGAACGGCAAGGTCGCCCGCCGACAGGGGCTGTCTGGGCGACGCGGGAAGCGAGCGCGGCCCGGCGCTCGGCGTGGGCCCGACGAGCGTCAGACATGGGCGTGATGGTCGGAGGAGAATGGGGTGGTGGAAGACGAATCCCGGCGCACCCCTACCTGGCACGCCAAATGTCGGATTTCGGGTTCCGGCAGACCCTTGAGGTTCGAACACTGGGGTGCGCGCGGAGATTTCTCCTCCTATCTACCTGCACTCCTCCGCCTTACTAGGATCTAAACTAAGGAAAGAACAACACAAGAGACACAGGGTTTATACTGGTTCGGGCCACTGTTGTGGTGTAATACCCTACTCTAGTGTCCGGTGTGATGGATTGCCTCTTGGGCTGATGATGATGAACAATACAAGGAAGAACAGCCTCGCGAGGGTCTGTTCTTAGCTCGGGCGATGAACTGCTGGGAGGAGCTCAGTCACCCTACTCTCTCTCTCTCTCTCTACCTGATCTTCTCTATCTTTCCAACTCTCCGGCCAGCCCTTTTTCCAGCCTCTAGCCTCTGGCCTCCAGCCTCTTTTTGGCTCTGTGGGTGGCTGCTCCTATTTATAGAGGCCCTGGTCCTCTTCCCAAATATTGAGCGGGAAGGGAGCCAACAATGGCGGGCTAATTTGAAGGGGGACAGCTAGTATCAACTATCCTAACAAAAGTAGTCTTCGCCTGCGCAAAGCTCTAGTGATGACGCCGTCTTGGGCTCCACGGTGACCTCCGTCTCGTAGTCCTCCTGGTCTTGGTCTCGTTGCACCGAAATGGCAACCTTTGCCTGATGCCTCGGTACTCCGCGGCTGCGCTTACCCCCTTTGCACCAAAGAGGAAGGGAGGACGCTGCGCGGGCTGGCACCCGCCTGGCGCCCCCGATCGTCATGGCTTGCGTCACGGGCACCTCGTGAGGTACCCCGCCTTGATCTCTCCGCCTCCTCGTGGGCCAGCCTGACGAGGCCGCGCCTGAGGAAGCTCCGTGTCGTCCGCCCCGTGAGGCTTGGCCCCGCGCGATGGTCTTAGGTTTGTGTTGGTGAAGATGGGCTGCGTTGGGCCCCCCTTTGAGCCACGCCGCAGGCCGCAGGCAGGCAAGTCTGGGGACCCCCGTTCCCAGAACGCCGACAGTTGCGCTGCTTCAAAGACGGTGCTAGTGAGAGGTCGCCTCTGCTCTGGCCGGGCGTTAATGCGGCACTGACGCTCCAGGGCGACGCTGACCATTTCACGTGGGAAGCGCGTGCTGGCAAGGGAGTATTGGTTTTGAACCATTTCATGTGTAGTACTGGTAGTTTGCTAAACTACTCAATTATTGCACTCAGTTTCCTAAGAAATTGTGGTAAAAAAGTTACTCCACGGCCCACTTCCCTTCTCCTTCCTCTTCCATCGCTCGCGCACGTCCGCGGGAAGCAACCGGTCAACCCTTATATAGGAGTGCTAGCACAAAAAGATGCATGCATGACCACTAAAATTTCCAGATTAAAGCGCCGCTCCGGCAGGAGTATGGCATATGTTGTTACCTTCGGCCGGGCCATGGCTACCGGGCGACGGTGACCAGAGAAGAGGCGGCGGGAGGGGAATGAATGCAGCTAATGTTTGGGTTTGTCGTCTGGCTTAAATAAATGTGCACCATCACGTGTACCCGCGGGTGCACAAATTGTAACATACGTGTCTGCTTAAGTGGCCGTCACATAACTAGTGTGTGTGTGAGATTCTAAGAGACAGAGTGCGTGTGTGCGACTCTACTCTTCGGACATGTAGTCAACCTTTTGCATCGGGATATAAGTATAATGGTATTACACTTTAGCTAGTGATTTACGTGGCCATGTTAACGTGGTTGTGTAAAAAAATGTCACTTCCTGTTCGTGATTTGTGTTATATATTACAAGCAAGATGCCCATGTATTGCACGGAACATCAATATGCATTTTTTTACAAAACACCTGTTGTGATTGACCCATGCAGGAGTAATCCCATGTGTAAAAACTAATGACATCTCAAGAATTCTATTGGAAAACTGGTATCTCGAGAATTTCATTGAAAAAATGAAATATGAGAGATAAGGTGAGGAGGAGTGGAGCGTGGTGGTGACTGGTGGTTGGACTGGGCGGAGGCATGTGGATGGACGGCGCCGGCAGGCGGCAACGGCCACCATGCTAGATTGTTCCAGATACTTCCTTTTTTAATTGCTCGGCAATGAGGTTGTGGGAGATAAGGATGTGGAGAGAGGTGCGGGTATCTTTTATAAAATTATCATAGTTTGCTTTCTATCCGTCGGATATAGATCAGACGGTCTATATTACAAGATGGCAGGCACACCATCATCACCAACTCGGTTTTTTTATAAGTGTAGCGATGATAAGTTTGCTAACTACTACAGTAAAGTGGAATTTTGCCATGTTATACAAGTAAATTAAGGTGATTGTTTATCATACAGGTAAGGTTGACGAAGGGTAGTAGGAACAAATGCTCCGCCTAGAGCATGTGTGTGTGAGATGGAGTCTTAGTGTGTGCATGTGTGTCTTGGGGGGTGGGTGCGTGCGTGCGTGTGTGAGAGAGATGGAGTCTTAGTGTGTGTGGGGTGGGTGGGTGGGTGCGTGCGTGTGTGTGGGGGGCGGGTGGGTGTGTGTGTGACGCGGGGTCCTCGGTGGCGGATGTAATTTAAGTGTGCGTGGCTTCATCATAGAGAGGTGATGTGTATGGCAGAGGCCACCAACGATGGGGTGCGAGAGAGAGGAAAGGCCCGTAGAGAGGGAATACAAGGTGTGTGCGCGTGAGAGGAGTCGACATCGAGAGAACGTGTTTGTTCAAGAGACACCGAGGAAGACTACTATATATCGAT
Source organism: Triticum aestivum (assembly GCF_018294505.1). Lineage (NCBI taxonomy): Eukaryota > Viridiplantae > Streptophyta > Magnoliopsida > Poales > Poaceae > Triticum > Triticum aestivum. The sequence goes on along the minus strand of NC_057806.1, from coordinate 304,405,059 downwards.
GGTGCATGTAGGCGGGAATTAAATGAAGGGATGGTCTTATTAGTTTCGGGGATATAGGGGGAGAGTGAGAGGGGGTAGCTAGAAGGAGATTGTTAAGTGTGAGTGTGTGTTTTACCCATCTAGACGGAAGTTATGTCCACACAAGAAGAGAACGATTTGATGTGCCGTTAGGGTTGAGGGTAATTAACTACGTATGGAGACATAGAGACCGTGAACGTGCATGTGCGAGAGGTATACATGTATATGTGGATGTGTGTGTGTGTGTGCACACGCGCATGATCGAGATAAAAGAAAGAAGACATAAGTCATAAGATCAACAACATGGGAGAGACAGATCGGTATGACAATATGCATGCATGTGAGAGTGCATGGAAGAAGGCCCGACAATTGAGCATGTGTTTTTGTCTTTAAGAGATAGTGGCGTGGGCTGGAGCATGCATCTATGGCGAGCAGAGGGAGTGAGATACAACGATTGTGCAAAAGAGATCAACCTATAAATGCATGTATGGAGAGACATATACAGTGTGGGTGATAGAAAGCAAGAGTGCGTGCGAGAAAGAAATGTTGACGGAGAAACTACAGATAGATACATAGATGGAAATGATAGCTAGAGGGACATCAGCTAGTTTGAGTGTTGGATATGACCGCCGGGTGGTTCAGAGGGTGAAGTTATGTGTGTGTGAGAGAAATATAAAAAGAGGGCACTTGACTGCATATAGAGAGAAACATACATAGTTTTCACGATAGGAAGCAAGAGTGAGGGCGAGAAAGAAGGTTGATGGAGAAATAGATAAATAGAAAGATAAAGATGCTAGCTAGTGTGCGTTAGAGATAGGAATCGAGTGGATCAGAAGGCTGAGTTATGTGTGTGGGTGAGAGAGAGAGAGAGAGATGGAGAAAGAGTGCATGTGACTCACATACAAACAAATATCGGAGAGAAATGAGATCCCGAGAGATGGAGTTTTGTGTCTACGAGAGAGAAAGATATTTCACAACGAGAGTGATAGCTAGAGAGACATATGAGGGAACGCAAGATATCTCTAGGGAGAGCGAGTGTGTGTGAGCGACATACAAGAGAATGGTGGAGAGATATGAGACCCTGGGAGACAGAGTTTGTGTTTGTGTGTGAGAAAGAGATATTTAAGAGGAAGAGTCATAGCTTCTCATACCTAAGGAGCGAAAGACATCTCTGTGTGAGAGGGTGTGTGCGAGTGGCACACAGGGGAATAGTAGAGAGAAATGAGACCCTCGGAGACGAAGTTTGTGTTTGTGTGAGATAAAGAGATTTCACATGGAGAATCATAGTTAGAGACACATAGCACGGAGCGAGATATACTTAGAGAGAGATAGAGTGATGGAGGTCGAGGGAGAGAATACAGTCAGTGTGTTACGAAGATAAAAGATCATTATCGACATACATGTAGCATGAGAGATACCCGAGAGACGATGAACGTGTATAGGTCTAGAGAGATACTCCTATATAAGCATGAGTAATTCCATGATGCTCACCGCCGTGCATGAGTAATTCCATCGTAGGCTTGCTAGACGGTGATGGGTTGGATGAGATTTATCATGTAATCGAGTTAGTTTTGTTAGGGCTTGATCCCTAGTATCCACTATGTTCTGAGATTGATGTTGTTATGACTTTGCTATGCTTCATGCTTGTCACTAGGGCCCGAGTGCCATGATTTCAGATCTGAACCTATCATGTTTTCATCAATATATGAGAGTTCTTCATCCTATCTTGCAAGTCTATAGTCACCTACTATGTGTTATGATCCAGCAACCCCGAAGTGACAATAGTCGGGACCACTCCCGGTGATGACGTAGTTTGAGGAGTTCATGTATTCACTATGTGTTAATGCTTTGGTCCGGTACTCTATTAAAAGGAGGCCTTAATATCCATTAGTTTCCAATAGGACCCCGCTGCCACGGGAGGGTAGGACAAAAGATGTCATGCAAGTTCTTTCCATAAGCACGTATGACTATATTCGGAATACATGCCTACATTACATTGATGAACTGGAGCTAGTTCTGTGTCACCCTAGGTTATGACTGTTACATGATCGATCGCATCCGGCATAATTCTCCATCACCGATCCAATGCCTATGAGCTTTTCACATATTGTTCTTCGCTTATTTACTTTTCCCTTGCTACTGTTACAATCACTACAATACTGCTACTATTACTGTAAGTGCATCTAGTGCCACCCCTAGTTGTTTTTGGAGTATTGACGACAAACCTAGTTGAGGGACTAATGTGTTTGTGAGAATTGCAGGAAAACACAGGTAGAAGTCCCTCATTGATTCGGTTTACTACCAGAGATGACCCCTAAAAATGAATGAAGACATTGAAGTCAAAGGTGGTATATGAAGATATTCACATTGAAGACTATGACAATAGAAGACACGTTATGAAGCCTATGGAACTCGAAGACTTAGATCTTTCGTAGTTCTTTTTATTTTTGTTGAGTCATAGGAACCACCGTACTGTTAAGTGGGGTCCAGGAGAACAAGTCAGAATGACTTAAGTGATGCCTAAATCAAAAACCTATGTCTTCGAGTGAAGACAATGAGAGCAAATCTTGTCCAGAGCCGGACAAGTCAGCTTTGCTTGTAGCCCAAGTAAAGTTGCCATGAGAGTTTGAAATCTGACCGTTGAGACACGTGTCAGTTCCTTAGTGACCCAGGGTCATTTCGGACAAATCAGGTCGGGTTGCCAAGTGGCTATAAATAGCCCACCCCCACAACCATAAACGGTTGGCTGCTCAGATTTCAGTGCACGGCTTTTGTCGTTTGAGAGCAACCCACCTCGAAGCTTTTGAAATAAAATTCCTAGTGAGGAGAAAAGCCCTAACCACCCAGAGCCAGAGTAAATTGGGCATCACTTAAGTCTTCTTGTCTATGTGATCTGAAGACTTATTACACTTGAGGACTGTGAATCCTCCAGACGGTTAGGCGTCGCGTTCAGAGCATCCAAGAGACATTGTGGATTGCCAGTGAACGAAGTCTGTGAAGGTTTGGGAGTCTACCTTGAAGACTTACCAGAGTGATTGGGCGAGGACTAAGTGACCTTAGCTCAAGGAGATTACGGTGAGGACTTGGTGTCCTGAACTGTGTGTTCAGGACTGGGTGTCCGGGACTGTGTGTCCTAAGGTTTAAATACCTAGCCGCTCCAACCAGACGTACAGTTGTCACAGCAACTGGAACTGGTCCAACATATCATTGTCTTCAACGAGTCTCTGGTTTCATCTTCACTTCCTTCTCTTACTGTTACTCATTGTGAAGTCATTGCATGCTTGCTTTATCATTTGTCTTCACAACGTGAATGCATGATCTGTTTGGCTTCATAACTTCTTCCTACTTGATCCTTATTACACTGAAGTTGTTTGTCACTGTGCTTTCACTCTATTGAATACATGACCATGGCTGGCCTAGTGTAATCTAACTTCCGCTGCATAGTAATAGGCATAATCTTCACTGTTTGTCTTCATAACTCCCAAGTTTTGAAGACTTTCATAAAAATCGCCTATTCACCCCCCTCTAGTCGATATAACGCACTTTCAATTGGTATCAGAGCAAGGTGCTCCCTTGTTCTGTGTGATTCGGTTTAACCACCTGGAGTTTTAGCTATGTCGACTGCAGGGATAATCAAAGTCTCCGCTGCGTGCCCCGTCTTCGATGGAACTGAATATCCCTACTGGAAGAATAAGATGCGCATGCATCTTAAAGCCATTGACGTCGACCTATGGTATGTCGTCGAGAACGGCGTTCCCAAGGCTGGAGAAGGTGTCACTGCTGCTGATGTCAAGAAATTCGTTCAACTGGACTCTACTGCCAAGAATATCATCTGTGGTCATCTCACCAAAGGACAGTATGGCCGTGTGAGTGCCTTGAAGACATCCAAACTGGTTTGGGACTGGCTCTCCAAGGTCAATGAAGGCATCTCAACCCAGAGAGCTCAAAGAATCAGTGTCCTTCGCAATCTCTTCAACCGCTTCAAGCGAAATGACAATGAGAATGTCCAGCACACATTTGATAGACTCACTGACATCACAAATGAGCTTCAAGCCCTCGGCGCCACTGAAATCACCAAACATGAAATCGTCAAGACGCTGCTGAGATCACTTGATAGTTCGTTTGACATCCTGGCCCTGATGATTCAAGAACGTCCTGATTTCAAGACACTCGATCCGTCTGACATACTTGAGAGGCTCAACACACATGAGTTTCAGCTTTCTGAGAAAAGAGATATCTACGGTCCAAACTATGGGCGAACTCGCGCCTTGAAGGCAAAAGCTGTCTCCTCATCTGAAGAAGAATCTGACTGCAGTTCTGATGATCCTGAAGACATTGGAAGAGAACTTGCAATGCTAGTGAAGAAGTTCCAAAAATTCACCAAGAAGAAAGGCTTCAGAAAATCTTCACGATCAAGCTCAAGGAATGATGAAGCTTCTGCTCATGACTACAAGAAGAAAACATGTCACAAGTGCAAGAAAACTGGACACTTCATCTCTGAGTGTCCACAGTGGGACAATGAGAACAGAAGGAAGAAGAAGAGCAAGGAATATGATTCTGACGACAAGAAGAAGAAGAAATACTCAAAGTCTTCTTCCAAGTCTTCATCAAAGTCTTCATCACACAAGAAGAGCTCATCTGGCAAGGCACGTGCGTTTGTTGGAAAGGAGATGGATTCAGAGGAGGAGTCCGCATCTGAGGAGGCAGAGGTGGAGTCTGAGGAGGAGTCTGATTCTGGCATTGCGAGTCTGGCTACAGCATACGTCGCCAAGTCCATCTTCAACACTGAAGACAATGACTGCATCACCGACACCGACGCAAATGACAAGAACGACTCCACTCCTACCTACTGCTTCATGGCACGCGGTGCCAAGGTAAACACACGCACTACTCGCTATGAAACATCTAGTGACGATGACTCTGAATGTGATTCAAAACCTAGCTACAAAACACTTGCTAAAATTGCAACTGAACAACAGAAAGCTATGGAACATATTCAAAAACTGTTAGACAGAAGCGATGATCTGTTGGGTGCTGAAATGACTCGATCTGAATCCTTAATTGAAGACATAAAAAACCTTCACGTTAAGTATCAGGAACTTGAAGATCGTCATGATACTCTCTCAACAACTCATGAAAAGCTTTCCTATGATTATCTTCAAAGGAAGCAAGAACTTGAGAAATTGAGGGTGGCTCATGAAGATCTTCAAAAGGAAAACGAGTCACTTCGCTCCGAACAGATCAGTCCCGCTCAGGAAGGATTTGAACCACCATGTCTTAAATGCATTGAGCGTGATAATGCTAATTCTGTTGCTGAATGTTCCACTGCTACTGCTGTTGCAATATCTTCAACTGTTGACGTGGTAACTAACCCCTCTGCTGAGGATACCACTGCTATTGCTGATGAGAATGCTATGTTGAAGACATTGCTTGAAACAGGGATGTACAAAAGTCTTAAAGGACATCAGACACTATGTGATGTCCTCAAGAAGCAGATCCTGAATCGAAACCCTAGGAAAGAGGGTGTTGGATTTGTGAGGAAAATCAATGCAGATGGCTCTTACTGGAAACCTGAGCAGTACCCCAAAACCACATGGGTTGCTGCAAAGGAACTTCCAGCAGATCCATCCAACTTATCTGGCTTCACTTGTGCTAACCCCATTATCATTGATGAATCCTTTGATGCAAACTATAAACTGTTTAAGAATCAGAATGGTGAAGTGTTTGCCAGGTACATTGGTACTAACTGCAGGAATGGACCGCCTATGAAGAAGATCTGGGTTTCCAAAAAGTGTCTGGAAAATCTTCCTGTGAATGTCTTCATGACACCTCACTTGAAGAAGACAAACCTCAGACCAAAGGCTTCAAACGGTCCAATGGCTTCATACAAACAGAGGACTCACCTGAGTCACACTAACACAAATGTTTTGCAGGGAAACTATACTCAGGCATATGAATATGAGAACGGTTCATCGAACCGTGTTCATGTGACCAAAAATTATTCTGCTTATTCCTATGAGTATTATTGTCCACCTGCTAGACTATTTGCTAAGGCTTCAAAGTCAAAATTCTCAGATGCTGCACTTAGACTTATTGCTTCTAAGCCATCCTTGAAGATGTGGGTGGTTAAGAAAGCTTAACTCTCTTTTGCAGGGAAAGGTCTCCAGCAGAAAAACAAAATCTTCTGAAGCTATTGCTGGGGACCTTAAAAATCTTGTAGGGCGCAAGATAAAATGCCCAAATGGCATCATTATGTACTTTGTTCCTGAATCGCATGCTACTCTCCCTATTAGTCCTAATCTGGATCTAAGTTTTCATAACCCACTGGTTCGTCAAATGTTTATGCTTCACAATTCTCTTCGTGAAGCCTATCCCCCTAACTGCACTGTAGGGTACGACACCAGCGACTTCAAAGTCTTCAGAATGGATTATTGATAGTGGGTGTACAAATCACATGACTGGCAGAAGAAGCCTTCTTATGGACTCAACATTACGTCCATCCGACAAGAGCCACATCACATTTGCTGACACTGGTAAAAGTAAGGTATTGGGTCTAGGTAGAGTTGCAATCTCAAAGGATCAACACATGGATAAAGTCATGCTTGTTGAATCCCTTGGCTTCAACTTAATGTCTGTCTCAATGCTTTGCGATTTGAATATGATTGTAATGTTTGGAAAATATCGTTGCCTGGTGCTAATGGAATCTGACAAATCTCTAGTGTTTGAAGGGTATCGGAAAGGTGATTTGTACGTGGTAGATTTCTCAGCAGGACCACAACTTGCAGTATGTCTTCTTGCAAAAGCTTCAGAATGCTGGCTTTGGCATCGGAGGCTTGGGCATGCTGGCATGAGGAACCTCCACACCCTTGCGAAGAAGAAGCATGTCATAGGCATCGAGGGCGTCAAGTTCAAGAAAGATCATTTATGCGGTGCCTGTGAAGCAGGGAAGATGACAAGGGCAAAACATCCTTCGAAGACAATCATGACTACTACACAACCCTTCGAACTGCTCCACATGGATCTTTTCGGTCCCACTCACTACTCAACTTTTACTACTTCTGCTTGCCTCTATGGCTTCGTCATTGTTGATGATTACTCTAGATATACTTGGGTACACATAATCCTTTACAAGACTGAAGTGCAGGATGTCTTCAGACGCTTCGCCAATCGAGCTATGAACAATTTTGGCGCCAAGATAAAGCACATCAGAAGTGACAATGGCACTGAATTCAAGAACACTGGCCTTGATACATATCTTGATACCTTGGGCATCACACATGAATTCTCAGCTCCGTACACGCCACAGCAGAATGGCGTCGTCGAACGCAAGAACAGAACACTCATTGAAATGGCCAGAACAATGCTAGATGAATACAAGACTCCAAGAAAATTCTGGACTGAAGCCATTGATACTGCATGCCATACAATCAATCGTGTTTATCTTCACAAGCTTCTGAACAAGACATCTTATGAACTCCTAACTGGCAAGAAGCCAAATGTCAGTTACTTCAGAGTATTTGGCGCAAAGTGCTGGATCAAGGACCCACACCACACCTCAAAGTTTGCACCAAAAGCACATGAGGGCTTTATGCTTGGATATGGAAAGGATTCACACTCCTACAGAGTCTTCAATCTCTTCCATTACAAAGTGGTCGAAACAGTGGATGTGCGGTTTGATGAAACAAATGGTTCACAAAGAGAGCAACTGCCAAATGTGCTAGATGAAGTTCCAGCTAGTGAATCAATCAAGCTTATGGGAACTGGAGAGATTATGCCTTCTGAAGCTCATCCTGAAGAAGAACTCATCATCTCAGCACCTGATCAACATGAAGACAATGCTCAGCATGAAGACATTCCTCCAAACAACAACGCAGATCAGCAAGAGCAAAGTCTTCGCCCTATACATCCTCGTGTTGCAAATGAAGTGCAGATTGACAGAATACTTGACAGCATCAATGCACCTGGTCCACTCACTCGTTCAAGGGCAACTCAGCTAGCAAACTTCTGTGGGCATTTCGCATTCGTCTCAATATCAGAACCCAAGAAAGTTGAAGAAGCCTTCATGGAACCTGAATGGATTCAAGCTATGCAAGAAGAGCTTCAACAGTTTGAGCTGAATAATGTATGGGAACTGGTTAAGCGTCCTGATCCACGGAAGCACAACATAATAGGCACCAAATGGATATACCGCAACAAGCAAGATGAGCATGGTCAAGTTGTCAGAAACAAAGCTCGTCTCGTTGCTCAAGGATATACTCAAGTGGAGGGCATTGACTTCGATGAAACATTTGCTCCTGTGGCTAGGCTTGAAGCCATACGCATACTGCTGGCCTATGCAAATCATCATAACATACTTCTATATCAAATGGATGTGAAAAGTGCCTTTCTCAATGGCAAGATTGAAGAAGAAGTGTATGTTGCACAACCACCTGGCTTTGAAAATCCAAAACATCCTGATATGGTATACAAGCTCAACAAGGCACTGTATGGCCTCAAACAAGCCCCTAGGGCCTGGTATGATACACTCAAGTACTTTCTGAAGAGCAAAGGCTTCATACCTGGTTCCCTGGATCCCACTCTTTTCACGAAGACATACGATGGTGAACTGTTTGTGTGCCAAATATATGTGGATGACATTATCTTCGGCTGCACCAATCAGAAGTACAGTGAAGAGTTTGGATATATGATGCAAGAGCAATATCAGATGTCCATGATGGGGGAGCTGAAGTTCTTCCTTGGTCTTCAAATACGACAACAGCGCAATGGCATCTTCATATCTCAAGAGAAGTATCTCAAAGATTGCCTGAAGAAGTTCGGTATGCAAGACTGCAAAGGCTTCACAACACCAATGCCAGCCAAACATCATCTAGGTCCTGACGACAATGGTAAAGAGTTCGATCAAAAGGTATACCGCTCCATGATTGGGTCTTTGCTTTATTTATGTGCATCTAGGCCAGATATCATGCTTAGTGTTTGCATGTGTGCTCGATTTCAAGCGGCACCAAAGGAGTCGCATCACTTAGCTGTGAAGCGAATTCTTCGATATTTGGCTCACACCCCAACTCTAGGATTATGGTATCCAAAGGGCTCAGAGTTTGATTTGGTTGGATTTTCGGATGCTGATTATGCTGGTGACAAAGTTGATCGCAAGTCTACATCAGGCACATGTCACTTTCTGGGACGATCACTTGTATGTTGGTCTTCAAAGAAGCAGAACTGTGTATCTCTCTCCACTGCTGAATCTGAATACATTGCTGCTGGATCTTGCTGCGCTCAGCTTCTGTGGATGAAGCAAACACTCAAGGATTATGGCATTCATCTGAAGCAAGTGCCACTTTACTGCGACAACGAAAGCGCCATCAAGATTGCCAACAACCCAGTTCAGCACTCGAAGACAAAGCACATTGAAATTCGTCATCACTTTCTCAGAGATCATGTTGTGAAGGAAGACATTGATATCATACACGTCAACACTGAAGAGCAATTGGCAGATATCTTCACCAAGCCCTTGGATGAGAAGAGGTTTTGCAAGTTACGGTGTGAGCTAAATATCTTGGAATCCTCAAATGTCCTGTGATCAGGCACACATCCTAACACTTATGCATATTGATGACTTAGATGTGCAACACACAAAGTAAAGTATATCTTCAATCAATGAAGACATACATTCTAAGTGTGAATACATTAATGTGGAATTTGACTTCGGAGCGCCACGATAATTGTGCGCCGTGTCTGGGTCTAATACTTCCTATACGGTGGGTAACGCCACCACCAAACATTCCATTTTGAAGTGTTTAACTCATGGCATTACCTTGCAATATCTTCACATTTGGTTTGGCTTCGAACTCAACATGTCTTCATGATTATCTTCACTACGTTGATTATATAGATATATACTCTAGTGTTCTGTCCTCTACAGCATTCACTTATAGCTATGTCTTCTTGGTTGAATCTTTTGAACTAAGTGAATGTGATCGGACCCTAATCTCTCTATGCTTTCTATCTCAAACTCTATCTCTCCAAGTCATATGCATTCTGTTGAAACTGTCGAATGTCTTCACTGTGTCCTTGTCAGCTGAAGACATAGAGACAACCATAAAAGTCCGTTTTTAATGCTCATTCCTCCACATAAGATCCGGAGAAGCAGGAACGACCGCCCGACAATTTAGGCGTGCGTGGGACGTGGAACAAACCCCAAACTTCCGCTAACTGGCCACGCGTGCCTCAAATGCGAACCGCCAGGGGCACCTGCGTAATAGCACAGTGCCGCCTCTGAGTCTATAAATTCACACTTACCGCGGTCATTATCTCCTTCTTCCATCCTCGCACGAACCCTAGCGCCACCGCTAGCACTCGACGACGCCGGAGACGAAGCGCTTCGCTGCCGCAACCTCTCCAACGCCGTCCTCACGCCGACCGCGGACATCGTCCTCTCCGCCGTCGCCGTAGGTGTTTTCCGTCGCCAAGTTAGGGCACGGAGGACTGAACTGCTCGGCATCAACTTCCTTCCGTCTAGCAGTTCCAGTGTGGTAAATAAAACTTCTTTTTACAGCCTCTTTTGATCTCATGGTTCTGTCACTTTCTACCATAAGAAGTTTCTCTTCACACCAGTTAGATCTCTCGCTGCATCTCATAACATGCCTAGTATATTCACTTGTGCTTCATAAAGTAGTTAGATTCCTCACTTGTACTGATCTATGGGTTCGTACAAATCTGGAACCAACTTCTTATCTATAAGTGAATGTCTTCGCACAATGAGGTCAATGTCTTCTAAACTGATTAATCTTCAAAACCTTCTGAGAATGCATATGACCTCTTCCCCTTCCCTCGCACCTTAATGCTGTCACAGGTACATGTCCGTGGGAGAATCCTTCGGTTCTCATAGTCTGCATTCATTTGCAGAATTCCTACAGCATCACATAAACTCTCCTGAAGCCAGTTCCTGTTGGTCCAGAAAAAGAAAGCCTTTGAAGCCTTTGAAAGTTTTGAAGCCTTTCAAGTTAAAGTTTATGGCTTCAGTTGCAGCAGCAAGAAAGGGGGGCAGACAGAGACGTGAGGGAACTTCCAAGGATCTGCCTGAAGACTTGGCAGAAATGTACAAAACAGATCCAGAAGAGAGCTATGGGCAGCGCAAAACCCGAATCCAATGGATTCGACGCTATTGGGCAGAACAGTGGTTCAAATACCGCTTCGTCACCCAGGAGTATGCTGAAAAGAATGCTATCAAGAGTCCATGGGGGGATATCTTATACAAGAACCTTGTACCCAGGACCAGAGATGAAGCCATTGCTCAAGGCTTCTACCCATGCATGGTCCGAGGACCACAGCCTGATGATGCACATCCGTCGTCACTTCTCTGGTGTCGTGACGACAATCTCTTCAAACGCAACTTTCAGTTTGCTCAACAGTCAGCGAAGCTAAACAAGAAGAAATTTGGGCTTGACTTCAACCCTGGTCCCTCCTCACCAAGGGCAGATGGCACACGCGACGCGGAACCCAATATCATCGGTCCGTTTGCCAATCTTGAGGGCCTGATCACCCACATCTTAGTCCAAGGGACTGCTGTGAATGACCCTCCAGCTGATTCTGAGTCTGATGAAGCTCCTGCTGTGCTGAAGCCAAAGCAGACAAAGAAACCAAAAGCTTCGAAGCCGGCCCCTGCCTCAAAAATCTCAAGGGCGAAGCCATTGAAAACTGCACCTCCTGAAGTCAGTGTGCAGTCTGAAGACGTATCCCGCGTCTCCAAGCCCCTGAAGGAAAAGGAGCCCCAGCAACAAACAGGCAAAGAGCTCACTGCTGCTGCCATTCTGCGCAGTGAAGCCATTGATCTATCAAGCGATGAAGATCTGGGCGATGACGCACTAGAACAGCTCATCAAAAGCAAGGAGGAAGCGGAAATCTTCAACAATCTGCCTCTCTTTGATGTCGCCATCATCCACAGCTTCATCGATGAATGGTTTGACACACCAGATATAAGCTTCAATGATCTGCAGCTGCCTGTTGGACTCAGCGTCGCCTTCCAAGGCGCAATTGCTTCAGAACTGGCCATTGCTCAACGCATTGTTGAGCTGAAGCAGAAAATTGATCACGAAAAAGCTCAGTTCAAGAAGCACATGGCGAGCCTCAGCGTGCAGGAAGTGAGGAGCTTCAAAATCATGCTGCATGATCTCAAAGAAGACTTTCTGAAGAAGCGTGCTGAAGCTCAAGGCTCGCGTGAAAGGATGAAGTCATTGGCTGACAAATGTGTTCAAGCCTACAACGAGGCTGAAAAGCGCAAGGCACTTGGGCGTCCAGGCATCGACCCCAAGATGGCCGCAAAGAAGAAGAAGCAGCCTGCTGTGAGTGAACCAGAGGCATCAAGACAAGCAGCCACTCCCATTGTCTTCCCAACCGCCACGACTGGCTCGAAGCCAAAGAGCCGGTCAACAGCTTCAGAGCTAAAGAAGACAAGAGCTGCAGAAGCTGAAGCCAGAAAAAGGAAGAGCTCTGAAGCCTCTCCTACTGCCCCCAGCAAAAAGAAGCGCAAGACCAAGAAATCTAGGGCTGCTCCCACAGAGCCCTTGATGGTTGAACCCCTTTCTGTCATTCACCCCAATGCAGAAAGAAGACTGACAGTTCATGAGCCTGCTCCCACAGAGGCACCTGACGCTGAAGATATTCCAGCAGCCGATCAAATAGCTGCTGAAGACATTGGTCATCAGGACAATGTGCAAGGTGATGCAGCCCTTCCTCAGCTTGAAACAAGCGATCTCATCAGCATTGGACGTCCTCTGACGCCAATGGCACAAGATGAGTCATGGGCGGATCGCCCTCAGGAGGAAGAAGAAGACATTGAGGCCCAGCCCACTCCGACACCACAAGCGTCGTCTGCGTTCCGTAGGCTTCGCAAAGGTCCACGGCCTCAAGTCCAGTCTGCAGAAATTCCGGCTGCATCAGCCGAAGACAATGAAGAAGCACCTCCAGAACCCACTCCCTTGCTCCATCAAGATGCAGTTCCCCAGGAGAACGTGCCTGAAGTTGTCCCTCAAACTACTAACACTGAAGCCAATGTGGAGCCCGCCCCACCAAATGCTTCAGCGGACAGCGAAGCCACTGAGCCAGACACTTCAGTTCCTGAGTCTGCTGCAGGTCCACAATTTGACTATCACATAGAGCACAGGCCTCATGTCCAGAAGCCAGTCCCAAGGCTTCCAAGGTTCCCAGGTCCTGCATCAGCACCTGGCTCCTTTGATATAAACAGCTTCAAGGCAGACAACACATTTTTCAATAGCTCCAAGAACCCTATTCAAGGGAAAGGATTGTATCAGACAGGTTCTGGAGCTATTCACAGCGCAGCTATTATTCTTGCATCTTATACAACCAAGGTCGCATCTTCCCTCACAAGCGCCTTGAGGTTGAAGCTATTGCTGGTCTGCCATGTCTTGAGGAAGCTTTGGACTGCTTCAGGCAAGTGGGTCTGCTGCCGTTCGTGACTGATGAAGAGCACTGGAACGAAGAGCTTCTGCTTCAGTTTTATGCCACTCTCCATATCAAAGGATACAACAGAGATCCGAAGACTTGGATCCTGGAGTGGATGACCGGAAATGTCCATCATGAAGCCAATGCATTTGATATCATTGAGCTCACCGGCCTGCCCACTCCAGGCGAATTCTTCGAGGAAGGCTGTCAACTCATTCTGAAGCTATTGAGAGCATATTTCCAGAGACCTGAACCCAATATGAGTCAGATGCTCTCAATGATGAAGCCATTGCCTCAGGATGCACCCTATCCAACTGAGTTCTTCGTTGAAGACCTAGAGTACCTGCCCAGGACCATATATCACATTATCAGGCGGACTCTCTGGCCCATCAAGGGACACTCACCACATGCCAAGATTGAGGGTGCAATGAAGACTCTCATATTCTATATCATGCATGGCAAATGCTTCAACGCACAAGATCTTTTCATACGACAACTTGCAGCGTCAGGCTCGGACTTATTTGGTCTAAAATTCTATGCCCCTTGGGTGATGAGGCTGATCAAACTGCACTCTACAATTTCGTATCAGCCCTCAGCCCGAAACCATCGCATCTTCCTGCCAGATGTGGATATCTCTGCTGAAGCAATATACCCTGAGCCTGCCAAGCAACCAATAAGTCTTCAGAATGCCGAACACCAGAGCTTCACGCAGAATGTTGAAGGTGTTGAAGCCATGTCCAGGGTCTATCCGATGGCTGGCACTACACGTGCACCAGCATCAACTGAAGCCACAGATAGCACAAACGCTCCAAGACCCAAGAAGCGTGCTCGTGTCCTCACTGACCGAGAGCTTCTTGTGGCCCTTCACCAAAAGCAAGATAGGCATCACGACTGGCTGAAACGTCAGATGAAGAGCCTCTTGGTGGATGTCAATCGTCTTCGAAACCTGGCCACCAAGAATGCCTTCGTTACACATGAGACTTGCCGTCGTACGTGGAAAGGGCTCTCAATGATCTGCACTGAAGCTGAACTTGAAGAGGATGGCTTCACAGAGCGCTTCAAATTTGACACCACACCTCCTAGAAGGGCTGTGATGCGCAACACACCATCACTTGAAGACTCTGAGTTTTCCTCATCTGCTGCCACCGTCACTGCGAGGATCATTGATGAAGATGATGATGCTACTTCACCACCACCTGCTTCAGCACCTCAAAGCTCAGCACCGCCAAACAACTCCACCGACCCTGCTGCGCCTGGGAACGCGTAGAAAACTCTATGTCTTCAAACCTTTTTGGTCATTCCTGACAAAAGGGGGAGAAGCATATGATGTTTATAGTCTTCAAGCGGGTCAATATGGGCGGGTGCCTTGTTTTGTTATACTTTGCTTCGTGTTTACAACTCTTGTTTTTGCTTCATTTGGTTCTTTGAGTTGTAAACACTAAAACTCGATGGTCGTCTGCTACTTGTTTACCACTCTGTTTGCGAAGATAAATTCCGCATGTGCGACGATAAATTCCGCACTTATCTCATTCTGCAGACGTCCATTTTCCATTATGCATGTCATTATCTTCATATACTTTCACATGCATAGTGGATTGTCATCATAAGCTGAAGCTGATCTCCACAAGTACAACCTGTCATGTGCATTTGCATTCCAAAAGCAAATTAACTTATATGCACATCTTCAGGGGGAGCTCTTGCAACTTATGAAGACAATTCCTTTACAAACTTCACACTTTATATTCCCCGTTGAAAACTTCAACTAGTTTGTCATCAATCACCAAAAAGGGGGAGATTGTAAGTGCATCTAGTGCCACCCCTAGTTGGTTTTGGAGTATTGACGACAAACCTAGTTGAGGGACTAATGTGTTTGTGAGAATTGCAGGAAAACACAGGTAGAAGTCCCTCATTGATTCGGTTTTACTACCAGAGATGACCCCTAAAAATGTATGAAGACATTGAAGACAAAGGTGGTATATGAAGATATTCACATTGAAGACTATGACAAAAGAAGACACGTTATGAAGCCTATGGAGCTCGAAGACTTAGATCTTTCGTAGTTCTTTTTATTTTGTGTTGAGTCATAGGAACCACCGTACTGTTAAGTGGGGTCCAGGAGAACCAGTCAGAATGACTGAAGTGATGCCTAAATCAAAAACCTATGTCTTCGAGTGAAGACAATGAGAGCGAATCTTGTCCAGAGCCGGACAAGTCAGCTTTGCTTGTAGCCCAAGTAAAGTTGCCATGAGAGTTCGAAATCTGACCGTTGAGACACGTGTCAGTTCCTTAGTGACCCAGGGTCATTTCGGACAAATCAGGTCGGGTTGCCAAGTGGCTATAAATAGCCCACCCCCACAACCATAAACGGTTGGCTGCTCAGATTTCAGTGCACGGCTTTTGTCGTTTGAGAGCAACCCACCTCGAAGCCTTTGAGAGAAAATTCCTAGTGAGGAGAAAAGCCCTAACCACCCAGAGCCAGAGTAAATTGGGCATCACTTAAGTCTTCTTGTCTGTGTGATCTGAAGACTTATTACACTTGAGGACTGTGAATCCTCCAGACGGTTAGGCGTCGCGTTCAGAGCATCCAAGAGACATTGTGGATTGCCAGTGAACGAAGTCTGTGAAGGTTTGGGAGTCCACCTTGAAGACTTACCAGAGTGATTGGGCGAGGACTAAGTGACCTTAGCTCAAGGAGATTACGGTGAGGACTTGGTGTCCTGAACTGTGTGTTCGGGACTGGGTGTCCGGGACTGTGTGTCCTAAGGTTTAAATACCTAGCCGCTCCAACCAGACGTACAGTTGTCACAGCAACTGGAACTGGTCCAACATATCATTGTCTTCAACGAGTCTCTGGTTTCATCTTCACTTCCTTCTCTTGCTGTTACTCATTGTGAAGTCATTGCGTGCTTGCTTTATCATTTATCTTCACAACGTGAATGCATGATCTGTTTGGCTTCATAACTTCTTCCTACTTGATCCTTATTACACTGAAGCTGTTTGTCACTGTGCTTTCACTCTATTGAATACATGACCATGGCTGGCCTAGTGTAATCTAACTTCCGCTGCATAGTAATAGGCATAATCTTCACTATTTGTCTTGATAACTCCCAAGTTTTGAAGACTTTCATAAAAATCGCCTATTCACCCCTCCTCTAGTCGATATAACGCACTTTCAATTACCTTTGCCATTGTTACCGTTACTATCATACTACTTTGCTACTAAATACTTTGCTGCAGATATTAAGTTATCCAGGTGTGGTTGAATTGACAACTCAACTGCTAATACTTGAGAATATTCTTTGGCTCCCCTTGTGTCGAATCAATAAATTTGGGTTGAATACTCTACCCTCGAAAATTGTTGCGATCCCCTATACTTGTGGGTTATCAGCGCCACACCAAAGGCGGTACTCTTTCGTATCTGCTCAACTTATTTATCGCAGCAAGAAAATAGATCGCCACTGCTTTACTCTGATTTCTTGTCCATCACTTGCTTGTTAGTTGAAAGCAAACATTGGTTGTGAAGTTGCCTTTGTCCGATTTGCACCTTCAGATCCGCCATGGCACGCCCAACACTATACCTAGAATGCTTATGCTTTTCCCCTTTTATATTCCACACTAGTTAAATGGCAGTAGACTAAATTTCAAAATTGGGTTAGTCGATTTTTGAGAGCTCACCGGAGTTCGCCGGTGCGAAGGAAGGGGCTCGGGTGGGGATGGTGGTTGTGGGGAGCGGTGGTGGGACCTCACCGAACAAAGAAAACTCGACACAGGTGGGGGCGGGGGTTAGGGGTGCAGGTGGCGGAGGAACACAGGCGGTGGGGGCCGGTGGTTCGGCCGGCGGCCCATGCGGTGTTCTATATGGGAAGCATAGTATGTTCCTTGTCAGGAAGGGGATCAGGGACATCTGCAGTCGACACCTCTATCGGGCCAGTTCTGCTAAATGATTCACACTTCGAGTTGTTCTGCCATAATACCACAGAAATGGTGGGAGCCGCGCGGTCTTTGATAGACTAAACTGATAGTAATAGTTGTGTGCCTTTAGATGAGTAGAGCTGGCCTGTAGGTGATCGATAGGCTGCATATTAGTAGCGGCAAAACCCTATGTTTTCCAGCCAGTTCTGCTTTCCCGATTTATTTGTGGTGGTTATGGTGTACCCCTATTATCTACACTACGATCTGCCTACTGGCTCTGTGCTCTTGTTATCATGGTTTGGCAATAAACTTTCTATACGGTATATTATGAACTTATCATCTGCCAACTACCCTTACATCTGGGGCCCCCAACAGGGAGCCTATTTCTTGTGTAGTTGTGCCAGATTATATTAATCTACTCAGCATATTACAGCACACATGGGCTCTCTCATCAAAATACAGGGAGCCTCTATTATATTACAATATCCTCTGCATTACAAAGATAATCTCACTACTATTTGTGTTTTCATGCTTTACAGATACTATACGTAATCACAATGAATCAAGGAATGCGCACATCAGAAGAATATTGCAGAACAATTCAATGGGTAACAAACTTGGCATCAAGGGGTTGAGCTCCATTGTTGATGCCATGAAACCCACATGCTCCCGACCTATAGATTCATATTGAGAATATGATCCTAATGACTATTCTAAGCTCAAGAGTCAAAGGCAGATGGCCTATCCTGTTCACCCAATAAGGTGTCTGTTCTAATTTGGCAAGGTTTTATTGGTTGCAAATATCTTGAATAAGGTGTCTTGCATTTCTTTTGTTGCGTTGCACCGCCATCTGCTTAGTTTACTCATGATATATGTGAAGATGCCATGCCCATCCATTATCAACACCTATTCCATTTGTCGTCATACCATGTTTTTCCATTCAAATGTTGTTCTTGTGTTTCAGACATCCAAAAGGAAGAGGGTGATTGCAGAACCTGAAGGAGTACAAGCAAAGTCCTTGAAAAAGGTGGTGATATCAGAGAAATCACATAGCACCCGACGTATATTGGCGATAGAACCAGCGCCACAAAACCTAGGATATTGCAACTATGTTGGTCGCTGCTTTGCTCTTGTGAGTACTTATTGTCCTATCGCTGTCCTTACATTCATACCTGGTGGATTATGTGACATCATTGTGCATTATAGCTTGCTTATCCACTGTTTGCTCCAAATTATCACATCTATATTAATGCTTAAATTAATGTAGAATAAACCCAATGCATATGAAGAAATTTAGTTCCGCATTGTCCTTGTAAGTATCTGTTGTCCTTATATTTGTCAGCTAGTTCTTCATGTACACTTTGCAGCTTATTTTCCCTTGTCCTCCATTTTTCTACACATCATATCTACATTTACTCTTGCCAATATATTGAATAAAACCAATGTTACTGAAGAAGTTTAGCTCCGCATTGCTCTTGTCAGTGCCTTCTACCAGTATGTTGTATTTACATTTGTACTCTACATCTTAAGTTAAATAATCGCCATTTGTTCCTATATTTTCACATCTATATTTACGCTTAACAAAATGTATAAGAAAGGCAATACTCTTGAAGAAGAGTGTGAGGTAAACTTCTTGAATTGCCCCCCCCATCAATATGGACAAGGCCTTTATAGAGCCTGTCTTCACTAGTAATGTAAGTTTGTTCTCCTCGAGCCTTCAAACTTGTTGTTTATATTTGGATAGCTATGAGTGCAAATGTTGTTTATTTTCATCGTCTACATCAAATTGCTTGTTCAAAGTTTATAAAGTAGAAGTACATAAACATAAGTTTGTCGTTCTCAATTTCAGTCTTTAGTTGTACAATCTAGTTCCTTATTCGTACCATGTAAATTAAACTAAACATAGCAAGTTATCTTCTTTAGCACTATGTGCATGCTTGTGTTCTTGATCTGTAATCCAGTGGTGTGGTGAGACTGCCAACAACAGCACAATGTCATATCCTCCTATGTCTCAACTATGAACAACGCCATATTATATTAATGTTATTTAAATCGTGTCTCTTTATTTACCAATCTGAAATGGTATAAATTGAGAGTGCACTCACCATTCATTCTTATACGTTGTTTAGAACTACATCTATGCTTGTGTTCTTGATCTGTAATCCAGTGGTCTGGTGAAGCTGGCCGCTCCTGCACAATGCCATTTGCTGCCGTCTTAACTATGAATAATGCATATTATGTTAATGCTATTTTAAACCATGTCTCTTTATTTCTGACAAAGAAATGAGATGAACTGACAGCGCTGATGCTTATACATGCAAAACCTGTTATCTACCTACTTGTTTCTCTTTCAGGGTGACAACACTGCTGCTAGGAAGAACTGCCACAATGATAGCGAGACGAACCCATTGTTTGTCCCTCTAACACATATTCTAGAGGAGAAGGCAAAACATATTGAGGGTAGGGATACAACCACGAAGTCACATCTTGATGTAGTGTCAAACTTACTCAGTGACACAAGCTCGATGAAGTCGCCGCCTGAATCTATTCGACTTCTTCAGTCTGAAATTCAAGCAGAGAGACATGCTTCCGCTCAAATACGATTGGAACCGCAATCTCTATGCAAGATTAACCGTAAGTACAGGATGTTTATTGATGCTATGCAGCTTAAGTTGGTGGATATGAGCGCCAAAGAAGCACAGTCTCATCAGGTTGCTAAGTTGCTTGCGCTGCAACTGCTGGGCTGGGCTAACCTTTCTTCAACTATGCTGAAGTGCTGCCGGTTCTGTCTATTATTTTGTCTGCCTGTTAACTTCCACTGGTGGCGACCTTCCCAGTTTATGTAATCTGCTGGCTAGTTGCCCTTTATTATCACTGGCGGTGAACTTTGATGCCGAGGGGATGTAATATGTTGTAATTTCTTTGTTGTATAGTCGTCTATTCTTGGTCGGTATGCTGTAATTTAGGCCAGAAGGTTCAGTGGATCTCCGTGTTGTCGGTGTTCAGGTCGACCCGTTACTCATATGGCCAAAACGTGGGCCTATAATCATCTTGGGCCATTAGCAGGTCTAAACCTTATGGTTGTTTCCCGCCTTTAACATGCCGAGTAAAGTTCTGGCCAGCTGGGCCAGAGATTACAATGGGCTTGTAACAGGCTAAAACCTAGATTGGGGTAGCGTTCGGCCGAAAAATTCACGGGCCAATACAGGCCGAAACTGCCTAAGGCCCATGTTTGGCCCAAATAGGACGAGCAGTTAACATGCCAAAATATATCTCGGGCCCGTTTGGCCCAATAAAATTATGGGCTTTAAGCAGGCCGTTATCTACGCGGGCCATAGGACTAAAAGTGTCACGGGCCATTATCAGATGGGCTGTAAGAAGGTCGTATTCAACGCGGGTTGTAATTAGGCCCAAATGTTACACAAGCGATTAACAGGCTGGTAGGCCAATTGGGCTGAAATTTATCCACGAAGACTACAGGCCGTTAAGAGGCCTAAAGTTACTTCGGACAAGATAGAGCCCAGTGTATGCATGGGCCGTTAAATGGCCTAAAGTTAAATCGGGCCGACAACGTCCCAGATGCACCACAGGCCTCTAACAGGCCAAAACTATTATCGGGCCGAACTGGTAAACATGCATTTAACAGGCTAAAATACAAACCTATCTTAGAATGGGCCCAAAAGAACAGTGTCCTGTTAACGGTCTTGATCTGATATGCACCGCAATTTGGCCCAAAACATGGCAGGTTGTTAATGGGCCAGCCCACTAGTGCCTGAAAAAACATGGTGGGCCTTTAGCTGGGCCGGCCTTTTCACTGGAATGGGCCTTTGTTGGGTCGTGCCACGGGTCGACGTATCATAGGCGCCTCTTGTCCAATGAGTGGATGACATCTGTCCCAACAGTGAGCAAACATATGTTTCCTCTGGCCAATGAGTATTTTACACGTGGAAAATCCCCATTGGTCCGGGCTGTTAACGGGTTATCGGATCCAAAACCGGACCCGATAGCTTAATGATACATCTCCAACGTATCTATAATTTTTGATTGCTCCATGCTATATTATCTACTGTTTTGGACATTATTGGGATTTATTTTCCACTTTTATATTATTTTTGGGACTAACCTATTAACCGGAGGCCCAGCCTAGAATTGTTGTTTTTGCCTGTTTTAGGGTTTCGAAGAAAAGGAATATCAAACGGAGTCCAAATGGAATGAAACCTTCGGGAACGTGATTTTCTCAACAAACAAGACCCAGAGACTTGGACCCTGCGTCAAGACACAAAATAGGAGGCCACGAGGTAGGGGGCGCGCCTACCCCCCCCCCCCCCAAGGCGCGCCCTCCACCCTCGTGGGCCCCCTGTTGCTCCACCGACATACTCCTTCCTCCTATATATACCTACATACCCCCAAACGATCAGATAGGGAGCAAAAAAATCTAATTCCACTGCTGCAACTTTCTGTATCCACGAGATCCCATCTTGGGGCCTGTTCCGGAGCTCCGCCGGAGGGGGCATCGATCACGGAGGGCTTCTACATCAACACCATAGCCCCTCCGATGAAGTGTGGGTAGTTTACCTCAGACCTATGGGTCCATAGTTATTAGTTAGATGGCTTCTTCTCTCTTTTTGGATCTCAATACAATGTCCTCCCCCTCTCTTGTGGAAAACTATTCAATGTAATCTTCTTTTTGCGGTGTGTTCGTTGAGACCGATGAATTGTGGGTTTATGATCAAGTCTATCTATGAACAATATTTGAATCTTCCCTGGATTCTTTTATGTATGATTGGTTATCTTTGCAAGTCTCTTCGAATTATCAGTTTGGTTTCGCCTACTAGATTGATCTTTCTTGCAATGGGAGAAGTGCTTAACTTTGGGTTCAATCTTGCGGTGTCCTTTCCCAGTGACAGTAGGGGCAGCAAGGCACGTATTGTATTGTTGCCATCGAGGATAACAAGATGAGGTTTTCATCATATTGCATGAGTTTATCCCTCTACATCATGTCATCTTGCTTAAGGCGTTACTCTGTTTTTAACTTAATACTCTAGATGCATGCTGGATAGCGGTCGATGAGTGGAGTAATAGTAGTAGATGCAGGAAGGAGTCGGTCTACTTGTCTCGGACGTGATTCCTATATACATGATCTTACCTAGATATTCTCATAACTATGCTCAATTCTGTCAATTGCTCAACAGTAATTTGTTCACCCACCGTAGAATACTTATGCTCTCGAGAGAAGCCACTAGTGAAACCTATGGCCCCTGGGTCTATCTTTATCATATTAATCTCCTACTACTTAGTTATTTCCTTTGCTTTTTACTTTGCCTTTATTTTACTTTGCATCCTTATCACAAAAATACCAAAAATATTATCTTATCATATCTATTAGATCTCACTCTCGTAAGTGGCTGTGTAGGGATTGACACCCCCTATTCGCGTTGGTTGCGAGGATTTATTTGTTTTGTGCAGGTGCGAGGGACTCGCGCATAGCCTCCTACTGGATTGATACCTTGGTTCTCAAAAACTGCTTGAAATACTTATGCTACTTTGCTGCGTCATCCCTTCCTCTTCGGGGAAAACCAACGCAGTGCTCAAGAGATAGCAAGAAGGATTTCTGGCGCCGTTGCCGGGGAGGTCTACACAAAAGTCAACATACCAAGTACCCATCACATACCCTTATCTCCCGCATTACATTATTTGCCATTTGCCTCTCGTTTTCCTCTCCCCCACTTCACCCTTGCCATTTTATTCGCCCTCTCTCTCTCTCTATCCTCCCTCTCTTTCTCAATTTGCCTCTTTTTGCCCGCTTGCTTTTTGTTTACTTGTGTGTTAGTTTGCTTGCTTGTCACGATGGCTCAAGATAATACTAAATTATGTGACTTCACCAATACCAACAACAATGATTTTATTAGCACTCCGATTGCTCCTCTTACCGATGCTGAATCATGTGAAATTAATACTGCTTTGCTGAATCTTGTCATGAAAGATCCGTTTTCCGGCCTTCCTTGTGAAGATGCCGCTAACCATCTAAATAGCTTCATTGATTTGTGTGATATGCAAAAGAAGAAAGATGTCGATAATGATATTGTTAAATTGAAGCTATTTCCTTTTTCACTTAGAGATCATGCTAAAGCTTGGTTTTCGTCTTTGCCTAAAAATAGTATTGATTCAAAGATGCTTTTATCTCTAAGTATTTTCCTCCCACTAAGATCATCTCTCTTGGAAACGATATTATGAATTTTAAGCAACTTGATCATGAACATGTTGCACAAGCTTGGGAGAGAATGAAACTAATGATACATAATTGCCCTACTCATGGTTTGAATTTGTGGATGATTATACAAAAATTTTATGCCGGATTGAATTTTGCTTCTAGAAATCTTTTAGATTCGGCCGCAGGAGGCACTTTTATGGAAATCACTTTAGGAGAAGCTACTAAACTCCTAGATAATATTATGGTTAATTATTCTCAATGGCATACTGAAAGATCTACTAATAAAAAGGTGCATGCGATAGAAGAAATTAATGTTTTGAGTGGAAAGATGGATGAACTTATGAAATTATTTGCTAATAAGAGTGTTTCTTCTGATCCTAATGAGATGCCCTTGTCTACTTTGATTGAGAATAATAATAAATCTATGGATGTGAATTTTGTTGGTAGGAACAATTTTGGTAACAACGCGTATAGAGGAAATTTTAATCCTAGGCCTGATCCTAGTAATTCGTCTAATAATTATGGTAATTCCTACAACAATTCCTATGGAAATTATAATAAGATGCCCTCTGATTTTGAATCTAATATTAAAGAATTTATTACTTCGCAAAAGAGTTTTAATGCTTTGATTGAAGAAAAATTGCTTAAGATTGATGAGTTGGCTAGGAACGTTGATAGAATTTCTCTTGATGTTGATTCTTTGAAACTTAGATCTATTCCACCTAAGCGTGATATCAATGAGTATCTCAAGGCCATGAGAATTTCCATTGATGAGTGCAAAGAAAGAATCACTAGGATGCGTGCTAAGAAAGATGTCTTTATAAGAGCATGTTCTTCTAGTTCCTATGAAAATAATGATGAAGATCTAAAAGTTATTGAAGTGTCCCCTATTAAATCTTTGTTTTGCAATATGAATCTTGATAATGATGGGACTGAATATGATCCACCTTTACCTAGAAGGCGTTCCAAGAATTCGGAATTTCTTGATCTTGATGCTAAAATTGATAAAAGTGGGATTGAAGAAATTAAAACCTTAGATGTTGCAAAAACCACTATTATGGATTTGAAGGAATTAAACTATGAAAATTGCTATTCAACTGATTGTATTTCCTTATTGCAATCCATGCTAAATTCTCCTCATGCTTATAGTCAAAATAAAGCGTTTACTAAACATATTGTTGATGCCTTGATGCAATCTTATGAAGAAAATCTTGAATTGGAAGTTTCTATCCCTAGAAAGCTTTATGATGAGTGGGAACCAACTATTAAAATTAAAACTAAGATCATGAATGCTATGCTTTATGTGATTTGGGTGCTAGTGTTTCCACGATTCCAAAACTTTGTGTGATTTGTTAGGTTTCCGTTATTTTGATGATTGCTCTTTAAACTTGCACCTTGCGGATTCCACTATTAAGAAACATATGGGAAGAATTAATGATGTTCTTATTGTTGCAAATAGTAATTATGTGCCGGTAGATTTTATTGTTCTTGACATAGATTGCAATCCTTCATGTCCTATTATTCTTGGTACACCTTTCCTTAGAACGATTGGTGCAATTATTGATATGAAGGAAGGAAATATTAGATTCCAATTTACATTAAGGAAAGGCATGGAACACTTTACTAGAAAGAAAATTAAATTACCTTATGAATCTATTATGAGAGCCACTTATGGATTGCCTACCAAAGATGGCAATACCTAGATCTATCCTTGCTTGTTATGCCTAGCTAGGGGCGTTAAACGATAGCGCTTGTTGGGAGGCAACCAAATTTTATTTGTATTCCTTGCTTTTTTATCCTGTTTAGTAATCAATAATTTATCTAGCCTCTGTTTTGGTTGTGTTTTTTGTGTTTAATTAGTGTTTGTTCCAAGTAGAACCGTTGGGAAGACTTGGGGAAAGTCTTGTTACACTTGCTGTAAAAAACAGAAACTTTAGCGCTCACGAGAACTACTGCCATTTTTATTTGGAAAGTGATATTTAGTTAATTCTTTTTTTAAAATGATTAATAGATAAATTCCTCACGTCCAGAAATTTATTTTAGAATTTTTGGGGTTCCAGATCTTGCGCTAGCTACAGATTACTACAGACTGTTTTGTTTTTGACAGATTCTGTTTTTCATGTGTTGTTTGCTTATTTTGATGAATCTATGGCTAGTAAAATAGTTTATAAACCATAGAGAAGCTGTAATACAGGAGGTATAACACCAATATAAATAAATAATGATTTCATTACAGTACTTTGAAGTGGTTTTTTTTCTTTCGCTAACGGAGCTCACGAGATTTTCTACTTTAAGTTTTGTGTTGTGAAGTTTTCAAGTTTTGGGTAAAGATTTGATGGATTATGGAACAAGGAGTGGCAATAACCTAAGCTTGAGGATGCCCATGGCACCCCCAAAATAATATAAGGACACCTAAAAGCCAAAGCTTGGGGATGCCCCGGAAGGCATCCCCTCTTTCGTCTACTTCTATCGGTAACTTTACTTGGAGCTATATTTTTATTCGCCACATGATATGTGTTTTGCTTGGAGAGTCTTGTATTATTTGAGTCTTTGCTTTTTAGTTTACCACAATCATCCTTGCTGTACACACCTTTTGAGAGAGCCATACATGATTTGGAATTTGTTAGAATACTCTATGTGCTTCGCTTATATCTTTTGAGCTATGTAGTTTTGCTCTAGTATTTCTCTTATATCTTCTAGAGCACGGTGGTGGATTTGTTTTATAGAAACTATTGATCTCTCATGCTTCACTTAGATTATTTTGAGAGTCTTAAATAGCAAGGTAATTTGCTTAAAATCCTAATATGCTTGGTATACAAGATTAATAATAAAACTTTCCTATGAGTGTGTTGAATACTATGAGAAGTTCAATGCTTGATAATTGTTTTGAGATATGAAGATGGTGATATTAAAGTTGTGCTAGTAGAGTAGTTGTGAATTTGAAGAATACTTGTGTTCAAGTTTGTGATTCCCATAGCATGCACGTATGGTGAACCTTTATGTGATGAAGTCGTAGCATGATTTATTTTTTGATTGTCTTCCTTATGAGTGGCGGTCAGGGATGAGCGATGGTCTTTTCCTACCAATCTATCCTCCTAGGAGCATGCGTGTAATACTTTGCTTTGATAACTTGTAGATTTTTGCAATAAGTATATGAGTTCTTTATGACTAATGTTGAGTCCATGGATTATACGCACTCTCAACCTTCCACCTTTGCTAGCCTATCTAATACCGCACACCTTTCGCCGGTATCATACACCCACCATATACCTTCCTCAAAATAGCCACCATATATACCTACCTATTATGGCATTTCCATAGCCATTCCGATATATATTGCCATGCAACTTTCCACCGTTCCGTTTATTATGACACACTCCATCATTGTCATATTGCTTAGCATGATCATGTAGTCGACATCGTATTTGTGGCAAAGCCACCATTCATAATTCTTTCATACATGGCACTCATGAGTCGTTGCATATTCCGGTACACCGCCGGAGGCATTCATATAGAGTCATATTTTGTTCTAAGTATCGAGTTGTAATTGTTGACTTGTAAGAAAAATAAAAGTGTGATGATCATCATTATTAGAGCATTGTCCCAGTGAGGAAAGGATGATCGAGACTATGATTCCCCCACAAGTCGGGATGAGACTCCGGACGAAAAAAAGAGGCCATAAAAAAGGAGAAAAGGCCAAAATAAAAAATGAGAGAAAAATAGAGAATGGACAATGTTACTATCCTTTTACCACACTTGTGCTTCAAAGTAGCACCATGATATTCATGATAGAGAGTCTCCTATGTTATCACTTTCATATACTAGTGGGAATTTTTCATTATAGAACTTGGCTTGTATATTACAATGATGGGCTTCCTCAAAATGCCCTAGGTCTTCATGAGCAAGCAAGTTGGATGCACACCCACTTTGTTTCTTTTGTTGAGCTTTCATATACTTATATCTCTAGTGCATCCGTTTCATGGAAATCCCTACTCACTCACATTGATATCTATTGATGGGCATCTCCATAGCCCGTTGATACGCCTAGTTGATGTGAGACTATCTTCTCCCTTTTTGCCTTCTCCACAACCACCATTCTATTCCACCTATAAGTGCTTTGTCCATGGTTCACTCTCATATATTTCATGAATATTGAAAGTGTTAGAGAACACCAAAAGTATGAAACAATTGCTTGGCTTGTCATCGGGGTTGTGCATGATTTAAATATTTTGTGTGGTGAAGATGGAGCATAGCCAGACTATATGATTTTGTAGGGATAACTTTCTTTGGCCATGCTATTTTGACAAGACATAATTGCTTTGTTAGTATGCTTGAAGTATTATTCTTTTTATGTCAATATTAAACTTTTGTCTTGAATCTTTCGGATCTGAATATTCATAACACAATTAAGAAGAATTACATTAAAATTATGTCAAGTAGCACTCCGCATCAAAAATTCTGTTTTTATCATTTACTACTCGAGGACGAGCAGGAATTAAGCTTGGGGATGCTTGATACGTCTCCAACGTATCTATAATTTTTGGTTGCTCCATGCTATATTATCTACTGTTTTGGACATTATTGGGCTTTATTTTCCATTTTTATATTATTTTTGGGACTAACCTATTAACCGGAGGCCCAGCCCAGAATTGTTGTTTTTTTTGCTTATTTTAGGGTTTCGAAGAAAAGGAATATCAAACGGAGTCCAAACAGAATGAAACCTTCGGGAATGTGATTTTCTCAACAAACAAGACCCGGGAGACTTGGACCCTATGTCAAGACACAAAAGAGGAGGCCACGAGGTAGGGGGGCGCGCCTACCCCCCCCCCCAGGCATGCCCTCCACCCTCGTGGGCCCCCTGTTGCTCCATCGACGTACTCCTTCCTCCTATATATACCTATGTACCCCCAAATGATCAGATACGGAGCAAAAAAACTAATTGTACCGCTGCAACTTTCTGTATCCAGGAGATCCCATCTTGGGGCCTGTTCCGAAGCTCTGCCGGAGGGGGCATCGATCATGGAGGGCTTCTACATCAACACCATAGCCCTCCAATGAAGTGTGAGTAGTTTACCTCAGACCTACGGGTCCATAGTTATTAGCTAGATGGATTCTTCTCTCTTTTTGGATCTCAATACAATGTTCTCCCCCTCTCTTGTGGAGAACTATTTGATGTAATCTTCTTTTTGTGGTGTGTTTGTTGAGATCAATGAATTGTGGATTTATGATCAAGTCTATCTATGAACAATATTTGAATCTTCTCTGAATTCTTTTATGTATGATTGGTTATCTTTGCAAGTCTCTTTGAATTATCAGTTTGGTTTGGCCTACTAGATTGATCTTTCTTGCAATGGGAGAAGTGCTTAGCTTTGGGTTCAATCTTGAGGTGTCCTTTCCCAGTGACAATAGGGGCAGCAAGGCACGTATTGTATTGTTGCCATCGAGGATAACAAGATGGGGGTTTTCATCATATTGCATGAGTTTATCCCTTTACATCATGTCATCTAGCTTAAGGCGTTACTCTGTTTTTAACTTAATACTCTAGATGCATGCTGGATAGCGGCCGATGAGTGGAGTTATAGTAGTAGATGTAGGCAGGAGTCGGTCTACTTGTCTCGGACGTGATGCCTATGTACATGATCATACCTAGATATTCTCATAACTATGCTCAATTCTGTCAATTGCTCAACAATAATTTGTTCACCCACCGTAGAATAATTATGCTCTCGAGAGAAGCCACTAGTGAAACCTATGGCCCCCGGGTCTATCTTTATCATATTAATCTCCTACTACTTAGTTATTTCCTTTGCTTTTTTACTTTGCCTTTATTTTACTTTTCCTTTATTTTACTTTGCATCTTTATCACAAAAATACCAAAAAATATTATCTTATCATATCTATCAGATCTCACTCTCGTAAGTGATTGTGTAGGGATTGACACCCCCTATTCGCTTTGGTTGCGGGGATTTATTTGTGTTGTGCATGTACGAGGGAGTCGCGCATAGCCTGCTACTGGATTGATACCTTGGTTCTCAAAAACTGACGGAAGTACTTACGCTACTTTGCTGCATCATCCCTTCCTCTTCGGGGAAAACCAACGCAGTGCTCAAGAGGTAGCACTTAACGGCGTTCCGTTACGGTGGATGCCACGTGTCGGTCACCCTTGACGAAAGCACTTATATGATGCATGATTTATCATCATGGAAGTGGACACTTCCATGATGATAATTTTGGTAATGTCATGGAACACTTCTACGGCAGCACATGTATGACTATCTTGATTCTGTCATAAAATTGTCATGGATGTACATGCATGACAGAAAACGTGACCTACTGTGACAAACACGTATCATCACAGAAGTGTATTTTTTTGTAGTGCATCAGAAGAGTGGAACAACACCATCGATGAATCTCAACTCCCAACTCTCACCTCCAAACCCAACGCCGCCCCAATCCCGATACCCGACCTCGGCGAAGTAGACTAGCGATTCACCACCAGCCGCACTGAATAGATCCCGCCGGAGTTGACTGGAAATGGGGCACATGACATGGGGAGGGGTGTGGTGCGTTGCTAGAGGAGAGCTTGGTACTGGTACTAGTGGTGGTGTAGCAGGAGGGTAGTTTGGTGGTTGTGGTGATGGGATTCTGTTGCTCTGGCGAGTTTACGTAGAACACAATTCAGACTTGTGAGATTTGAAGGTGAGGAACCAAATCCCTTTTTGCTCCCATGTTGGTGTCAAAACCGGCAGATCTCGGGTAGGGGGTCTCAAACTGTGTGTCTAAGGATCGAGGGTAACAGGAGGCAAGGGACATGATGTTTACCCAGGTTCGGGCCCTCTTGATGGAGGTGATAACCTACGTCCTTCTTGATTGACTTTAATGAGTATAGGGGTTATGAAGGAAATATGCCCTAGAGGCAATAATAAAGTAGTTATTTATATTTCCTTATATCATGATAAATGTTTATTATTCACGCTAGAATTGTATAGAGAGGAATAGAGTTCCGCCAATTGAGCTGCAGTGATCGACTCCTTGATAGGTAGAAAATGAGCCACTTTGGTGAGTTTGTCGATGACAACGATATAGCATCATTGCCACGCTTGGACTTTGGAAACCCAGTCAGGAAGTCCATTTCAATGTGGTCAAACTTCCATTCTGGAATGGCAAGAGGTTGGAGGAGACCCGCTGGCCTTTGGTGTTCTGCCTTCACTCTTCTGAAGACATCACATTCATTCACGAATTGAGCGATCTCACGCTTCATTCGAGTCCACCAATAAGCCTGCTTGAGGTCCTGATACATCTTCGTGCTCCCAGGGTGAATGGAGAGGAGAGAATTGTGAGCCTCGTTCATGATCACTTTACGGAGGTCACCTTTGGGTACAACAATACGATCCTCGAAGAAGAGAGTATCCTTGTCATCAAGGCGATAGCACTTGTACTTGGGTTGACTCTTGGCAATCCCAATCTTCACCTTTTTCACCATAGCATCAAGAAGCTGGGCTTGGCGAATCTGGTCTTCCAAGGTAGGAGAGACTTCAAGGTTGGCGAGGAAACCTTGAGGAACAACTTGTAGATTAAGTTTGCGAAAAGCTTCGCAAAGCTCAGGTTGATAAGGCTTGAGAATCAGACTGTTGCAATAAGCTTTTCTGCTCAATGCGTCAGCAATCACATTGGCCTTGCCTGGAGTATAGTCAATACTCGAATTATACTCTTGAATCATTTCGACCCATCGAGTTTGCCTGAGGTTGAGATTAGGCTGAGTGAAGATGTACTTGAGACTCTTGTGATCAGTGAAAATGTCCACTTTTCTTCCCAATAGAAGATGTCTCCAAGTCAAAAGAGCATGCACAATTGCCGCCAACTCGAGATCATGAGTGGGGTAGTTCTTCTCGTTAGGCTTCAATTGGCGAGAGGTATAAGCAACAACTTTCTTCTCTTGCATCAATACTGCACCAAGACCTTGGAGAGAGGCATCACAAAAGACCTCGTACGGCTTTGATTCATCAGGCGGAGTGAGAACTGGAGCAGTGATCAATTTCTCTTTCAAAATGTTGAAAGCAATGTCACACTCCGGAGACCAAACGTACTTGACGTGCTTCTGAAGAAGATTTGAGAGAGGCTTCGCGATCTTAGAAAAGTTTTCAACGAATCTTCGGCAATAGCTTGCGAGACCAAGGAAGCTACGGAGTTGCTTCATGTTCTGAGGAGGTTCCCAATTCACAATTGCAGACACCTTCTCAGGATTCACGGCAATGCCCTTGGCAGAGATGATATGACCAAGATAAAGAACCTCATCGAGCCAAAATTCACACTTGGAGAACTTGGCGTAGAACTGATGTTCTCTGAGCTTATCAAGAACCAAACGCAAGTGCTTGGCATGATCTTCCTTGTTCTTCGAGAAAACCAGAATGTCATCGAGATAGACCAAAACGAAGTCATTGGTGTAGGCGTTGAAGATGAAGTTCATCATGCGAGAGAACGTCGGAGGAGCGTTGACGAGGCCAAAAGACATGACAGTGTATTCATATGAACCATAGCTTGTCCTGAAAGCCGTCTTGGGAATATCTTGCTCACGGATTCGAATCTGATGATAACCCATACGGAGATCAAGCTTGGAGAACACTTGGGCACCTTTGAGTTGTTCGAACAGCTCATTGATGTTAGGAAGTGGGTATTTGTTCTTGATTGTCTTCTTGTTCAATGGACGGTAATCAACACAAAGTCGGTCCGTTCCATCCTTCTTCTTCACAAAAAGAACACCACAACCCCACGGAGAAGAACTAGGCCGGATGACACCCATTTTCCCTTGAATATCGAGTTGCTTCTTCAGCTCCTTCAACTCTTCAGGTCCGAGCTTGTAAGGACGTTTGCACACAGGTTCCGTGCCAGGCTCAAGATCAATAATGAATTCCACTGGCCGGTGCGGAGGCATTCCTGGAAGCTCTTCTAGAAAGACGTCTTGATATTCGCAAACGACTGGAATTTGCGAGATAGCATCTAGTTCACCCTTCTCATTGAGAGAAAACAGACGGATAGTATTATCCCGAGCGGCAAAGACAATTACATCCTTAGACGAATGAGTCAATTGAATTTGCCTGGCTGCACAATCAAGCTGAACCTTGTGCTTAGAAAGCCAATCCATTCCGAGAATAAGATCAATATCCGAGTTACCAAGAACCATTGGAGAAGCCAGAAACTTGAAATCACCCATCATGATAGAAATATCCGGAATCTCGTGGTTAGCGAGCAAACATCTACCCGGAGAGACAACTGCTAACGGTTTATGCATAACTTGGGAAGTCAACTCATGCCTAGATGCAAAAGGCTTCGAGATGAAACAATGAGATGCACCAGTATCAAAAAGAACTTCTACGGGAACATCGTTAACAGGAAGGTTACCCATGATGACATCTGATGAATCCTCTGCCTGAGCTGCATTCATCAAATTGACCTTGGCATGCTTGGGGTTATGCTTGACCACAGTTGTACTTGCCGATCTGACAGGAGGAGGAGGAGGAAGACGCCTCTGGTTGAGACACTTGTTGGCATAGTGACCCTTCTGTTGGCACTTGTTGCACGTGACCTCTGAAAGCGGACGGTGATACGAAGCACTCGATCTTGGAGCTTGAGACGAAGTCTTGTTCTGAAAGCCAGGGTTGGGTGGGTGGGAAGAACCACTACCACCTTTGCTCTTCTACTGATACGGCTGACGGAACGGAGGAGGAGGAAGCCAATACTTCTGCTACTTGGCCACTTGAGTAGAGGAAGAAGGAGTAACATCTCTGACTCGCTTCTTGGAAGCATCACACCTCAATTGAGCAGCCTCTTGCTTCAATGCCATGTTGTAGAACTCATCGTACCTCAAGGGCTCAAAGAGAACAAGAACTAGCTGAATTTCTTCTCTGAGACCACCCCTGAACTGATATATCATGCTCTTCTCATCAGGTATGTCCTGCTTCGCAAAGAGGGCGAGCTTCTGAAACAACTTGTTGTAGTCATAGACAGACAAAGAACCTTACTTCAGGTTGCAGAATTCCTCACGCTTGCTTTCAACCATGCTCTGGGGAATATGATGAGCTCGGAAATGTTGACGAAATTCATCCCAAGTGATAACACGTCCACCTCTGGAATCCTTGTACTGTTGGAACCATTCTGCAGCTTGATCTTTGAGTTGGAAGGAAGCGAACTTGACAAAGTCCTCAGGCCTAACGTTACTGCACTCGAAATGCTTGCACAGATCCACTAGCCAATCGTCAGCATCGGTTGCCTCAACACAATTGCTGAAAGTCTTTGGCCCATTAGCAAGGAACTGGTTGAGTGTAGCAAAGTGATTCTGATTGTTGCCATGGTTCCCTTGGTTGCCTTGATTGCACTCTTGGAGAATTTGCATGATCAACTGTGTGTTTGCATTGGTTGCGGCCATCACAGCTTGCCATGCCTCCGGAGGAGGGGGAGGTCA
Organism: Triticum aestivum; assembly: GCF_018294505.1. NCBI lineage: Eukaryota > Viridiplantae > Streptophyta > Magnoliopsida > Poales > Poaceae > Triticum > Triticum aestivum. Next base: position 304,371,001 of record NC_057806.1, on the reverse strand, counting down.
GGATTCGGAGTCGTGCGCGTTGGAGGAGCCATCCTGAAGAGGTTGACATCCATTAGCACATTGATAGGTAAATATTGAAGCTGAATCCAACGGAATGAAAATTGCAACATATAGTCTTCACATCCAAACACAATGAACGAATGCATTCCTCTTGAAATGGTCACATATCCATAAATTGAGAAGCCACTTAGAATTAAGGTAGAGAAATAAATCAACAAGGTACGGATCAAGAACGAATAATCGGTAAGAAATCGCAATCTCAAACCAATATCCATGGAAGAAGAACTAGAGCTACTAGAATTCCCACCTATGAAACTCCTGAACCTTTCCGGTTATGCAATCAGGTGTTGGGGATACAGGGGAAGCATAATATCTCACCCAAACTAGCAAATCCTACATCCAGTTGTATCCATCCTTCAACACATAACCAAGAAACCTTCGGAAACCATCTACCTCAACCTTCGAAAAACATCCGTTATACAAGTTATGGCGATACTCCCGAACTCCCGCCCCAATACTTGGTGGCGTCGAGGTTATCTCACCAACGAACTACATAAAAGAGATTTTCGATGTCGGCATACTAAACTCAGGTATTCCAGAACTGCAATGATAAAATTATGACGACAACACCTCAGAGCTCAACTCCCCGGGACACTTCCACTAAACCCCTGACAGGAGGGACCAAGACAATGTTCTCATCATAAAACCATCGGAACGATTCCAAGATACCCGCGTGATCCTAAAATTTTTTTAGTGAAATTTGAGAAGAGAAGAGTCAAAACTCTACGTCAGGATGCCTTACCAGAGCGATGAGGAGACTGGGAAGTAAAAGAATTCCTAAATTCTCTGATATATAATTCCTAAATGACTCAAAACATTTTTCTAGACACAACTCGGCTGCTCATAACGATCAAGCAATGGGGCTCCTAAGGTCGGGGAAGGCTCTGATTACCAACTTGTAACACCCTCGATGCGACTATAGCTCCCACGTGTCGAGGCACGACTTAGAGACATAAATTGAAGGCATATGTCGCAAGTTAGGCAATCTTCACATCATCCCATGTAATATAAATAATAAAGGGGAGATAACGTAGTTGGCTTACACTCGCCACATCAATCAAGTACATAAATAACATTACATCAGCCAAACACTCATGGCCTGACTACGGCGCCAAAATAAAAGATAACCCAACATGCGACACGGTCCCAATCACCCCCAACTGGGCACCACTACTGATCATCAGGAAAGGAAACATAGTAACGTTGAGAGTCTTCGTCGAACTCCCACTTGAGCTCAAGTGCGTCACCTGGAGCGGAATCATCGGGCCCTGCATCTGGTGTAATAGTAATCTGTGAGCCACAGGGACTCAGCAATCTCGCACCCTCGCGATCAAGACTATTTAAGCTTATAGACAAGGTAAGGTAAATATGTGGAGCTGCAGCAAGCGACTAACAAGTATGGTGGCTAACTTATTCGCAAAAGAGAGCGAGAAGAGGAGGCGAAGCGTGAGCGAGAAACTAGAGAACAACCTGCGCAAACATTACTCCAACACCGTGTCCACTTCCCGGACTCCGCCGAGAAGAGGCCATCACGGTAACACACTCAGTTGATTCATTTTAATTAAGTTAAGGTTCAAGTTATCTACAACCGGACATTAACAAATTTCCATCTGCCCATAACCGCGGGCACGGCTTTCGAAAGTTCAAATCCCTGGAGGGGAGTCCCAACTTAGCCCATGACAAGCTCTCACGGTCAACGAAGGAATAGACCTCCTCCCAAGACGTTCTGATCAGACTCAGTATCTCGGTTCTTCAAGACACTTCGACAGGTTAAAACAAGACCACCAACACCGCCTGAATGTGCCGACAAATCCCGATAGGAGCTGCACATATCTCTTTCTCAGGGCACACTCAGATTGTCCAAACTTCCGGTTGGCCAGCCCAGAGTTGCCCCTGGTGGCCACCGGCGGCTGACGAGGTGGACCAACACTCAGAGGAGCACTGGCCAGGGGGGGTTTAAAATAAGATGACCCTCGGGCTCCGAAAACCCAAGGGAAAAAAGGCTAGGTGGCAAATGGTAAAACCAAGGTTCGGCATTGCTGGAAAAGCTTTAATCAAGGCAAACTATCAAGGGGTTCCCATTATAACCCAACCGCGTAAGGAACGCAAAATCCGGGAACATAACACCGATATGACGGAAACTAGGGCGGCAAGAGTGGAACAAGACACTAGGCGAGAGGCCAAGCCTTCCACCCTTTACCAAGTATATAGATGCATTAAGATAACATGGCAATATAATGATATCCCAACAAGTAAATAAATGTTCCAACAAGGAACGGCCTCCAATCTTCACCTGCAACTAGCAACGCTATAAGAGGGTCTGAGCAAAGCGGTAACATAGCCAATCAACGGTTTGCTAGGACATGGTGGGTTAGAGGATTGACATGGCAATTTGGGAGGCTTGAAAGCAAGTGGTAGGCATCGTAGCAATGGCATAGCAAAAGAGCGAGCAATCTAGCATAGCAAAGATAGTAGTGATTTCGAGGGTATGATCATATTGCCTCCACAGTTGTCAGAGTTGACTGGTGTCAGGACCCCGACTCAATGCCACATCGATCTAGCATGTAACACCTCATATCACCTTGTGGCCTCACGCACGGTATTCCCACGGGTGTCGCCTTACCTTTGCCCGGGACCGTTTGCGCCTTTTGGCACACGTATATGACAGTGTCGCTAGCATCCATATGATAAGGAGCCCGGGGCTGACATGGCTAGTCGAAAACCCAAAGTGGCACAGACTTACAGGGACAGGCATCCATGACCCGGCATCGAACGTGTCGGTCATCAGCGAGTGAATCCAGGCTGTAGCACTGGGCTAGCAGGACTCCGGTGAACCGGGCTGTAGCGGGCTAACAGGACTCCAGTATTCATCGCGTGACATTTCCTCGAAGGGACAGACACAGGAACGAAGAAGGACACATGCCGGCCAGCCTAAGTGTTCCGGAGCAGTAGCAAGCTACCATGGCTCGGTGGAAACACTAGGAGACATTTCCCGATAAGAGAGGCTACTAAAGATAAACAACTAGATAGTCAGATCCCACACATACCAAGCATTTCAATAACATACACACAATATGCTCGATATGTGCAAACACAACATGGCATCACAACATGACTCTACGACTCAAGTAATTTATTCAATAGGCTCCGAGGAGCGAGATATTACAAACAGGGGTCTCATGACCCAACATTCAGAGCATACAAATCAAAGCACAAGCGGAAGCTATCATGTCTGGGTACAGACATCTATAAATGAAAAAGGCTGAGAAGCCTGACTATCTATCAGATCCTGCCGAGGGCACAAGATCGTAGCTGAGGTAACAAGCTAAACGTCGAAGTCCACGCGGTACTACTAGCGAGACCGAAATCTCTCTGCAAAAATATAAAATGAGCAAACGTGAGTACAAATGTACCCAGCAAGACTTACATCAGAACTAACTACATATGCATCATTATCAACAAAGGGGATGGTGGGGTTTAACTACAGCAAGCCAGCTTTGACTCGGTGGCTATCCTAAACTACGACTGCAAGCGACTCTTTTGAGGTGGCGCACACGAGTCCACATATTCACCATATCAATACACCACTATGGATCCGCTCCCGTCTCCCTACGAGAACGCCATCCATAGCACTCACGCTTATCTTGCGCATTTTAGAGTATCCACTTTCACTTGTCTATGAACTGATATAAGCAATCCAGAAGTCCTTTTCCGCGGACACGGCTATTCGAATAGATGATGTTAACCCTGCAGGGGTGTACTTCTTCATACATGTTTCCACCACTTAGCGTCTGCAAACGACATGTGCTCGGCAGACTTCAAGCGAAAGCCGACGTGGGTGTAGACCACGACCTACCTAAACACTCAAGTCTCTAGTCCAGGTTTATCGCCTATTCGGGTTCCATCCATGAGGAGATCCGGCCGGAGTTTCGCTCACAGCCCCAAACGATGTGAACAGGGTTCCGTGACACCAAACGGGCGCCCGGTATACCCGGCCACGTGCCTACCGCATCACAGCCCACCCCTACGGTCAGCGCTGTCCACGGCCTCCAGCATACTACAAACACCAGAAACTACTTGCAACTCCTGGACAGAGGACAAGGGTGAATAAGAAGTCGAGCGGGGTCATATTTCAGGGCCCAATGTATGGTAGTAGCTGAATCATGGATCACAAACACAGAACTCAGTTCCTGAGGACGGCTGCAATGAGACAACCCACCATGTACTCCTACATGGCCTCTCACCGCTACCTTTACCAAATCGTGTTCACCACTTAGCTCACACACAGTAGGACATGTTCACACACCTCTGATTCATCCCCGATGAACCAGACCTGACTCAACTCTAAGCAATAGCAGGCATGACAAACAAACATGAATGAGTAGGCACATCAGGGCTCAAACAACTCCTACTCATGCTAGTGGGTTTCATCTATTTACTGTGGCAATGACAGGTCATGCAAAGGACAAAGGGGTTCAGCTACCGCAGCAAGTAACATATGAATCGGTGTTGTCCTAATGCAGTAAAAGAGAGCAGGAGCGAGAGAGTAGGATTGTATCGGAATGAACAAGGGGGTTTTGCTTGCCTGGCACTTCTGAAGATAACATTGAGTCTTCATCAGTGTCAACGATCACATCATCGGTATCACGTCTATCGAGAGGGGACAAATACCGGCAACACAGAAGGGAACACAATCAATGCAATGCACAATATGATGCATGGTCATGACATGGCAAAATGAATGTGTTACGAGCTAATGCAACTAGCAATAGATTAAATGAAGTTGGTTTGAATACAAGATTCAAATTCAAACTCCATATGTGATTATTCAAATGCCATTTATTTGATTTGTTCTAAACAGTAGTGATAAGTTGTTCTAACATGCATGAAAATGGTACAGATGGATTCCTTGAATTTTTCTGATAATTTTTCATATATAAATTATTTAATTTGGAGTTACGGTTGAATTTCTATGATTTATTGAAGTTTTAGCTATTTTCTGGAATTTTCTGATTATTTATAAAATAAACTAAATTCCAGAAAATGAATATTGCGTCAGCATGACCTCACCCTGACGTCATCAGGTCAACAGGGCGGTCCAGGTCAAACCTGACGTGTGGGGTCCACACGTCAGTGACACGGGTTAAACAGGGGGGTTTAGTTTAGCTTAATTAAAGATTAGGGCACTAGGGCCCACATGTCAGTGTCAGCAGGGGGTAATTAAATTAAAATAAACTAAACTAATTAACAGGGGGGCTGGCCCCACCTGTCATCGACCCAGGGGGGGGGTCAAACCTCTGGTCAGCAGGGCCTAACCCGCCGGCGGCTTGACGCCGGCGAGGCCGAGACGGCGGAGACCTTCGGGTTTCTTGCCCCGGCGTCCAAACGCCGCGCGGAGAGGCTCTGTGGGTTCCTAGCGCTCGTGCGCATCCGGAGAAGGCGACGGAAGGACGCAGGGTGGTCAGCGCTCGCCGGAGCGGGGCTTGCGGCGGCGGCCGGAGCTTCGGGTTCGAGCGGGGCGAGGCCACAGAGGACGGGAGGGATGGTTAAGGGGCTCGCCGAGCTCCTGAAGATGCTAGGAGCACGGTGCCATGCTCGGTTTCGAGCCTTGCTGTCTGCAATGATGGCGGCGACATCGCCGGCGGAGCCGAGCTCGCGGCTCCGGTGGAATCGAGGCTACAGGGCGCAATCGAAGGGGGGAAGAGGGAGGGGAGGTGTAGGAGCTCACAGCGGTGCCGTAGGGATGGTTAGCCGGCTCGGGGACGCGACGATGGTGGCGAATTGACGGTGAAGATCCTCGGCGGCCGGTGATGGAAACGGCGATGCCGGCGACGTTGTGGCGCGTCCGTAGTTCCATGTCTTGGTGGGGAGGTCGAGGATGTCGTGACGGAGCTCTCGAGGACGCTGGATGGGCGAGGGAGGGCTGGTGGCCACGGTGGTTGCGAGCGACGTCGACGGCGGCTTTCGGTCATGGGGGGAGGAGCAGAGGAGCGAGGGGGAGGGAGGTCCAGAGAGCGAGGGAGAAGTGAGAGGGGGTCGGGGCTGCGTGGCGTCGCGGGAGGGACCAGGGAAGGAGGAGGCAGCCAGGCAGGGAGGAGGTGGCCTCCTCGGCCGCGCGCGTGCGAGCACGCAGCTGCTCCCACTGGCAAGAGGAAGACGACAGGGGGGGGGGGAGTAGCGGTGGCGGGCTGGGCCGCGCTGGGCCGGTCCTGTTGGGCCACCAGGTGGGCTTCACAGGTAAGTCCTTCTCTCTTTTATTTCTGTTCTGTTTCTCTTTTCTATTTCTGCAATTTGTTTTTGGATTTGATTTAAAATATCAAATCATTTTATAAAATCCTGGAAATAATTATGGGTGCTTTCTGAATTATTTCAGTGACCCTTAACAATTTCCAACATTTATTTGAACATTTAAATTATTTATAGTATTCAAATGCCCAAAGTCAAATACAATATGGTTTATTCAAAAAAAATCCAAAAATGTCTTGGAAAAATATCCATCATCTCTGGATATGGTTTTCACCCTTTTCCAGTGATCATGAACATTTTTGCAAACCAATTTGGGTTCTTTGAAAATATTTTGAAGTTGAACCTATTTGCAATGCTTTGGTGCTAGGGCTTGGTCATCCCCATTTCAAATTTCATACAATTTAAACATGTTGCACACATGAATCTAGCCTAGAGCATTACCAGAAGCTAGGGATGTGACAACTCACCCCCACTAAACAAGAATCTCGTCTCGAGATTCAAGCGTAGGGTAGGATGAAGGGGAAACGCAAACTAGTATAATCTTCACGATCCAGGGTAAACTTCAAATGGACGTTGATTCGTTCACCATCATTGTCTCGAAGTCTTTCTCTAAGAACTCCAACTAACATGACAAGAAGAGGGAAGGAAAACTCTAGAAGAATTAATCTTCTCAAAGAACGAACAACTCAGGATTAACTCACGGAATGGGACATAGCAACATCTCTCGAGCTGAGGGACGAAGCACACATCCATAAGAATGGAGTGAGGCAGATGACGAAGGTTCACTAGGTAGACAACAATTTCACGCTTAAGAAGGTGGTAAACGATTGTCAACGTAGCGAGGAGTTGAGTTGCCATGATACCATAACGATACACCTTAGGGAAGGTGACTCGTAGAGATATTCCCTTAAGTGGCAAAAAGAATTACTTTTGATTCAGAGATCATTGAAACTCTTTAAACCAGCCTAAGACAATTCTCGAGCGATCGTTTGGAGGGGGGTCGGTAGAATGGCATACTCGGACTTGGATGATGTGGATTACCTTGTTGAAGACAACGCAATGGATGAATTTGCTTACCACCGGAAATGGAAGAGACCCATGGTAGAATGGCACATTGGCGGTGCAAGCTGGGAACAAAATGCAAATGCTGGGAATGATTCTGGTAACTGGGGAAGAACCCAACACTAGAGAGTTAATTCACTGGTTGAAAAGGTCATAGCATTGCCGAGGAAACTGAGAGGAATCCCAGTTAGCGTCGATGATAACACCTAGCGCTTGAGCGTGCTCTCAAGAACTTGAGCATTTTCATATTCATCAAGGTTTTACCAACATCCGTGTCAAGGATCCTGGCAACACAACTTGCTACCATGATGAATGATGATGGATGATGCAGATGCAAAGAAAGATAACACTTTCTCAGATTTCACCTTAGCGAGGCCAAGGAAATAAAATCTGGATGATCGACCGAGAGACATTTCGCACTCCGCTTCTAATGTTCTCCTTGATGTGCTAGTGTATCCCATTCATAGATATGGTTTGATAACTAGAACATCAAGTAAAAGGTCGGACTTCGGGAGCACAAGAATCCATAAGGAATAACTACGGAGGTAAATCCTGCGAAATCCTTATGGGGAGGTGGCCAACTTCTTTGATCAAGATACTATAATAATAGGTCTTTCGGCTGGGTGGTGCTGGCCACGACATCCACTTTACCAGCTATCGAGGGACCAATATTATAGTTCTTGGGAAATGTTCCAACCATCATATCTGCCCGCGATTCAGATCTGGTTGGTGTCAGGATATTCCAGACCCATCGAGTCTAGGAAGAAAAACGGAAGTTTGCAACACAATTCGACGAGATAACGTTGCAAGATTCTCGGGAAATGAACTACGATAGCAAACTCCAAAACATGAGTTGGTTCTGCTACAAACATGTGAACACGTTGTCCAAGACAAGCATGACCACAAAGTAGTCTTATAATAAAACACTACCGAGTTCAGGAGGGGAACCATCAACGAGGGTATCGAAGTCCTTACATAAGTCCGGATTAGCTCTTATGAAGGAACTTCTTCTCCTTGAACAAATCAATCAGTGGCTTGGTGTGCTAGGGATACATATAGATTGAAGGTTGCAAGTCTTCAAACCACAGCATTCTTCGCACGTGTGCATGACTGATTTGGAATGATTCCAAAGAAAGCAACATTGACTTTCTCGAATCCACGGCGGCAACTTGCAACAGATGCACATGAATTAAAGGAAGTCACTACCTTCATCCAACCATATGCTTCATGAGCTAGCATGAACAAATGCTTTCAAAAGTTTCCAACACTAGCTTAATGTTCAACAAAATCATGGAGGAGATAAGGATGTTGTCAATGGGCTCAACAACAACTCATCCAGGTTTCCTTTTAAAAGGAATTCCATAGTTAAGTGAACACAGTGATAGCATTGGTCAGACCAAAGATGTAATGGTGTATGCTCGAGGGATCAACCATGAATAAGACAACATTATGAGCATCGTTGGTACTGATTTGATTTGACGATAGCCCACACTCAAATCAAAGGATTGATAAGACAATAGGTCCAGCAACTGATCACAGGGACCAATCGATGAAGATATCATCTTTCTTCAACACACACTACACAAGAATATCCCTTTGGGACGAACTAAGTCAGGCAAGCTTTTATCTTCCAATTCTCCAGGTTGTTGTCTAGCTTAACCAACTAGCTCAGGGGTATCCAACACGGATTTTTGGAGAGAAGGTGGTTCACAAGAAACCAACTTGATCACGAGCTCAACATAACAGTCAGGGGACAACCTGGTAATACTTCCGAGAAGATATTCGGAAAATCACGAACCACCGGTATGTTACTAAGCTCGAGAGCAATCTTTCTTTTCAGGACAAGATGATATGATCAAATGAGTGAGGACTTGACAAGATCCTAACTCATCAATCGAAGGGTGCACCGAAATAAGGACTAGGTAGCACGATCAGTCTTAGAAGGATGATTCGAAAACCAACATACTAAGAATGAAATTATTATCCTTTAACTACCAAGCAACAGAGTTGCTAGCAGTATTGATTTCACACGCCATGATTCATTTGCCGGCATTCCGGTTACAATAACACAGGAACCGAGGAATGAACAATGATGGCAAGAAGTATCACTGTACCAAGAGTTCATAGGATGGTGTGCAATTCCTATAACAATCTCGATATAAAATATGTAATACTCCAAGGTAGAGCAGAACCAAAAGCTGGATTGGCATTTGATCTGCGGAATACAACTACTTTGACCCAATCCTAGATATGGAAGAGGTACTGGAGTTTGTTTCTCCTAGTCATTCCGGAATAGAATGGCTTGACAGACCACAAGAGTCATAGGCATCGATGAACGAACGCACGCATACTCTTGACTATCAATTGATAGACGAGGGTCAGAATGCAACTAAAGAGAACAACTCAAAGGAACATATAACTTTCTGAGTTGTGGATGCATAGATTAGTATGTCGAACCAAGTTCAACATATTTCTTCCGGATAACCCATGCAGAAAGGTAGAACTGGCAGAGTCACGATCTATGAATGGAGAACTCCTTAAGAGTACTCTAATTGTGATTTTTTTGATCCAATAAACATCTGCCATAAGTAGTTCATGGTATTTGGAAGAAGAAGATACCACGGACTTCAAGGACTATCGCAAAGGTTACTAATATCCTAAAGGCACTAGCAATTACTATCAACATGAAGTAGGTAGAGTGAATCTCGGGTTCAGAACCCAGGAGTAGAATACCTACTACTAAGTAGCATCACGGAATGCTTTCGAGGATAAAGGCCAGAATCATCACACTGGGACACCAATCATGGCTAAATTACTAGGTGATCCCCTAAGACACCTAGGGTCATAATAATATCTCCAACATATATGTCAAGGTAACGGAGTACCTCAACTCACTGATTAGTGTGGTTAATCTGGCCCATGGGAACATTGAAACGGGAAGAAAGGATTTGCAAATGCATCAGACTACTTAGAAACCTGGGATGACTCGGACAGCATAACGGCTGTAAATGCTCAAAAAAGATTTGAGACATTCACAAAAATGGTGGCATAACCACTCAGAAGCACAATATCAAGGTTTCGAGATCAACAATTAACATACGGAAGTAGTAGGAACTGAACTGAGACTTAATTCCAACAATCTTATAAGTCCACTGATTAGTAACACGTGATCCTAATAGAAAGAAGAGATAGCCTAGTTCTTAATCCCCGTAGAAGAGAAGATGATGACTCAGATCAGAAGGCCATGAGGTATAAGGAGTAAAAAGAGCCTTACGTTCCATCCCACAATCAATTCCCCTACATATAACTAAAGAATTTCTAGACTCAACATCGACCAGTTTGGCTTGGTAATCCTACAGGCAGTCAAGCTCTGATACCAACGCTGTCAGGACCCCGACTCAATGCCACATCGATCTAGCATGTAACACCTCATATCACCTTGCGGCCTCACGCACGGTATTCCCACGGGTGTCGCCTTACCTTTGCCCGGGACCGTTTGCGCCTTTTGGCACACGTATATGACAGTGTCGCTAGCATCCATATGATAAGGAGCCCGGGGCTGACATGGCTAGTCGTAAACCCAAAGTGGCACAGACTTACAGGGACAGGCATCCATGACCCAGCATCGAACGTGTCGGTCATCAGCGAGTGAATCCAGGCTGTAGCACTGGGCTAGCAGGACTCCGGTGAACCGGGCTGTAGCGGGCTAACAGGACTCCGGTATTCATCGCGTGACATTTCCCCGAAGGGACAGACACAGGAACGAAGAAGGACACATGCCGGCCAGCCTAAGTGTTCCCGAGCAGTAGCAAGCTACCATGGCTCGGTGGAAACACTAGGAGACATTTCCCGATAAGAGAGGCTACTAAAGATAAACAACTAGATAGTCAGATCCCACACATACCAAGCATTTCAATAACATACACACAATATGCTCGATATGTGCAAACACAACATGGCATCACAACATGACTCTACGACTCAGTAATTTATTCAATAGGCTCCGAGGAGCGAGATATTACAAACAGGGGTCTCATGACCCAACATTCAGAGCATACAAATCAAAGCACAAGCGGAAGCTATCATGTCTGGGTACAGACATCTATAAATGAAAAAGGCTGAGAAGCCTGACTATCTATCAGATCCTGCCGAGGGCACAAGATCGTAGCTGAGGTAACAAGCTAAACGTCGAAGTCCACGCGGTACTACTAGCGAGACCGAAATCTCTCTGCAAAAATATAAAATGAGCAAACGTGAGTACAAATGTACCCAGCAAGACTTACATCAGAACTAACTACATATGCATCATTATCAACAAAGGGGATGGTGGGGTTTAAGTGCAGCAAGCCAGCTTTGACTCGGTGGCTATCCTAAACTACGACTGCAAGCGACTCTTTTGAGGTGGCGCACACGAGTCCACATATTCACCATATCAATACACCACTATGGATCCGCTCTCGTCTCCCTACGAGAACGCCATCCATAGCACTCACGCTTATCTTGCGCATTTTAGAGTATCCACTTTCACTTGTCTATGAACTGATATAAGCAATCCAGAAGTCCTTTTCCGCGGACACGGCTATTCGAATAGATGATGTTAACCCTGCAGGGGTGTACTTCTTCATACATGTTTCCACCACTTAGCGTCTGCACACGACATGTGCTCGGCAGACTTCAAGCGAAAGCCGACGTGGGTGTAGACCACGACCTACCTAAACACTCAAGTCTCTAGTCCAGGTTTATCGCCTATTCGGGTTCCATCCATGAGGAGATCCGGCCGGAGTTTCGCTCACAGCCCCAAATGATGTGAACAGGGTTCCGTGACACCAAACGGGCACCCGGTATACCCGGCCACGTGCCTACCGCATCACAGCCCACCCCTACGGTCAGCGCTGTCCACGGCCTCCAGCATACTACAAACACCAGAAACTACTTGCAACTCCTGGACAGAGGACAAGGGTGAATAAGAAGTCGAGCGGGGTCATATTTCAGGGCCCAATGTATGGTAGTAGCTGAATCATGGATCACAAACACAGAACTCAGTTCCTGAGGACGGCTGCAATGAGACAACCCACCATGTACTCCTACATGGCCTCTCACCGCTACCTTTACCAAATCGTGTTCACCACGTAGCTCACACACAGTAGGACATGTTCACACACCTCTGATTCATCCCCGATGAACCAGACCTGACTCAACTCTAAGCAATAGCAGGCATGACAAACAAACATGAATGAGTAGGCACATCAGGGCTCAAACAACTCCTACTCATGCTAGTGGGTTTCATCTATTTACTGTGGCAATGACAGGTCATGCAAAGGACAAAGGGGTTCAGCTACCGCAGCAAGTAACAGATGAATCGGTGTTGTCCTAATGCAGTAAAAGAGAGCAGGAGCGAGAGAGTAGGATTGTATCGGAATGAACAAGGGGGTTTTGCTTGCCTGGCACTTCTGAAGATAACATTGAGTCTTCATCAGTGTCAACGATCACATCATCGGTATCACGTCTATCGAGAGGGGACAAATACCGGCAACACAGAAGGGAACACAATCAATGCAATGCACAATATGATGCATGGTCATGACATGGCAAAATGAATGTGTTATGAGCTAATGTAACTAGCAATAGATTAAATGAAGTTGGTTTGAATACAAGATTCAAATTCAAACTCCATATGTGATTATTCAAATGCCATTTATTTGATTTGTTCTAAACAGTAGTGATAAGTTGTTCTAACATGCATGAAAATGGTACAGATGGATTCCTTGAATTTTTCTGATAATTTTTCATATATAAATTATTTAATTTGGAGTTACAGTTGAATTTCTATGATTTATTGAAGTTTTAGCTATTTTCTGGAATTTTCTGATTATTTATAAAATAAACTAAATTCCAGAAAATGAATATTGCGTCAGCATGACCTCACCCTGACGTCATCAGGTCAACAGGGCGGTCCAGGTCAAACCTGACGTGTGGGGTCCACACGTCAGTGACACGGGTTAAACAGGGGGGTTTAGTTTAGCTTAATTAAAGATTAGGGCACTAGGGCCCACATGTCAGTGTCAGCAGGGGGTAATTAAATTAAAATAAACTAAACTAATTAACAGGGGGGCTGGCCCCACCTGTCATCGACCCAGGGGGGGTCAAACCTCTGGTCAGCAGGGCCTAACCCGCCGGCGGCTTGACGCCGGCGAGGCCGAGACGGCGGAGACCTTCGGGTTTCTTGCTCCGGCGTCCAAACGCCGCGCGGAGAGGCTCTGTGGGTTCCTAGCGCTCGTGCGCATCCGGAGAAGGCGACAGAAGGACGCGGGGTGGTCAGCGCTCGCCGGAGCGGGGCTTGCGGCGGCGGCCGGAGCTTCGGGTTCGAGCGGGGCGAGGCCACAGAGGACGGGAGGGATGGTTAAGGGGCTCGCCGAGCTCCTGAAGATGCTAGGAGCACGGTGCCGTGCTCGGTTTCGAGCCTTGCTCTCTGCAGTGACAGCGGCGACATCGTCGGCGGAGCCGAGCTCGCGGCTCCGGTGGAATCGAGGCTACAGGGCGCAATCGAAGGGGGGAAGAGGGAGGGGAGGCGTAGGAGCTCACAGCGGTGCCGTAGGGATGGTTAGCTGGCTCGGGGACGCGACGATGGTGGCGAATTGACGGTGAAGATCCTCGGCGGCCGGCGATGGAAACGGCGATGCCGGCGACGTTGTGGCGCGTCCGTAGTTCCATGGCTTGGTGCGGAGGTCGAGGATGTCGTGAGGAAGCTCTCGAGCACGCTGGATGGGCGAGGGAGGGCTGGTGGCCACGGTGGTTGCGAGCGACGTTGACGGCGGCTTTCGGTCATGGGGGGAGGAGCAGAGGAGCGAGGGGGGAGGTCCAGAGAGCGAGGGAGAAGTGAGAGGGGGTCGGGGCTGCGTGGCGTCGCGGGAGGGACCAGGGAAGGAGGAGGCAGCCAGGCAGGGAGGAGGTGGCCTCCTCGGCCGCGCGCGTGCGAGCACGCAGCTGCTCCCACTGGCAAGAGGAAGACGACAGGGGGGGAGTAGCGGTGGCGGGCTGGGCCGCGCTGGGCCGGTCCTGTTGGGCCACCAGGTGGGCTTCACAGGTAAGTCCTTCTCTCTTTTATTTCTGTTCTGTTTCTCTTTTCTATTTCTGCAATTTGTTTTTGGATTTGATTTAAAATATCAAATCATTTTATAAAATCCTGGAAATAATTATGGGTGCTTTCTGAATTATTTCAGTGACCCTTAACAATTTCCAACATTTATTTGAACATTTAAATTATTTATAGTATTCAAATGCCCAAAGTCAAATACAATATGGTTTATTCAAAAAAAATCCAAAAATGTCTTGGAAAAATATCCATCATCTCTGGATATGGTTTTCACCCTTTTCCAGTGATCATGAACATTTTTGCAAACCAATTTGGGTTCTTTGAAAATATTTTGAAGTTGAACCTATTTGCAATGCTTTGGTGCTAGGGCTTGGTCATCCCCATTTCAAGTTTCATACAATTTAAACATGTTGCACACATGAAGCTAGCCTAGAGCATTACCAGAAGCTAGGGATGTGACAACTGGATCCTCGAAAGCAAATTCAACGGGCTCCTCGTTAGCGAACTCGTCTCCCGGCTCTACCCAAACAAGACAAACAAGCAACAAGGACACAATCAACCACGTGCAAGGAACAAACAAAATGATGCAAAGATGATATGCTATGCGGGATGCAAATGCAAGATGTGACAGGAAATGCATGAACCTGGCCTCAACTTGGAAATCCAAGTGTGCCACTGGAAAGATGAGATGAAAACGCTTGAAAACGATATAAAGAACGTCAGAATCGGAGTTACGGTTTGGAAATGGCAAGCAATTCAAAAATGACACCGGTCTGCGATTTACATCAAGTAGGCATCTAAATGCAATGAGATGAACATGCTACAGCACCCAAACATGACAACAAAATACATGGCAGGGATGCATTCAAGATGCCTAACAAAAGTCTAGCACTGAGCTACGGCCAATTCATCCATTAACAGGTTCAAACAAGCATGGCAAAAATGCATATGGCAAACAGATCTCAGACTTAGTGAAATTAACACTTGTCTGGAATTTCAGATCAGATAGCACTCTTCGGAGCAACAAAACTATATGCTACAGGACCTGAACATGTCAAAGTAAATCATGACATGGAGCTACTCAAAGAGCTTAACAAAAGTCCCTTAGTGACCTTGAACCAAAAGGGATCAGAAAATACAATTGCAAGCATGTGAACATAGCAAAAACATAATCAGATCACAGACTTCGTGAAAACTGGAACATGCTGAAACATAACTCAAGTAGGCATGTTTACGAGCTTGATGCACTCAATACGTAGCAAGTCATGGCAAGACAAGCTTACATCTATCAAGAACACACAAAAATCAAGCTAGACATGGCAAGAAAAATAACATAGCATGCACGGATCAACTACAACATCATCGGCAAAATTGCAAACAAGTTGACAATCTGCCCAGATTCACAAAGTAGCAAAAGCAGAGCTCGACTGACTCAAGCTAGGGTGCTCCATAATTGCAAACAAAGACATGGATGGATAGAGCACTATAATATTAACAAAACATTCTTACTGATCATCCTCAAAAGAGGCACGGATCACTCGGAAACAACATGAACATATGGCATCATGAGATAAACAGATCAAGGACTTAGTGGAAATGCTAAGTCCCTGAAAACAGAATTAGCAAGTGCACCACTTTACAAGCTTGTGCTAGTCACCACACACATCACAAAAATACATGGGTTGCACCTCTGGAAAGATGACAAAACCCTTAACAAAACATATGTAGAGCATTAGGGCATATCATGCACACAATAATCATGGCAAAAATGACAAAAAGCTAAATGGAGTAGCAGATCTGACAATCATCTCAAGTAGCCCTCTTCTAACAGAAGGCATCAATATGAACTCAAATGAAAATGATGCAATGGAATGAAATGATTTACTCTCTGAGATGAACATTTTGATATGCTATATGTCAAAAACGGAGTTACGGATGAGGAGTTACGAGGCCATGAACATGAGCATATGGATCTGAAATTTCAGGGACTTGGACGAATTTTTAACCTCCGGATCTAGGGTTTGACCCGGGCACGCAAAACGAGGTTCATCGCCGGTGAGCTCGCCGGAGTTCGAAGACGGCGGCCGGCGAGGTTGGGGGCGCCGGATCCGGCACTCCCGCGGCCGGATCTGGCCGGAGATGAGGCGGGGAAGCGGCGGCCGGCCGGAGGACGGGCGAGGCGGCGCGGCGGTGGCCGCGGCGGCCGGGGCGGCGAGCGGCTCGGCGGCGGCGCGGAGAAGGAGGCGGCGGGGCACGGCGCGACGCGGGAGGAGGGCGGCGGCAGGTGCGGGCTTGCGGGGGCCCTCCCTGGGCTCCCGGGCCTCGGGCGGCGGCGGGTTGGCGGCGGTGACGTGGCAGGCGGTGGTTGGCGGCGATGATGATGTCCGGTGCGGTCGGACAATGTCCGGCGCGCAGAGGGGATTTTTAGGGTTAGGAAGAGAGGGGATCCGCGAAATTTTCGGGAGGGCCTTTAAATAGAGGTAGAGGGAGCTAGGAGAGTCCAAATGAGGTGCGATTTTCGACCACGCGATCGTGATCGAACGATCTAGATGATGGAGAAGGCTTAGGTGGGGTTTGAGCCAAATTGGAGGGGTGTTGGGCTGCAACACACACGAGGCCTTTTCGGTCCCTCGGTTAACCGTTGGAGTATCAAACGAAGTCCAAATGATACGAAACTTGACAGGCGGTCTACTGGTAGTAAACCAAGGCCGCTTGGCAAGTCTCGGTCCAATCCGGAAAGGTTTAATCCCCACACACAAAAGAAAGCTAGAAATGACCACCGGAGGAGAACGAAGCGCCGGAATGCAAAACAGACAACGGAGAAAAATGCTCGAATGCATGAGACGAACACGTATGCAAATGCAATGCACATGATGACATGATATGAGATGCATGACAGCGATAACAACACATGGAGACAAAAACCCGAACCCGAGAAAATAAATAACTTAACACCGGAAACGGCAAGAGTTGGAGTACAAATTGGGAAAGTTACATCCGGGGTGTTACAACACTCCACCACTACGAAAGGATCTCGTCCCGAGATCTAGGACTGAAAGAACGCCGGGTACTCAGAACGGAGGTGATCCTCGCGTTCCCAGGTAGCTTCACGGTCGGAATGGTGTGACCACTTGACTTTGAGAAATTTGATTGACTTGTTGCGAGTCTTGCGTTCAGTCTCTTCAAGAATAGCAACTGGGTGCTCACGATAGGAGAGATCTTCTTGGAGCTCAATGTCCTCGAAGTTGACGGTGCGGTCAGGAGTCTTGAAGCACTTTCGAAGCTGAGAGACATGGAACACGTCATGAACATTTGCAAAGTTTGAAGGAAGCTCGAGTTGATAGGCGAGGTCGCCTCTCTTGCTGACAATCTTGAAAGGTCCCACGTATCTGGGGCAAGCTTCCCTTTGATACCGAAGCGACGAGTACCTTTCATAGGAGAGACGCGGAGGTAAACATGATCTCCGATCTCGAAAGCCAAATCACGGTGCTTACTATCATAGTAGCTCTTCTGACGGGATTGGGCTGCTTTGAGGTTATCACGAATGACTTTGCACATTTCCTCTGCCTCTGTGATTAAGTCATTACCCAAAAGCTGACGTTCACCGGTTTCAGACCAGTTGAGAGGGGTACGGCACTTCCTGCCATACAGAATTTCAAATGGGGCCTTGCCCGAACTTGCTTGAAAACTGTTGTTGTAGGAGAATTCAGCATAAGGAAGACAATCCTCCCACTTCATGCCGAAGGAGATCACACAAGCCCTGAGCATATCTTCAAGAATCTGGTTGACACGCTCGACTTGACCGCTAGTTTGAGGATGGAAAGCTGTGCTGAAGCGGATGTTGGTGCCCATGGCCTTCTGAAAAGAATCCCAAAACTTTGAGGTAAAGATGCTGCCACGGTCTAAAGAGATCACTTGTGGAATACCGTGCAGAGAGACAATACGAGAGGTATAGAGTTCCGCCAATTGAGCTGCAGTGATCGACTCTTTGATAGGCAGAAAATGAGCCACTTTGGTGAGTTTGTCGATGACAACGAATATAGCATCATTGCCACGCTTGGACTTTGGAAACCCAGTCACGAAGTCCATTTCAATGTGGTCAAACTTCCATTCTGGAATGGCAAGAGGTTGGAGGAGACCCGCTGGCCTTTGGTGTTCTGCCTTCACTCTTCTGCAGACATCACATTCATTCACGAATTGAGCGATCTCGCGCTTCATTCGAGTCCATCAATAAGCCTGCTTGAGGTCCTGATACATCTTCGTGCTCCCAGGGTGGATGGAGAGGAGAGAATTGTGAGCCTCGTTCATGATCACTTTACGGAGGTCACCTTTGGGTACAACAATACGATCCTCGAAGAAGAGAGTATCCTTGTCATCAAGGCGGTAGCACTTGTACTTGGGTTGACTCTTGGCAATCCCAATCTTCACCTTTTTCACCATAGCATCAAGAAGCTGGGCTTGGCGAATCTGGTCTTCCAAGGTAGGAGAGACTTGAAGGTTGGCGAGGAAACCTTGAGGAACAACTTGCAGATTAAGTTTGCGGAAAGCTTCACAAAGCTCGGGTTGATAAGGCTTGAGAATCAGACTGTTGCAATAAGCTTTCTGCTCAATGCGTCAGCAATCACATTGGCCTTGCCTGGAGTATACTCGATACTCGGATTATACTCTTGAATCATTTCGACCCATCGAGTTTGCCTGAGGTTGAGATTAGGCTGAGTGAAGATGTACTTGAGACTCTTGTGATCAGTGAAAATGTCCACTTTTCTTCCCAATAGAAGATGTCTCCAAGTCAAAAGAGCATGCACAACTGCCGCCAACTCGAGATCATGAGTGGGGTAGTTCTTCTCATTAGGCTTCAACTGGCGAGAGGTATAAGCAACAACTTTCTTCTCTTGCATCAATACTGCGCCAAGACCTTGGAGAGAGGCATCACAAAAGACCTCGTACGGCTTGGATTCATCAGGCGGAGTCAGAACTGGAGCAGTGATCAATTTCTCTTTCAAAGTGTTGAAAGCAATGTCACACTCCGGAGACCAAACGTACTTGACGTGCTTCTGGAGAAGATTTGAGAGAGGCTTCGCGATCTTAGAAAAGTTTTCAACGAATCTTCGGCAATAGCTTGCGAGACCGAGGAAGCTACGGAGTTGCTTCACGTTCTGAGGAGGTTCCCAATTCACAATTGCAGACACCTTCTCAGGATTCACGGCAATGCCCTTGGCAGAGATGATATGACCAAGATAAAGAACCTCATCGAGCCAAAATTCACACTTGGAGAACTTGGCGTAGAACTGATGTTCCCTGAGCTTATCAAGAACCAAACGCAAGTGCTTGGCATGATCTTCCTTGTTCTTCGAGAAAACCAGAATGTCGTCGAGATAGACCAAAACGAAGTCATTGGTGTAGGCGTTGAAGATGAAGTTCATCATGCGAGAGAACGTCGGAGGAGCGTTGACGAGGCCAAAAGACATGACAGTGTATTCATATGAACCATAGCTTGTCCTGAAAGCCGTCTTGGGAATATCTTGCTCACGGATTCGAATCTGATGATAACCCATACGGAGATCAAGCTTGGAGAATACTTGGGCACCTTTGAGTTGTTCGAACAGCTCATTGATGTTGGGAAGTGGGTATTTGTTCTTGATGGTCTTCTTGTTCAATGGACGGTAATCAACACAAAGTCGGTCCGTTCCATCCTTCTTCTTCACAAAAAGAACACCACAACCCCACGGAGAAGAACTAGGCCGGATGAGACCCATTTTCTCTTGAATATCGAGTTGCTTCTTCAGCTCCTTCAACTCTTCAGGTCCGAGCTTGTAAGGACGTTTGCACACAGGTTCCGTGCCAGGCTCAAGATCAATAACGAATTCAACTGGCCGGTGCGGAGGCATTCCTGGAAGCTCTTCTGGAAAGACGTCTTGATATTCGCAAACGACTGGAATTTGCGAGATAGCATCTAGTTCACCCTTCTCATTGAGAGAAAACAGACGGATGGTATTATCCCGAGCGGCAAAGACAATTACATCCTTAGACGAATGAGTCAATTGAATCTGCCTGGCTGCACAATCAAGCTGAGCCTTGTGCTTAGAAAGCCAATCCATTCCGAGAATAAGATCAATATCCGAGTTACCAAGAACCATTGGAGAAGCCAGGAACTTGAAATCACCCATCATGATAGAAATATCCGGAATCTCGTGGTTAGCGAGCAAACATCTACCCGGAGAGACAACTGCTAACGGTTTATGCATAACTTGGGAAGTCAACTCATGCCTAGATGCAAAAGGCTTCAAGATGAAACAATGAGATGCACCAGTATCAAAAAGAACTTTATGGGAACATCGTTAACAGGAAGGTTACCCATGATGACATCTGATGAATCCTCTGCCTGAGCTGCATTCATCAAGTTGACCTTGGCATGCTTGGGGTTATGCTTGACCACAGCTGTACTTGCCGATCTGACAGGAGGAGGAGGAGGAAGACGCCTCTGGTTGAAACACTTGTTGGCATAGTGACCCTTCTGTTGGCACTTGTTGCACGTGACCTCTGAAAGCGGACGGTGATACGGAGCACTCGATCTTGGAGCTTGAGACGAAGTCTTGTTCTGAAAGCCAGGGTTGGGTGGGTGGGAAGAACCACTGCCACCTTTGCTCTTCTGCTAATACGGCTGACGGAACGGAGGAGGAGGAAGCCAATACTTCTGCTGCTTGGCCACTTGAGTAGAGGAAGAAGGAGTAACATCTCTGACTCGCTTCTTGGAAGCATCACACCTCAACTGAGCAGCCTCTTGCTTCAATGCCATGTTGTAGAACTCATCGTACCTCAAGGGCTCAAAGAGAACAAGAGCTAGCTGAATTTCTTCTCTGAGACCACCCCTGAACTGATATATCATGCTCTTCTCATCAGGTACGTCCTGCTTGGCAAAGCGGGCGAGCTTCTGAAACAACTTGTTGTAGTCATAGACAGACAAAGAGCCTTGCTTCAGGTTGCGGAATTCCTCACGCTTGCTTTCAACCACGCTCTGGGGAATATGATGAGCTCGGAAATCTTGATGAAATTCATCCCAAGTGATAACACGTCCACCTCTGGAATCCTTGTACTGCTGGAACCATTCTGCAGCTTGATCTTTGAGTTGGAAGGAAGCGAACTTGACAAAGTCCTCAGGCCTGACGTTACTGCACTCGAAATGCTTGCACAGATCCACTAGCCAATCGTCAGCATCGGTTGCCTCAACACAATTGCTGAAAGTCTTTGGCCCATTAGCAAGGAACTGGTTGAGTGTAGCAAAGTGATTCTGATTGTTGCCTTGGTTCCCTTGGTTGCCTTGATTGCGCTCTTGGAGAATTTGCATGATCAACTGTGTGTTTGCATTGGTTGCGGCCATCACAGCTTGCCATGCCTCCGGAGGAGGTGGAGGTGGTGGCGGATCAGGATTCGGAGTCGTGCGCGTTGGAGGAGCCATCCTGAAGAGGTCGACATCTATTAGCACATTGATAGACAAATATTGAAGCTGAATCCAACGGAATGAAAATTGCAACATATAGTCTTCACATCCGAACAAAATGAACGAATGCATTCCTCTTGAAATGGTCACATATCCATAAATTGAGAAGCCACTTAGAATTAAGGCAGAGAAATAAATCAACAAGGTACGGATCAAGAACGAATAATCGGTAAGAAATCCCAATCTCAAACCAATATCCGTGGAAGAAGAACTAGAGCTACTAGAATTCCCACCTATGAAACTCCCGAACCTTTCCGGTTATGCAATCAGGTGTTGGGGATACAGGGGAAGCATAATATCTCACCCAAACTAGCAAATCCTACATCCAGCTGTATCCATCCTTCAACACATAACCAAGAAACCTTCGGAAACCATCTACCTCAACCTTCGAAAAGCATCCGTTATACAAGTTATGGCGATACTCCCGAACTCCCGCCCCAGTACTGGGTGGCGTCGAGGTTATCTCACCAACGAACTGCATAAAAGAGATTTTCGATGTCGGCGTACTAAACTCAGGTATTCCAGAACTGCAACGATAAAATTATGACGACAACACCTCAGAGCTCAACTCCCCGGGACACTTCCACTAAACCCCTGACAGGAGGCACCAAGACAATGTTCTCATCATAAAACCATCGGAACGATTCCAAGATACCCGCGTGATCCTAAAATTTTTTTAGTGAAATTTGAGAAGAGAAGAGTCAAAACTCTACGTCAGGATGCCTTACCAGAGCGATGAGGAGACTGGGAAGTAAAAAGAATTCCTAAACTCTCCGATATATAATTCCTAAATGACTCAAAACATTTTTCTAGACACAACTCGGCCGCTAAAACGATCAAGCAATGGGGCTCCTAAGGTCGGGGAAGGCTCTGATTACCAACTTGTAACACCCTCGATGCGACTATAGCTCCCACGTGTCGAGGCACGACTTAGAGACATAATCGCATTGAAGGCATATGTCGCAAGTTAGGCAATCTTCACAACATCCCATGTAATATAAATAATAAAGGGGAGATAACATAGTTGGCTTACACTCGCCACGTCAATCAAGTACATAAATAACATTACATCATCCAAACACTCATGGCCCGACTACGGCGCCAAAATAAAAGATAACCCAACATGCGACACGGTCCCAATCACCCCCAACTGGGCACCACTACTGATCATCAGGAAAGGAAACATAGTAACGTTGAGAGTCTTCGTCGAACTCCCACTTGAGCTCAAGTGCGTCACCTGGAGCGGAATCATCGGGCCCTGCATCTGGTGTAATAGTAATCTGTGAGCCACAGGGACTCAGCAATCTCGCACCCTCGCGATCAAGACTATTTAAGCTTATAGGTAAGGCAAGGTAAATATGTGGAGCTGCAGCAAGCGACTAGCAAGTATGGTGGCTAACTTATTCGCAAAAGAGAGCGAGAAGAGGAGGCGAAGCGCGAGCGAGAAACTAGAGAACAACCTGCGCAAACATTACTCCAACACCGTGTCCACTTCCCGGACTCTGCCGAGAAGAGGCCATCACGGTAACACACTCAGTTGATTCACTTTAATAAAGTTAAGGTTCAAGTTATCTACAATCGGACATTAACAAATTCCCATCTGCCCATAACCGTGGGCACGGCTTTCGAAAGTTCAAATCCCTGCAGGGGAGTCCCAACTTAGCCCATGACATGCTCTGACGGTCAACAAAGGAATAGACCTCCTCCCAAGACGTTCTGATCAGACCCGGTATCTCGGTTCTTCAAGACACTTCGACACGTTAAAACAAGACCAGCAACACCGCCCGAATGTGCCGACAAATCCCGATAGGAGCTGCACATATCTCTTTCTCAGGGCACACTCAGATTGTCCAAACTTCCGGTTGGCCAGCCCAGAGTTGCCCCTGGTGGCCACCGGCGGCTGACGAGGTGGACCAACACTCAGAGGAGCACTGGCCCGGGGGGGTTTAAAATAAGATGACCCTCGGGCTCCGAAAACCCAAGGGAAAAAAGGCTAGGTGGCAAATGGTAAAACCAAGGTTGGGCATTGCTGGAAAAGCTTTAATCAAGGCAAACTATCAAGGGGTTCCCATTATAACCCAACCGCGTAAGGAACGCAAAATCCGGGAACATAACACCGATATGACGGAAACTAGGGCGGCAAGAGTGGAACAAAACACTAGGCGAGAGGCCGAGCCTTCCACCCTTTACCAAGTATATAGATGCATTAAGATAACATGGCAATATAATGATATCCCAACAAGTAAATAAATGTTCCAACAAGGAATGGCCTCCAATCTTCACCTGCAACTAGCAACGCTATAAGAGGATCTGAGCAAAGCGGTAACATAGCCAATCAACGGTTTGCTAGGACATGGTGGGTTAGAGGATTGACATGGCAATTTGGGAGGCTTGAAAGCAAGTGGTAGGCATCGTAGCAATGGCATAGCAAAAGACCGAGCAATCTAGCATAGCAAAGATAGTAGTGATTTCGAGGGTATGATCATCTTGCCTCCACAGTTGTCAGAGTTGACTGGATCCTCGAAAGCAAACTCAACGGGCTCCTCATTAGCGAACTCGTCTTCCGGCTCTACCCAAACAAGACAAACAAGCAACAAGGACACAATCAACCACGTGCAAGGAACAAACAAAATGATGCAAAGATGATATGCTATGCGGGATGCGATGCGGGATGCAAATGCAAGATGTGACAGGGAATGCATGAACCTGGCCCCAACTTGGAAATCCAAGTGTGCCACTAGAAAGATGAGATGAAAACGCTTGAAAACGATATAAAGAACATCACAATCGGAGTTGCGGTTTGGAAATGGCAAGCAATTCAAAAATGACAACGGTCTGCGATTTACAGCAAGTAGGCATCTAAATGCAATGAGATGAACATGCTACAGTGCCCAAACATGACAACAAAATACATGGCAGGGATGCATTCAAGATGCCTAACAAAAGTCTAGCATTGAGCTACGGCCAATTCATCCATTAACAAGTTCAAACAAGCATGGCAAAAATGCATATGGCAAACAGATCTCAGACTTAGTGAAATTAACACTTGTCTGGAATTTCAGATCAGATAGCACTCTTCGGAGCAACAAAACTATATGCTACAGGACCTGAACATGGCAAAGTAAAGCATGACATGGAGCTACTCAAAGAGCTTAACAAAAGGCCCTTAGTGACCTTGAGCCAAAAGGGATCAGAAAATACAATTGCAAGCATGTGAACATAGCAAAAACATAATCAGATCACAGACTTGGTGAAAACTGGAACATGCTGAAACATAACTCAAGTAGGCATGTTTACGAGCTCGATGCACTCAATACGAAGCAAGTCATGGCAAGACAAGCTTACATATATCAAGAACACACAAAAAGCAAGCTAGAAATGGCAAGAACATTAACATAGCATGCACGGATCAACTACAACATCATCGGCAAAATTGCAAACAAGTTGACAATCTGCCCAGATTCACAAAGTAGCAAAAGTAGAGCTCGATTTACTCAAGCTAGGCTGCTCCATTATTGCAAACAAAGACATGCATAGATAGAGCACTACAATATTAACAAAAAATCCTTACTGATCATCCTAAAAAGAGACACGGATCACTCGGAAACAACATGAACATATGGCATCATGAGATAAACAGATCAAGGACTTAGTGGAAATGCTAAGTCCCTGAAAATAGAATTAGCAAGTGCACCACTTTGCAAGCTTGTGCTACTCACCACACACATCACAAAAATACATGGGTTGCACCTCTGGAAAGATGACAAAATCCTTAACAAAACATATGTAGAGCATCAGGGCATATCATGCACACAATAATCATGGCAAAAATGACAAAAAGCTAAATGGAGTAGCAGATCTGACAATTATCTCAAGTAGCCCTCTTCTAACAGAATTTAGGGCATCAAGATGAACTCAAATGAAAATGATGCAATGGAATGAAATGATGTACTCTCTGAGATGAACATTTTAATATGCTATATGTCAAAAACGGAGTTACGGATGAGGAGTTACGAGGCCATGAACATGGGCATATGGATCTGAAATTTCGGGGACTTAGACGAATTTTTAACCTCCGGATCTAGGGTTTGACCCGGGCACGCAAAACGAGGTTCATCGCCGGGGAGCTCGCCGGAGTTCGAAGACGGCGGCCGACGAGGTTGGGGGCACCGGGTCCGGCACTCCCGCGACCGGATCTGGCCGGAGATGAGGCGGGGAGGCGGCGGCCGGCCGGAGGACGGGAGAGGTGGCGCGGCGGTGGCCGCGGCGGTCGGGGCGGCGAGCGGCTCGGCGGCGGCACGGAGAAGGAGGCGGCGGCTCGGCGGCGGCGTGGAGAAGGAGGCGGCGGGGCGCGGCGCGACGCGGGAGGAGGGTGGCGGCAGGTGCGGGCTCGTGGGGGCCCTCCTTGGGCTCCCCGGGCCTCGGGCGGTGGCGGGTTGGCGGCGGTGACGTGGCAGGCGGCAGTTGGCAGCGGTGACGATGTCCGGCGCGGTCAGACAATGTCCGGCGCGCGGAGGGGATTTTTAGGGTTAGGAAGAGAGGGGATCCGCGAAATTTTCGGGAGGGCCTTTAAATAGAGGTAGAGGGAGCTAGGAGAGTCCAAATGAGGTGCGGTTTTCGGCCACGCGATCGTGATCGAAAGATCTAGATGATGGAGAAGTCTTAGGTGGGGTTTGAGCCAAATTGGAGGGGTGTTGGGCTGCAACACACACGAGGCCTTTTCGGTCCCTCGGTTAACCGTTGGAGTATCAAACGAAGTCCAAATGATACGAAACTTGACAGGCGGTCTACCGGTAGTAAACCAAGGCCGCTTGGCAAGTCTCGGTCCAATACGGAAAGGTTTAATCCCCACACACGAAAGAAAGCTAGAAATGACCACCGGAGGAGAACGAAGCGCCGGAATGCAAAACAGACAACGGAGAAAAATGCTCAAATGCATGAGACGAACACGTATGAAAATGCAATGCACATGATGACATGATATGAGATGCATGACAACGATAACAACACACGGAGACAAAAACCCGAACCCGAGAAAATAAATAACTTAACGCCGGAAACGGCAAGAGTTGGAGTACAAATTGGGAAAGTTACATCCGGGGTGTTACAATACCAGAGGAACACTTTGTGTGCTACCAAACGTCACGACGTAACTGGGTGATTATAAAGGTGCTCTACAGGTGTCTCCGATGGTGTTTGTTGAGTTGGCATGGATCAAGATGAGGATTTGTCACTCCGATTGTCGAAGAGGTATCTCTGGGCCCTCTCGGTAATGTGCATCACTATAAGCCTTGCAAGCAATGTAGCTAATCAGTTATTTACGGGATGTAGCATTACGGAACAAGTAAAGATACTTGCTGGTAACGAGATTGAACTATGTATGGAGATACTGACGATCGAATCTCGGGCAAGTAACATACCGATGACAAAGGGAACAACGTATACCGTTATGCAGTTTGACCGATAAAGATCATCGTAGAATATGTAGGAGCCAATATGAACATCTAGGTTCTGCTATTGGTTATTGATCAGAGACATGTCTCGGTCATATCTACATAGTTTTCGAACCCGTAGGGTCTGCACGCTTAACGTTCGGTGACGGTCGGTATTACGAGTTTATGTGTTTTGATGTACCGAAGATAGTACGGAGTCCCAGATTTGATCACGGACATGACGAGGAGTCTCGAAATGGTCGAGACATAAAGATTGATATATTGGATGACTATGTTTGGACATCGGAAGGGTTCCGAGTAAGTTTGGATGAATACCGGAGTACCGGGGGGTTACCGGAACCCCCCAGGGAGTGTAATGGGACTCATGGGCCTTGGTGGAGAGAGGAAGGGGCGGCTAGGGCAGGCCGCATGCCCCCTCCCCCTCATTCCGAATTGGACTAGGAAGGGGGGGCGGCGCCCCCCTTTTTCCTTTCCCCTCACTTCTCCTTCCTTCCCTCCTACTCCTACTCATGGAACGGGTGGAATCCTAATCCCGGTGGGAGTAGGACTCCCCTTGGGGAGCGCCTAGGAGGCCGGCCTCCTCTGCCTCCTCCACTCCTTTATATACGGGGGAGGGGGCACCCCATGGACACACAAGTTGATCATTGATCTTTTAGCCGTGTGCGGTACCCCCCCCCCCTCCACCATAATCCACCTCGATCATATCATAACAGTGCTTAGGCGAAGCCCTGTTCCGGTAGCATCATGTAACGCCCTCGATGCGGATATATCTCCCACGTGTCGAAGCACGACTTAGAGGCATAACCGCATTGAAAGCAATGTCGCAAGTAAGGCAATCTTCACAACATCCCATGTAAATAGATAATAAAAGGGGAAGGTACATAGTTGGCTTACACTCGCCACGTCAAACAAAGTACATAAATAGCATTACATCATCCAATCACTCATGGCCCGACTACAGTGCCAAAATAAAAGACCAACCCAACATGCGACATGGTCCCGATCGCCCCAACTGGGCACCACTATTGATCATCAGGGAAAGACACATAGTAACAACGGGAAGCTCCATCGAACTCCCACTTGAGCTCAAGCGCATCATCTGGAACGGAGTCATCTGGCCTTGCATCTGGATTGGAAGTAATCTGTGAGCCACGGGGACTCAGCAATCTCACACCCTCACGGTCAAGACTATTTAAGCTTATAGGTAAGGCAAGGTAATATGTGGAGCTGCAGCAAGCGACTAGCATATATGGTGGCTAACATGTTCACAAAAGAGAGCGAGAAGAGAAGGCAAAGCACGAACAAAGAACTAGAGAACCAACTACGGCAAACATTACTCCAACACCGTGTTCACTTCCCGGACTCCGCCGAGAAGAGACCATCACGATAACACACAGAGTTGGTTCATTTTAATTAAGTTAAGGTTCAAGTTATCTACAACCGGACATTAACAAATTCCCATCTGCCCATAACCACGGGCACGGCTTTCGAAAGTTCATATCCCTGCAGGGGAGTCCCAACTTAGCCCATGACAAGCTCTCACGGTCAACAAAGGATATACCTTCTCCCGAGACATTCCGATCAGACTCGGCATCCCGGTTCTACAAGACACTTCGACAAAGACAAAACAAGTCCAGCAACACCGCCTGAATGTGCCGACAAATCCCGATAGGAGCTGCACATATCTCATTCTCAGGGCACACTCAGATGAGCCAGACGTCGGGTAGGCTAGCCCAGAGTTGCCCCTGGTAGCCCCGGACATCGCTCGGTTGGACCAACATTCAGAGGAGCACTGGCCCGGGGGGGTTTAAATAAGATGACCCCCGGGCTCCGGAAACCCAAGGGAAAAAGAGGCTAGGTGGCAAATGGTAAAACCAAAGTTGGGCATTGCTGGAAGAGTTTTATTCAGGCGAACTGTCAAGGGGTTCCCATTATTACCCAACCGCGTAAGGGACGCAAAATCCGGGAACATAACACCGATATGATGAAAACTAGGGCGGCAAGAGTGGAACAAAACACCAGGCAAGAGGCTGAGCCTTCCACCCTTTACCAAGTATATAGATGCATTAAGATAACAAGATAATATAATGATATCCCAACAAGTAAAAAAATAATGTTCCAACAAGGAACGGTCTCCAATCTTCACCTGCAACTAGCAACGCTATAAGAAGGGCTGAGCAAAGCGGCAACATAGCCAATCAACGGTTTGCTAGGACATGGTGGGTTAGAGGTTTGACATGGCAATTTGGGAGGCATGATAAGCAAGTGGTAGGCATCGTAGCATAGGCATAGAAAAAGAGCGAGCATCTAGAAAAGCAAAGATAGAAGTGATTTCGAGGGTATGATCATCTTGCCTGCAAAGTTGTCAGAGTTGACTGGATCCTCGAAAGCAAACTCAATGGGCTCCTCGTTAGCGAACTCGTCTCCCGGCTCTACCCAAACAAGACAAACAAGCAAGAGGAACGCAATCTACCACGTGCAAAGCTCAAACAACATGATGCAAACATGGTATGCTATGCGGGATGCGATATGTGATGCATATGCAAGATTTGACAAAGAATGAATGAACATGGCCTCAACATGGAAATCCAAGAGTGCCACTGGAAAGGTGAGGTGATTTCGGTTGAAATCGATATAAAGATCACCGGAATCGGATGCACGGTTTGGAAATGGCGAGCAAAACAAATATGGCACCGGTCCGCGATAAACAGCAAGTAGCCATCTAAATGCAACAAGATAATTATGCTACAACACTCAAACATGGCAACAAAATACATGGCAGGGATCCATTCATGATTCTTGACAAAATAGGAACACTGAGCTACGGCCAATTCATCCATTAACGGGTTCAAACAAGCATGGCAAAAGTGCAATTGATAAACAGGTTTCAGACTTAGTGAAATTAACACTAGTCTGGAATTTCAGATCAGGTAGCACACTTTGGAGCAATAAAACTATATGCTATAGGAACTTAACATGTCAAATCAAGGCATGAAATGGAGCTCCTCAAAGAGGTTAACAAAAGTCCCTTAGTGACCTTGAGCCAAAAGGGATCACAAAATACAATTGCGAGCATGTGAACATGGGAAAAACATAATCAGATCACAAACTTAGTGAAAAACTGGAGCATGCAAATCAGATATCAAGTAGGCATGTTTACGAGCTCGATGCACTCACTACAGAGAAAGGCACGACAAACTAAGCATACACCCATCAAGAATACACATTTTACAAGCTAGACATGGCAAGAACAATAGCATAGCATGCACGGATCAACTACAACATCCTCGGCAAAATCGCTAACAAGTAGACAATCTGCCCAGATTCACGAAATAGCAAAAGTAGAGCTCGATTGACTCAAGCTAGGGTGCTCCAAAATTGCAAACAAAGACTTGGATGGATAGAGCACTACAAGATTAACAAATCATCCTTACTTATCATCCTCAAAAGAGGCACATATCACTAGGAAACAACATGAACATATGGCATATTGACATAAATAGATCAAGGACTTAGTGGAATTGCTAAGTCCCTGAAATCAGCATTAACGAATGCACCACTTTGCAAGCTTGTGCTAGTCACCACACACATCACAAAAATACATGGATATCACCTCTGGAAAGATGGCAAAGCATACAACAAAACACATGTAGGGCTCAGGGGCATATCATGCACACAATAAACATGGCAAAAATGACAAATAGCTATTTGGAGCAGCAGATCTGACAACTAACTCAAATAGCACTCTTCCAACAGCATTTCGGGCATCAATATGAACTCAAATGAAAATGATGCAATGAGATGAAATGATGTGCTCTCTGAGATGAACATTTTGATATGCTACACGCCCAAAACGGATCTACGGATGCAAAGTTACGGTACGATGAAAATGGCAATATAATCTGCAGACTTAGGGGGAAAAAAGGAGTCAACCCTAGGTTTCAGATCTGGATCCGGGGCACGTCTCCCGAGGCGGCGGCGGATCTCGCCGGAGACTCGCCGGGTTCCCTGTAGATGGCGGCAGCGGGCGAGGAAGAAGTGGCCGGAGCGGGGCGGTGGCCGGACTTCCACCGGCGACGAGGTGGACGGCGGAGGCGGGGCTCGGCCGCGGCAGAAGACGGCGATGTGGCGGCGGGCGGCGAGGTGCGCGGGGCGGGGCGGCGCGCCGGCGTTGAGGAACCGCGGCGGAGGATGCGGCGGCGGCGCTAGCGGGCGCGGGGCGCGGCCCGGTTGGTGCGGGGAGAGGGCCGGCTTCGGGCCGGTGGGCCTCAGCGGCGGGGGGGCAGGAGCCGCCACGTGGCGTGCCTGGTTCGCCGCGGGCAGCGGCGGTGGCTTGTCTGGCCGGCACGGACGTGTCCGCCGCGGCGCGGTAGATTTTTTTTGGGTTTGAGACGAGGGGAATCCGGGATTTCAGAGGAGGGGCTATATATAGGCATAGAGGGAGCTAGGAGAGTCCAAATGAGGTGTGGTTTTCGGCCATGCGATCGTGATTGAACGCTCTAGATGATGGAGAGGGTTTTGGTGGGTTTTGGGCCAAATTGGAGGGGTGTTGGGCTGCAATACACACGAGGTCTTCTCGGTCCCTCGGTTAACCGTTGGAGCATCAAACGAAGTCCAAATGGTACGAAACTTGATAGGCGGTCTATCAGTAGTAAACCAAGGCCGCTTGGAAAGTCTCGGTCCAATCCGGAAATGTTTAACCCCCACACACGAAAAGAAGGTAGAAATGACCACCGGAGGAGATAGGAGCGCCAGAAAGCAAAACGGACAACGGGGAAAATGCTCGGATGCATGAGACGAACACGTATGCAAATGCAATGCACATGATGACATGATATGAGATGCATGACAACGACAACAACACACGGAGACAAAACCCGAACCCGAGAAAATAAAATAACTTAGCGCCGGAAAGGGCAAGAGTTGGATTACATATTAGGTAAATTACATCCGGGGTGTTACACATCATCATCGCCATCATCATGCCATCGTGCTGACAAAACTCTCCCTCGAAGCTCTGGTGGATCATGAGTTTGCGGGCCGTCACCGAGCTGAACGTGTGCAGATCGCGGAGGTGTCGTATCTTCGGTGCTAGATCGGTCGATCGTGAAGACATATGACTACATCAACCGCGTTGTCATAACTCTTCCGCTTACGGTCTACGAGGGTACATAGATGATACTCTCCCCTCTCGTTGCTATGCATCACCATGATCTTGCGTGTGCATAGGAATTTTTTTTGAAATTACTGCGTTCCCCAACAGTGGCATCTGAGCCAGGTTTATGTGTAGATGTTATATGCACAAGTAGAACACAAAGGAGTTGTGGGCGTGGGTATATACTTATTGCTTGCCGTCACTAGTTGATTCTTGATTAAGCGGCATTGTTGCATGAAGCGGCCCAGACCGACATTATGCGTACACTTACGCAAGACTGGTTCTACCGACATGCTTCGCACACAGGTGGCTAGTGGGTGTCTGTTTCTCCAGCTTTAGTTGAATCGGATTCAATGAACAGGGTTCTTTCTGAAGATCAAAAAGCAATCACTATACCGCGTTGTGGTTTTTGATGCGTAGGTAAGAACGGTTCTTGCTCAGCCCGTACCAGCCACGTAAAACTTCCAACAACAAAGTAGAGGACATGTAACTTGTTTTTGCAGGGCATGTTGTGATGTGATATGGTCAAGACATGATGCTAAATTTTATTGTATGAGATGATCATGTTTTGTAACACATTTATCGGCAACTGGCAGGAGCCATATGGTTGTCACTTTATTGTATGAAATGCAATCGCCATGTAATTGCTTTACTTTATCACTAAGCGGTAGCGATAGTCGTAGAAGCAATAGTTGGCGAGACAACAACGATGCTTCGATGGAGATCAAGGTGTCAAGCCGGTGACGATGGTGATCATGACGGTGCTTTGGCGATGGAGATCATGACGGTGCTTTGGTGCCAGCGTTGAGCATGAACGATATTGTTTGATGTGAGACGGTTATTCATTTAAATCAGTGAATAATGGTTGTTCTATTTATATGAGTAATATCTTTTATGGTCATGCACCCTTGATGAGTGGTCTGTTTTTACTAACTTGATAGTAGTGATACACATGTTCATAGTATTGAGGCCAAAAGATGTAGAGTTGATAATGATAGTGCAACTTATTTGTGGCACTGCCGTTTAGGTCATATTGGTGTAAAGCGCATGAAGAAACTCCATTCTGGTGGACTTTTGGAATCACATGATTATGAATCACTTGGTACATGCAAACCATGCCTCATGGGCAAGATGACTAAAACTCCATTCTCCGAAACAATGGAGCGAGCAACAGAGTTAATGGAAATCATACATACTAATGTATGTGGTCCAATGAACATTGAAGCTCGCGACGGATATCATTATTTTCTGACCGTCACAGATGATTTATACGAGTATATCTACTTGATGAAACATAAGTCTGAAACATTTGAAAAGTTCAAAGAATTTCAGAGTGAAGTGGAAAATCATTGTAACAAGAAAATCAGGTTTCTACGATCTGATCATGGAGGTGAATATTTGAGTTATGAGTTTGGACTTCATTTGAAACAATATGGAATAGTTTCACAACTCACTCCACCTGGAACACCACAGCGTAATGGTGTGTCCGAACGTCGTAATCGTACTTTACTAGATATGGTGCGATCTATGATGTCTTTCACTGATTTACCGCTATCATTTTGGGGTTACGCTTTAGAGACAACTGCATTCATGTTAAATAGGGCAACATCTAAATCCGTCGAGATGACACCTTATGAACTGTGGTTTGGCAAGAAACCCAAGTTGTCGTTTCTTAAAGTTTGGGGCTGGGATGCTTATGTGAAAAAGCTTCATCCTGATAAGCTCGAACCCAAATCGGAGAAATGTGTCTTCATAGGATACCCAAAGGAGACTGTTGGGTACACCTTCTATCACAGCTCCAATGGCAAGATATTCGTTGCTAAGAATGGATCCTTTCTAGAGAAGGAGTTTCTCTCTAAAGAAGTGAGTGGGAGGAAAGTAGAACTTGACGAGGTAACTGTACCTTCTCCCTTATTGGAAAGTAGTTCATCACTGAAATCAGTTCCAGTGATTCCTACACCACTAAGTGAGGAAGCTAATGATGATGATCATGAAACTTCTGATCAAGTTACTACCGAACCTCGTAGGTCAACCAAAGTAAGATCCGCACCAGAGTGGTACGGTAATCCTGTTCTGGAAGTCATGTTACTTGACCATGACAAACCTACGAACTATGAGGAAGCGATGATGAGCCCAGATTCCGCAAAATGGCTTGAAGCCATGAAATCTGAGATGTGATCCATGTATGAGAACAAAGTATGGACTTTGGTTGACTTGCTCGATGATCGGCAGGCCATAGAAAATAAATGGATCTTCAAGAAGAAGACTGACGCTGACGGTAATGTTACTGTCTACAAAGCTCGACTTGTTGCGGAAGGTTTTCGACAAGTTCAAGGAGTTGACTACGATGAGACCTTCTCACCCGTAGCGATGCTTAAGTCCATCTGAATCATGTTAGCAATTGCCGCATTTTATGATTATGAAATTTGGCAAATGGATGTCAAAACTACATTCCTTAATGGATATCTTAAAGAAGAGTTGTATATGATGCAACCAGAATGTTTTGTCGATCCAAAAGGTGCTAACGAAGTGTGCAAGCTCCATCGATCCATTTATGGACTGGTGCAAGCCTCTCCGAGTTGGAATATACACTTTGATAGTGTGATCAAAGCATATGGTTTTATACAGACTTTTGGAGAAGCCTGTATTTACAAGAAAGTGAGTGGGAGCTCCGTAGCATTTCTGATATTATATGTAGATGACATATTGTTGATCGGAAATGATACTGAATTTCTGAATAGCATAAAAGGATACTTGAATAAGAATTTTTTAGTGAAAGACCTCAGTGAAGCTGCTTATATATTGGGCATCAAGATCTATAGAGATAGATCAAGACGCTTGATTAGACTTTCACAAAGCACATACTTTGATAAAGTTTTGAAGAAGTTCAAAATGGATCAGGCAAAGAAAGGGTTCTTGCCTGTATTACAAGGTGTGAAGTTGAGTCGGACTCAATTCCCGACCACTGCAGAAGATAGAGAGAAAATGAAAGGTGTTCCCTATGCTTCAGCCATAGGCTCTATCATGTATGCAATGCTGTGTACCAGACCTGATGTGTGCCTTGCTATAAGTTTAGCAGGGAGGTACCAAAGTAATCCAGGAGTGGATCACTGGACAACGGTCAAGAACATCTTGAAATACCTGAAAAGGACTAAGGATATGTTTCTCGTATATGGAGGTGACAAAGAGCTCGTCATAAATGGTTACGTCAATGCAAGCTCTGACACTGATCCGGATGACTCTAAGTCACGAACCAGATACGTGTTTTTATTAAATGGTGGAGCTGTCAGTTGGTGCAGTTCCAAATAGAGCGTCGTGGCGAGATCTACGTGTGAAGCGGAATACATAGCTGCTTCGGAAGCAGCAAATGAAGGAGTCTGGATGAAGGAGTTCATATCCGATCTAGGTGTCAGACCTAGTGCATAGGGTCCAATGAAAATCTTTTGTGACAATACTAGTGCAATTGCCTTGGCAAAGGAATCCAGATTTCACAAGAGAACCAAGCACATCAAGAGATGCTTCAATTCCATCCGCGATCAAGTCAAGGAGGGAGCCATAGAGATTTGCAAGACACATAAGGATCTGAATGTTGCAGACCCGTTGACTAAGCCTCTCTCACGAGCAAAACATGATCAGCACCAAGACTCCATGGGTGTTAGAATCATTACAATGTAATCTAGATTATTGACTCTAGCACAAGTGGGAGACTGAAGGAAATATGCCCTATAGGCAATAATAAAGTAGTTATTTATATTTCCTTATATCATGATAAATGTTTATTATTCATGCTAGAATTGTATTAACCAGAAACTTATTACATGTGTGAATACATAGACAAATAGAGTGTCACTAGTTTGCCTCTACTTCATTAGCTCGTTGAATCAAAGATGGTTATGTTTCCTAACCATAGACATAAGTTGTCATTTGATTAACGGGATCACATCATTAGAGAATGATGTGATTGACTTGACCCATCTGTTAGCTTAGCACGATGATCATTTAGTTTTTTGCTATTCCTTTCTTCATAACTATACATGTTCCTATGACTATGAGATCATGCAACTCCCGAATACAGGAGCAACACTTTGTGTGTTACCAAACGTCACAACGCAACTGGGTGATTATAAAGGTGCTCTACAGGTGTCTCCGATGGTGTTTGTTGAGTTGGCACAGATCAAGATTAGGATTTGTCACTCCGATTGTCAGAGAGGTATCTCTGGGCCCTCTCGGTAATGTACATCACTATAAGCATTGCAAGCAATGTAGTTAATGAGTTAGTTATGAGATGTAGCATTACGGAATGAGTAAAGAGACTTACCGGTAACGAGATTGAACTAGGTATTGAGATACCGACGGTCGAATCTCGGGCAAGTGACATACCGATGACAAAGGGAACAACGTATACCGTTATGCGGTTTGACCGATAAAGATCTTCGTAGGATATGTAGGAGCCAATATGAGCATCCAGGTTCCGCTATTGGTTATTGGCTGGAGACATGTCGCGGTCATGTCTACATAGTTCTCGAACTCGTAGGGTCCGCACACTTTAACGTTCGGTGACGATCGATATTACGAGTTTATGTGTTTTGATGTACCGAAGATAGTTCGGAGTCCTGGATTTGATCATGGACATGACGAGGAGTCTCTAAATGGTCGAGACATAAAGATTGATATATTGGATGACTATGTTTGTACGTCGGAAGGGTTCCGAGTAAGTTTGGATGAATACCGGAGTACCAGGGGGTTACCGGAACCCCCCAGGGAGTGTAATGGGCCTCATGGGCCTTGGTGGAGAGAGGAAGGGGTGGCCAGGGCAGGCCACGTGCCCCTCCCCCTCTAGTCCAAATTGGACTACGAAGGGGGGCGGCGCCCCCCTTGTTTCTTTCCCCTCTCTTCTCCTTCCTTCCCTCCTAATCCTACTCACGGAAGGGGTGGAATCCTACTCCTGGTGGGAGTAGGACTCCCCTTGGGGCGCGCCTATGAGTCCGGCCTCGTCCCCCTCCTCCACTCCTTTATATATGGGGGAGGGGGAACCCCATGGACACACAAGTTGATGATTGATCTTTTAGCCGTGTGCGGTGCCCTCCTCCACCATAATCCACCTCAGTCATATCGTACCGGTGCTTAGGCGAAGCCCTGTTCCGGTAGCATCATCATCACCATCATCACGCCATCGTGCTGACAAAACTCTCCCTCGAAGCTCTACTGGATCATGAGTTCGCGGGACGTCCCCGAGCTGAACGTGTGCAGATCGCAGACGTGTCGTATCTTTGGTGCTAGATCGGTCGATCATGGAGATGTACGACTACATCAACCGCGTTCTCATAACGCTTCCGCTTACGGTCTATGAGGGTACATAGACGATACTCTCCCCTCTCGTTGCTATGCATCACCATGATCTTGTGTGTGTGTAGGAATTTTTTTGAAATTACTGCGTTCCCCAACAGGTTACAAGAATTGATCTACCTCGAGATCGTAATGGCTAAACCGTAGATGTCTAGCCTATATGATTATGGTTTCCTCTAAGGACTAAACCCTCCGGTTTATATAGACACCCAAGGGGGCTAGGGTTGTACAGACTCGGTTTACAGAGAAAGGAATCTTCATATCCGAACGCCAAGCTTGCTATCCACGCAAAGGAGAGTCCCATCCGGACAGGGGGGAAGGCCTTCTATCTTGTATCTTCTTGGCCCATTAGTCCGGCCCATATCACATAGCCCGGACGCCCGGGGACCCCCTAATCCAGGACTCCCTCAGTAGCCCCTGAACCAGGCTTCAATGACGATGTGTCCAACAGGCAGATTGTCTTCGGCATTGCAAGGCGGGTTCCTCCTCCGAATACTCCAAAGTAGTTGGTAAAAAGAACTATGTTCGGCTCTGTATAACAGTCACAACCCTGAACCACAAGGGCAAAACACTTTAAACTAAATAAGTCGTGTCCATGAACAGCTTTTTCGGTGAGACATTGTGCTCTTGCTTTATTATTATTATTTTGGACCGTTTTTAGCCTCCCGCTTCATATTTCGAGGCGCGGTCCTCATTGACATGTCTTGTCAAAACAGAGATCATGTCCCCTTATTACGGGATTCTCATCAATACAGGTTCGGGTAACCCAACTGTGTCGTAAGCACGACCCCTTGGGAATAGGCGAGTTTTAAGGCTCGTGGGGGGTGCTTGATATTCACTGCCTTTATAAGGAGATAAGTATCCGCCTTTTCACGCCCACACCTTCTTCTTCCTCAATCCATCTGCCATTGAGCTCCAGCGCCCGAGTTCAATTCCTTCCGTCCCTGGCAAACGCTCCAGCCATGTCCGGATCTGGTGCTCAGGGCAAGTGGATGGCCTCCTCCATTACGGAGGAGAACATCCAGGAGCATTGGGAAGTAGGGTATTTAGCCAAGGAAATCGCTCACCGGCTTCCGAACAAGAAGCAGACCGTCCCTACTCCGCATCCCCATGAGAGAGTAGTGTTTATTCCTCATTTCCTTTGCGGATTAGGGTTTCCCCTCCATCCTTTAGTCCACGGCCTTATGTTTTACTATGGGCTAGATTTCCATGATCTAGCCCCGAATTCCTTTCTCAACATTTCAGAGTTCATCGTCATGTGTGAGGCATTCCTCCGCATCCCTCCCCACTTCGGCCTATGGCTCAAGGTCTTCAATGTGAAACCAAAAGTGGTGGACGGTCAACAAGCGGAGTGCGGCGCGCCATGGTGAGCAAGCTTCCCAATGTCACTTGGACCAAAGGCGCCTTCATGGAGACCGTGAAGGGGTGGCAGCAGGGGTAGTCCTACGTCATAGAACCCTGTGACTCCACATGGGCCGCTCCTCCTGAGTTCAAGTCCGGGCCTCCACTACGGCTGACATCCTAGCTCAACAAGGGCCTGGACTGGGCGTCATCCGATGAGGTGATGATGCTGCAGAAGCGCTTCAAGAGTATGGTAAACAAGAATACCAACCTTGCATCTGTGATCCAGGTAATGTTCTTTCGCTGAATTCTCCTCTGCCAAGGCCGAACTCAGCACATGTGGGAGTTCGACCCAGCCGGTCCCCGGACCCTGCAGCGGTTCTTCGGCACGAAGCACGAAGACATGTGGAAGTTGTTGTTCAAGAACCAAAAGACGTGGCCGAACACGACCGATGACCTCGGCCTCGACTGTACTCACACAGCGTCTCCCGTAAGTTTTCATGATAACTTTACTATTTGTAAATCCAAGGGGCATACTAAGCTTTCCATTCTTCCCACACGGCTGGACGAAGAAGGAGGAGTGGATTCATTGTCCGGCTCTGCTACCCAAAGAGCCAGCCATCCATCTATTATCAAAGATGCTGGTTCCTGCATCATATTAGGCGCCGGAAAAGAAGACCAATAAGAAGGGCATGGAGGCCAAAAGTGGCCTCCGTCGTAAAGGTGCTTCAGACGTAGTGTTCAAAGAAACCGAGACTCACTCCTCCCCTGACGAAGACGAAGGGGAGGAGGAAGAGAGTAATTCTCCCCTTAAGGGGGGGAGAAGAAAAGGGGGGCTTCCGCGGATATGGAGGCGGAGGCATCCAAGAAAGGGAGAATCTCCCTCACAGATGACTCTGAATCGGACGCTGATGAGTGCGCCCCAGGCCGAAGCCCCTGACCGGATCATAAGTACCCCAAAGGCACTTGTAGTATATATCTATCTGGTTTTCTATCTTGTGATTTTAATATACTGAATCGCGTGCTACAGTCCGACTCGCGTCTTCCCCAAGCAATCCTCATCTTCAGGGAATTCGCCGGCCTCCTCCCCCAAAGCTACGGATAATGCTGAAGTCTTGTCCCGAAGGACCCTTCCGGGACAGGGAGAGATGCAAGAAGCCGTTGAGGTGGCGCTAGAGGGCGATACCACTACTGTCGGAGACATGGGAGGACCGACCCTCATGGAGACTGGCGATGGGGGCCATGCCCAATTCAGCCCCGAAACAGCCATTGTTCCGGTGACCCATATGGTTTCGAAATTAGGTGAGCAGCCTCCTTTGAAAGAAGGGGGTGCGCCAATCCCACTGACGACCTTTGTCATTCCGGAGGCACCGAATACTCTGGTGGAAGCGCTTCAGGGTGCCACCATTGTGGAAGAACATCGTACCCTTATGGGTACGGTGGTTGAAAGGGTTTGGTCCGCTAAAAGCGGATTGAACGAGGCCTACACTAGCCTTCTGAGAGGCTTTGAGGTATGTAATATAATGCCTTTTAGCTATATAAGAAGAATGAATGTGTATAGATAGTAGCCCCTAAGACTTTGTTCAGTGTTCGCAAAGAAAGGCCGAACAGAGGATCTAATAACTCGTACAGGAGATTAACCTGCATATCTATTTGAATCAAATAGGCTGCAATGCAAGCCTCCGCTTCCCATGCCGCCGAAGCGTCTGAGCTAAGGCAAAAGTTAGAGGGAAAGCAAGGTATGTGATACTGAAAATGAGTCTGAATTAATATCAGCAATAATTTGTCATCTGAATGAGTGTGATAACTTCGCTCATAGATTACACATCTGAGGTCGAGACCCTTAAGAGCGCGCTAGCCGAGGCCAAGAAAGAGCCGAAGGAGGAACGAGCCGCCTTCCTAAAACATGAGTCAAGGGTGGAGGAAGTCCATCAAGAGCTCTAGGATGCTATAAGAAAATGTGAGTCCTTAGAGTGCAAGATTGCGGATCAAAAATCTGAACTTGCAAAGGCCCTCTAAAGTGCACAGGAGGCCCGGGCCGAAGCCCAAAATGCCTGCGGGGAGATCCAAGAGGCGAAGCAGATTGTGGCAGGTAAGGCCTTTAACATGCTGAGCAAATTTGTGAAAAGGAAATATATCTTACTGACCCGGATTTGGAGTTCTCCAGGACCGTTTGCGGACATGCCTCGGAGTGTTGCTGATGCCGCGAAGTTCTTCCAAGCCGAAGAGGGAGCTCAACAGAAAAGCTGTTTTGGTCGCAATACCTTGCGTCTGAGCATCCCGTGCCCCTTAGCGGTCAGCTAAAGCAGTTGACCGAACTGCATAGGGTGGCCGGATTGGCCATGAGGGATTTTATAATCCGTCTGTGGCCTGTTGAACCCATACCAGCAGCTACTTCGGGCTCGTGAAGCGGCTGGTCAGTGCCTGCCCCTGACTTGATGCCGTGAAGTGGTCGGTTTGTATCGAAGGTGCGCGGATGGCCTTCGCCCATGTCAAAGTGAAGTGGGCGAATATGGATGCCATTAAGCTCGCAGCCCAGCGACCGCCCGCAGGCAAAGAGCACCGCACGCTTGAGCGGTATTTTGATGATGTCCTAGAAGGATCCCGCATTGTAGAGGGCGAGTGTTTGAAGGACATCATTTTTGAATGACTGTATCTATGTTGTCCGGTCCTGTATTATGAAACAAGGCTTATGTATGATATATTGCTTGTTTTACTTGAAAATATTTCCTCCTGTGCGGCCGTTTACTATATCTGAGAGTTGGCCAGTCATCGGCTTCAGCCCCCACGTAGGTAGTACAGGGGTGTTTGGGATAGCACCTAAACACACTTGATCCAACGACTTGGTCCGTGAAGGAGGTGTTAGTGCAGCGAACTAGGCAATCGGACTATATGGATTTATCGCTCTCACGTAACCATAAGAGTTTTACAATGGGAGTGTAGGCGCAAC
Organism: Triticum aestivum; assembly: GCF_018294505.1. Classification (NCBI taxonomy): domain Eukaryota; kingdom Viridiplantae; phylum Streptophyta; class Magnoliopsida; order Poales; family Poaceae; genus Triticum; species Triticum aestivum. The sequence goes on along the minus strand of NC_057806.1, from coordinate 304,328,797 downwards.
CCTAGTATTGTTCGATTATCCGAACTTGGGTGTTGTGGATGCACGGCCGAGTAAAGGCCGTCCTGTCGCGCAATGCGGAAAAATCGTAAGAGATTTATACTTTAGTCACCGAATAGCTGACCAGCTCTCGCCGCATCATGACAGTCAGTTTTTGGCTTTCTCTACTAAGGTGTTTAACCGGATGAACCAGAAACACAATCGCAGTAGTTCTCCCTTTACTACCTTAGCCAAACAAGTGGAACGTAAGGTAGTAACAAACAGGAGCTGGGCAACCCAACTATTGACCAAAGACATGATTGTGAGCCTATGCATATAATGCTATATTTGGGACGCCGAATTATACTATAAAAGTGTTCAGTCTTTATTTTATTTTTGAAACATGTGCGTGGCCGGATGGAGCCCCTAGCGATTTAGGTCGTACCAAGGTGCACATGGCAATCAGACGAGACAAAAGGAATACATATTAGGGAATAAGCCAGTATCGAGTACGTTGGGTGAAAGATTGTTTCCATTATAGTCTGATTGATATGTCAAAACGTATTTTTACACATGATGTGACAAGCATCCAGGCTATTTTACATGTCGAATACCAGGGAAAGCTGTGTACGGGTCCTAAAGAGGAAGAGTCGATCTTTAAAGATCCTTTAGGTACTATGCCGCACATCTGCGCAGCGTTGCTCCTTGGTGTGTGATTCTTCAAGAGGATCAACGATCGGTTTCTCATAAAGGGGCTGGAAACGGTGCCCTTGGTACCATCAAAAGTTGTCGTGGGTTTAAGGAACCTGAAAAAAAAGAATAAGGAAAAGAGAAATGATATGAGGGTCCACATAGGGTCGAGCCATATTGTGGTTTTATTTTTAATATGCCTACGTCTTTGCCCATGGTATCTTCAGCGCGTAGTTATGTACGTGTGGTACATATGCCGTGATGCGGTTGGGGTTGAGACGGAGGCCGAACTGCTAATCGAGCTCCTGGCGGTCTTGATCATCGCTCTGCAAGGTGGTCCGGACGCGTTTAACAGTGTTCGGGGGCTTGACTACCAATGTAGTATTTGGCTTGATAAGGCCATGCTGGACTTCTACTACGAGGGCCGCGGTGTGCTCCTCAATACGGAGGGAGCACTCCATGTTTCCATTGACTGTTATGACACCGTGTGGTCCTGGCATCTTGAGTTTTAGATAGGCATAGTGCGGGGCCGCATTGAAGTGAGTGAGTGTGGTTCGTTCGAGCAGTGCATGATAGCCACTGCAGAAAGGGACGATGTCGAAGATCAAGTCTTCGCTGCGGAAGTTGTCCGGCGAGCCGAAGACGACTTCAAATGTGATTGAGCTCGTGCAACGGGCCTCTACAGTAGGTATGACTCCTTTAAAGGTAGTTTTGGTGGGTTTGATTCTTGATGAATCAATACCCATTTTGCAGACAGTATCCTGATAGAGTAGATTAAGACTGCTGCTGCCATCCATGAGGACTCACGTAAGGTGGAATCCGTCAATGATTGGATCGAGGACCAGTGTGGCCGAACCCCCGTGACGGATACTAGTCGGATGGTCCTTGCGATCGAAGGTGATCGGAAAGGGCGACCATGGGTTGAATTTTGGGGCATCTAGCTCTATCGTGTAGACATCCCTTAGTGCATGCTTGCGCTCCTTCTTGGGGATATGAGTAACGTATATCATATTCACCATTTTGACTTCAGGGGGAAATTTCTTCTGTCCCCCTGTGTTCGGTGGACGAGGCTCCTCGTCGTCGTCCTTGCTGGGCGACCCTTTCTCCTTATGTTCGGTATTTAACTTACCATCTTGTTTAAAGACCCAACAACTTCTGTTGGTATGATTGGCAGGCTTGGCGGGGGTGCCATGAATCTGGCAGGGTCGATCGAGTATTCGGTCCAAGTTGGATGAGCCCTCTCTGTTTCTTTTGAATGGCTTCTTCCGCTGACCGGACTTGGAGCCACTGAATCCGGCATTGACACGCGTGTCTTTGATATTTTCATTGTTTCTTCGGAGCTTGTGTTTGTTGCGTCGAGGCCTGCCGTTGCTATTCCTGACTTCGAAAGTGCCAGGTTTGCTTGTACTATTGCCGCTATGGGCGATCCAGCTATCTCCGCCCATGCAAAAGCGGGTCATGGGTGCCGTCAGGGCTGCCATGGACTTTGGCTTCTCTTGGCCGAGGTGTCAAGTGAGCCATTCGTCGCGAATGCTATGTTTAAAGGTTGCTAGGGATTCGGCGTCTGGATAATCGGCAATCTAGTTCTTTTTAATGAGGAACCTAGTCCAAAATTTTCTGGCCGACTCTCCGGGCCGCTGGACATTATGACTAAGGTCACCAGCATCTGAAGGCCGGATATAGGTGCCTTGGAAGTTATCTCTAAAGGTGTCCTCCAAGTCTTCCCAGCTTCCAATAGAGTTTTCTGGGAGGCTATTTAACCACTGCCGTGTTGGCCCCTTGAGTTTTAGAGGGAGGTACTTGATCGCATGTAGATCATCACCGCGTGCCATGTGAATGTGGAGAAGAAAATCTTCAATCCATACTGCGGAATCTGTTGTGCCATCATATGATTCGATGTTTATGGGTTTAAACCCTTCTGGGAACTGGTGCTCCATTACCTCATTGGTGAAGCATAGGGGGTGTGCGGCGCCTTTGTGTCGGGCCATGTCGCGACGCAGTTCGGATGAAGTCTGTATGCGGTTTTCGGCCCGGTCGTGATTATGCTTGTTGCGCCAGGCTTGACAGCCGTCTTCTCGTGCCGGGGCACGCCCCCGCGATCCGTAGATTGATCTGGTCTGGCCTGCTCTATTTTCCAGGTCCTATCGTAGGTCATATGTGTATCCCCGAGTTGTTGTTTCTCTACTTTTACGGCAAGGTGGTATGGGCTGGTGTTCGACTTGAGTTGCTGTTCTGCCCCGACCACGTGGTGGTCGGTCAGGCCCATCAGTCGCATTACGCGAGGGTGGTATGGGCTCCGGGGCCTCGTCATTAAATTGTGGCAGTAGCTTGCGCTTCGGGTAGCTCTTTGGGGGTGCGAAGCCGTATTCCTCGGCTGCCAGGACATTAGTCAATCTGTCGTTGAGTAAATCCTTGTCAGCTTGAAGCTATTGCTGCCTCTTTTCTAGGCTTCTTGTCGTGGCAATTAGCCGGCGCTTAAAGCACTCTTGTTCGAGGGGTTCCTCCGGCACAATGAAATCTTTGTCGCCGAGGCTCACATCCTCATTGGAGATCGGTAGGTAATTACTGTCCTCCGAGTCCTCGTTCCCGACAGGATCGTCGGGATTTACCTGCCCATCCTCCCAATCATCCTGTTCGGATGTTGGCTCTATAGGGGCTTCAGGGTCTTCGGAGTTCTCCGGGGTGTTATTCTCTTCAGTGCCGGTATTGTTATCTTTTTCGCGACGCGACTTTGAGCGGCGCCTCTAACATCGATGTTTTGGAGGTGCTTCGGCAGGCTTGTCCTCAACCAGATTCTCTTTGCCATCATCGCCATCCTCTTTGGGTGTGTCCACCACGTACACGTCGTATGTGGAGGTGGTCGTCCACCGTCCGGTAAATGGAGGGTTTTGGCCTTGTTCGTCTCCGCCCTCATCATCCATACCGTCGATGTCTTCGGAGGCGTAATCCAGCATGTCGGTTAGATCCTTGAAAGTGGCTATGAAGTTGGTGGTGGGTGGAATGTAAAATTCCCCGCTCTCAGCCCCTAGTCTGGGCTGGGCATAATTCGGAAGCAATCCTTCCGCAATGGCAAGTGATTGCATTAAGTCTGGAGCCTCGTCTAAAGGCGAGGGTTGGACAGAGAAGCGGGAGTCCGTGGGGTCGTCCGGAGTTGGAGCCCCCTGGTGGTGCCCACTCGGCACAGACCTCGAGAGTTCGGACTTAGAGTCCGACGGAGTCTCCGTCGCTTCTCAGGTTGCAAGCTCCATAAGTGCAGAGAGTCTGGCGGGCTCTAGACTCCCGTCTTCGGACCTGACGGCTTGCTCTGGATCTAAGGCCAGAGCGGTAATCGGGGTCGCGGACCCTTCGAGGATCAAATCTCCTCCAATATCGGCAACATAGTTTAAGTTCTCGAAACTGGTCTGATGACCAGGAGGGTAACTATCGATCTGCTTGAGGTGACCGACCGAGCTGGCCCGCGGCGCGAAGCCGCCAAACACGAAAATTTGGCCCCGGGGAAAATCTTCCCCGAAACAGCAGCATTGTGGATGATCGAATGAGCCATCGAATCCTTCGTCGATGACACAGAGGAACTCTCAATGAAAGCACCAATGTCGGTGTCAAAATCGGCAGATCTTGGGTAGGGGGTCCCGAACTGTGCGTCTAAGGATCGAGGGTAACAGGAGGCAGGGGACACGATGTTTACCCAGGTTCGGGCCCTCTTGATGGAGGTAATACCCTATGTCCTGCTTGATTGACTTTGATGAGTATAGTGGTTACAAGAGTTGACCTACCTCGAGATTGTAATGGCTAAACCCTAGATGTCTAGCCTGTATGATTATGATTTCCTCTACGGACTAAACCCTCTGGTTTATATAGACACCGGCAAGGTTGGAAAAGCCGGTAGGCGTAAGCGAGGCGGTTGGCCTTCGCCTAGTGCCTAGGCGGTGCCTAAGCACCCTAGGCGTGGCTTAGGCGGTAATATAGTTTTTACTCGTAGTGTATTTGTGATTATTATGTGGGTGTTGATATTAGTATAAGGCATATAAATAAGTTAATTACCGTCTACTGCCGTTGGAATATAACCCGTTTGGCATATCAGTGCAGTATGTGGCATGATTTCTTGCTTGGGTAGGCAATTCCTTGCCTGCCCTACCTAGACCTCCATTTATGCCCTAGGCGAGGCGTTTGGCCATTGCCTACTGCCTAGGCGTGCCTCAGTGCCTCCTAGGCACTACTTTTTCCAATAGAGGACACCGGAGGAGGCTAGGATTGTATAGAGTCGGTTTGCGGAGAATGGAATCTTCATATCCGAACTCCAAGCTTGCTATCCACGCAAAGGAGAGTCCCATTCGGACACGAGGGAAGGCCTTCTATCTTGTACCTTCTTGGCCCATTAGTCCGGCCCATATCACATAGCACGGACGCCCGGGGACCCCATAATCCAAGACTCCCTCACTTGGTATTGGTAGTGGTGGTGGTGTAGCAGGAGGGTAGTTTGGTGGTCGTGGTGATGGGATTCTGTTGCTCTGGCAAGTTTACATAGAACACAATACAGACTTGTGAGATTTGAAGGTGAGGAACCAAATCCCCTTTGCTCCCATATCGCTCCCCCCGCGGACGACCCGGGAGATCTCTCACCGCCGCCGGCTAGGGACTCCTCCTCCTGCTCCTTCTCCCCTCGCTAACGCCAGCATGCACTACTGATGACCCACAAGTATAGGGGATCAATCATAGTCCTTTCAATAAGTAAGAGTATCGAACCCAACGAGGAGCAGAAGGAAATGACAAGTGGTTTTCAAGGCATTCTCTACGAGTACTGAAAGTAGGAGTCACAAATAGTTTTGTAGCAAGGTAATCCGTAACAAATAAAAGGTAATAATAGTAACAAAGGTGCTACAAGGTGGATCAATCCTTTTTATATCAAAGGGCAAGCCGGAAAGTTCTCTTATAGTAAGAAAAGCATTCTCGAGGACACATGTGAATTCTCGTCTGGTCACTGATACGTCTCCAATGTATCTATAATTTTTTATTGCTCCATGCTATATTATCTACTATTTTGGACATTATTGGGCTTTATTTTCCACTTTATATTATTTTTAGGACTAACCTATTAACCGTAGGCCCAGCCCAGAATTGATGTTCTTTTTGCCTATTTTAGGGTTTCGAAGAAAAGGAATATCAAACAGTGTCCAAACGGAATGAAACCTTCAGGAACGTGATTTTCTCACCGAACATGATCCAGGAGACTTGGACCCTACGTCAAGAAACAAAGGAGGAGGCCACGAGGTAGGGGGCGCGCCTACCCCCCCCCCCCCCAGGCGCGCCCTCCACCCTCGTGGGCCCCCTGTTGCTCCACCGATGTACTCCTTCCTCCTATATATACCTACGTACCCCCAAACGATCGGATAGGGAGCATAAACCCTAATTCCACCGCCGTAACTTCCTGTATCCACGAGATCCCATCTTGGGGCCTGTTCCGGAGCTCCGCCGGAGGGGGTATCCATCACGGAGGGCTTCTACATCAACACCATAGCCTTTCCAATGAAGTGTGAGTAGTTTACGTCAGACCTTCGGGTCCATAGTTATTAGCTAGATGGCTTCTTCTCTCTTTTTGGATCTCAATACAATGATCTCCCCCTCTCTTGTGGAGATCTATTCGATGTAATCTTCTTTTTGCGGTGTGTTTGTTGAGACCAATGAATTGTGGGTTTATTGTCAAGTCTATCTATGAACAATATTTGAATCTTCTCTGAATTCTTTTATGTATGATTGGTTATCTTTGCAAGTCTCTTCGAATTATCAGTTTGGTTTGGTGAACTAGATTGATATTTCTTGCAATGGGAGAAGTGCTTAGCTTTGGGTTCAATCTTGTGGTGTCCTTTCCCAGTGACAGTAGGGGCAGCAAGGCACGCATTGTATTATTGCCATCGAGGATAACAAGATGGGGTTTTTATCATATTGCATTAATTTATCCCTCTACATCGTGGCATCTTGCTTAAGGCGTTACTCTATTTTCCTGAACTTAATACCCTAGATGCATGCTGGATAGCGGGCGATGAGTGGAGTAATAGTAGTAGATGCAGGCAGGAGTCAGTCTACTTGTCTTGGACGTGATGCCTATATACATGATCATACCTAGATATTCTCATAACTATGCTCAATTCTGTCAATTGCTCAACAATAATTCGTTCACCCATCATAAAATACTTATGCTCTTGAGAGAAGCCACTAGTGAAACCTATGGCCCCAGGTCTATCTTCATCATATTAATCTTCCAATACTTAGTTATTTCCTTTGCTTTTACTTTGCCTTTATTTTTCTTTGCATCTTTATCATAAAAATACCAAAAATATTATCTTATCATATCTATCAGATCTCACTCTCGTAAGTGACAGTGAAGGAATTGACAACCCCTTATTGCGTTGGTTGCGAGGAGTTATTTGCTTTGTGCAGGTACTAGGGGACGCACGCGCAACCTCCTACTGGATTGATACCTTGGTTCTCAAAAACTGAGGGAAATACTTACACTACTTTGCTGCATCATCCTTTCCTCTTCGGGGAAATCCAACGCAGTGCTCATGTGGTAGCAAGAAGAATTTCTGGCGCCGTTGCCGGGGAGGTTCGCGCAAGTCAAGATTTGACTTCCAACAACGAGCCATTTCTGGCGCCTACACAAAAGTCAACATACCAACTACCCATCACAACCCTTATCTCCCGTATTACATTATTTGCCATTTGCCTCTCGTTTTCCTCTCCCCACTTCACCCTTGCCGTTTTAATTGCCCTCTCTCTCTCCCTATCCTCCCTCTCTTTCTCTATTTGCCTCTTTTTGCCTGCTTGCATTTTGTTTGCTTGTTTGTTGGATTGCTTGCTTGTCACGATGGCTCAAGATAACACTAAATTGTGTGACTTTACCAATACCAACAACAATGATTTTATTAGCACTCCAATTGCTCCTCTTACCGATGCTGAATCTTGTGAAATTAATGTCGCTTTGCTGAAACTTGTTATGAAAGATCCGTTCTCCGGCCTTCCTAGTGAAGATGCCGATACCCATCTAAATAGCTTCATTGATTTGTGTGATATGCAAAAGAAGAAAGATGTGGATAATGATATTGTTAAATTGAAGCTATTTCCTTTTTCGCTTAGAGATCGTGCTAAAACTTGGTTTTCGTCTTTGCCTAAAAATAGTATTGATTCTTGGAACAAGTGCAAAGAGGCTTTTATATCTAAGTATTTTCCTCCTGCTAAGATCATCTCCCTTAGAAACGACATTATGAATTTTAAGCAACTTGATCATGAACATGTAGCACAGGCTTGGGAGAGGATGAAATTAATGATACATAATTGCCCTACTCATGGTTTGAATTTGTGGATGATTATACAAAATTTTTATGCCGGATTGAATTTTACTTCTAGAAATCTTTTAGATTCGGCCGTGGGAGGCACTTTTATGGAAATCACTTTAGGAGAAGCTACAAAACTCCTAGATACTATTATGGTTAACTATTCTCAATGGCATACTGAAAGATCTACTAATAAAAAGGTGCATGCGATAGAAGAAATAAATGTTTTGAGTGGAAAGATGGATGAACTTATGAAATTATTTGCCAGTAAGAGTGTTTCTTCTGATCCTAATGATATGCCCTTGTCTACTTTGATTGAGAATAATAATGAATCTATGGATGTGCATTTTGTTGGTAGGAACAATTTTGGTAACAACGCGTATAGAGGAAATTTTAATCCTAGGCCTTATCCTAGTAATCCGTCTAATAATTATGGTAATTCCTACAACAATTCCTATGGAAATTATCATAAGATGCCCTCCGATTTTGAATCTAATATTAAAGAATTTATTACTTTGCAAAAGAACTTTAATGCCTTGATTGAAGAAAAATTGCTTAAGATTGATGATTTGGCTAGGAACGTTGATAGAATTTCTCTTGATGTTGATTCTTTGAAACTTAGATATATTCCACCTAAGCATGATATCAACGAGTCTCTCAAAGCCATGAGAATTTCCATTGATGAGTGCAAAGAAAGAACCACTAGGATGCGTGCTAAGAAAGATGCCTTTATAAGAGCGTGTTCTTCTAGTTCCTATGAAAATAAAGATGAAGATATAAAAGTTATTGATGTGTCCCCTATTAAATCTTTGTTTTGCAATATGAATCTTAATAATGATGGGACTGAATATGATCCACCTTTACCTAGAAGGCGTTCCAAAAATTCGGAGTTTTTAGATCTTGACGCCAAATTTGATGAAAGTGGGATTGATGAAATTAAAACCCAAGATGTCGCTAAACTCACTATTTTGGATTTCAAGGAATTTAATTATGAAAATTGCTCTTTGATTGATTATATTTCCTTGTTGCAATCCGTGCTAAATTCTCCTCATGCTTATAGTCAAAATAAAGCATTTACTAAACATATCGTTGATGCCTTGATGCAATCTTTGAAGAAAAACTTGAATTGGAAGTTTCTATCCCTAGAAAACTTTATGATGAGTGGGAACCAACTATTAAAATTAAGATTAAATATCATTAATGTTATGCTTTATGTGATTTGGGTGCTAGTGTTTCCATGATTCCAAAGACTTTGTGTGATTTGTTAGGTTTCCATAATTTTGATGATTGCTCTCTAAACTTGCACCTTGCGGATTCCACAATTAAGAAACCTATGGGAAGAATTAATGATGTTCTTATTGTTGCAAATAGGAATTATGTGCCTGTAGATTTTATTGTTCTTGACATAGATTGCAATCCTTCATGTCCTATTATTCTTGGTAGACCTTTCCTTAGAACGATTGGTGCAATTATTGATATGAATGAAGGAAATATTAGATTCCAATTTCCATTAAGGAAAGGCATGGAACACTTCCCTAGAAAGAAAATTAAATTACCTTATGAATCTATTATGAGAGCCACTTATGGATTGCCTACCAAAGATGGCAATACCTAGATCTATCCTTGCTTTTTTATGCCTAGCTAGGGGCGTTAAACGATAGCGCTTGTTGGGAGGCAACCCAATTTTATTTTTATTCCTTGATTATTGCTCCTGTTTAGTAATAAATAATTTACCTAGCCTCTGTTTTGGTTGTGTTTGTTGTGTTTAATTAATGTTTGTGCCAAGTAGAACCGTTGGGAAGACTTGGGGAAAGTCTTGATACCTTGCTGTAAAAAACAGAAATTTTAGTGCTCACGAGAACTGCTGCCATTTTTATTTGGAAAGTGATATTTAGTTAATTATTTTTTCATACGAGTAATAGATAAATTCCTCAAGTCCAGCAATTTATTTTAGAATTTTTGGGGTTCCAGATCTTGCGTTAGCTACAGATTCCTACAGACTGTTCTGTTTTTGACAGATTCTGTTTTTCGTGTGTTGTTTGCTTATTTTGATGAATCTATGGCTAGTAAAATAGCTTATAACCCATAGAGAAGTTTGAATACAGTAGGTTTAACACCAATATAAATAAATAATAAGTTCATTACAGTACCTTTAAGTGGACTTTTGTTTTCTTTCGCTAATGGAGCTCACGAGATTTTCTACTTTGAGTTTTGTGTTGTGAAGTTTTCAAGTTTTGGGTAAAGATTTGATGGATTATGGAACAAGGAGTTGAAAGAGCCTAATATTGGGGATTCCTATCGCACCCCAAGATAATCTAAGGACACCTAAAAGCCAAAGCTTGGGGATGCCCCGGAAGGCATCCCCTCTTTCGTCTACTTCTATCGGTAACTTTACTTGAAGCTATATTTTTATTCACCACATGATATGTGTTTTGCTTGGAGCGTCTTGTATGATTTGAGTCTTTGCTTTTTACTTTACCACAATCATCCTTGCTGTACACACCTTTTGAGAGAGCCATACATGATTTGGAATTTTTTAGAATACTCTATGTGCTTCGCTTATATCATTTGAGTTATATAGTTTTGTTCTAGTACTTCACTTATATCTTTTAGCGCACGGTGCTGGATTTGTTTTATATAAACTATTGATCTCTCATGCTTCACTTAGATTATTTGGTGAGTCTTAAATAGCATGGTAATTTTCTTAAATAATCCTAATATGCTAGGTATTCCAGATTAGTAAAAAAATCTTATGAGTGTTTTGAATACTAAGAGAAGTTTGATGCTTGATGATTGTTTTGAGATATGGAGGTAATAATATCAAAGTCGTGCTAGTTGAGTAGTTGTGAATTTTAGAAATGCTTGTGTTGAAGTTTGCAAGTCCCGTAGCGTGCACGTATGGTAAACGCTATGTAACAAATTTGAAACATGAGGTGTTCTTTGATTGTCCTTATGAGTGGCGGTCGGGGACGAGCGATGGTCTTTTCCTACCAATCTATCCCCCTAAGAGCATGCGCGTAGTGCTTGGCTTTGATGACTTGTAGATTTTTGCAATAAGTATGTGAGTTCTTTATGACTAATGTTGAGTCCATGGATTATACGCACTCTCACCCTTCCATCATTGCTAGCCTCTTTGGTACCATGCATTGCCCTTTCTCACCTTGAGAGTTGGTGCAAACTTCACCGGTGCATCCAAACCCCATGATATGATACGCTCTTTCACACATAAACCTCCTTATATCTTCCTCAAAACAGCCACCATACCTACCTATTATGGCATTTCCATAGCCATTCCGAGATATATTGCCATGCAGCTTTCCACCATTCCTTTTATCATGACATATTCATCATTGTCATATTGCTTAGCATGATCATGTAGTTGACATAGTATTTGTGGCAAAGCCACCGTTCATAATTTTCATACATGTCATTCTTCATTCATTGCATATCCCAGTACACCGCTAGAGGCATTCATATAGAGTCATCTTTTGTTCTAGTATCGAGTTGTAATCATTGAGTTGTAAATAAATAGAAGTTTGATGATCATCATTAATAGAGGATTGTCCCAAATAAAAAAAGAAAGGCCAAAAAAAGGCGAAATAAAAAAACAAAAAGGGACAATGCTACTATCCTTTGCCACACTTGTGCTTCAAAGTAGCACCATAATCTTCATGATAGAGAGTCTTTTGTTTTGTCGCTTTCATATACAAGTGGGAATTTTCATTATAGAACTTGGCTTGTATATTCAAACAATGGGCCTCCTCAAGTGCCCTAGGTATTCGTGAGCAAGCAAGTTGGATGCACACCCACTTAGTTTCTTTTGTTGAGCTTTCATACATTTATAGCTCTAGTGCATCCGTTGCATGGCAATCCCTACTCCTCGCATTAACATCAATCGATGGGCATCTCCATAGCCCATTGACTAGCCTCGTTGATGTGAGTCTTTCTCCTTTTTTGTCTTCTCCACATAACCCCATCATTATATTCTATTCCACCCAAAGTGCTATGTCCATGGATCGCACTCATATATTGCATGAAAGTTTATAGGTTTGAGATTACTAAAGTATGAAACAATTGCTTGGCTTGTCATCGGGGTTGTGCATGATGAGAGCATTCTTGTGTGACGAAAATGGAGCATCACTAAACTATATTATTTTGTAGGGATGAACTTTCTTTGGCCATGTTATTTTGAGAAGACATAATTGTTATCTTGAATCTTTCGGATCTGAATATTCATGACACAATTAAGAAGAATTACATTAAAATTATGCCTAGTAGCATTCCACATCAAAAATTCTATTTTTATCATTTACCTACTCAAGGATGAGCAGGAATTAAGCTTGGGGATGCTTGATACGTCTCCAATGTATCTATAATTTTTGATTGCTCCATGCTATATTATCTACTATTTTGGACATTATTGGGCTTTATTTTCCACTTTCATATTATTTTTGGGACTAACCTATTAACCGAGGCCCAACCCAGAATTGCTGTTTTTTGCCTATTTTAGGGTTTCGAAGAAAAGGAATATCAAACGGAGTCCAAACGGAATGAGACCTTCGGGAACGTGATTTTCTCACCGAATATGATCCAGGAGACTTGGACCCTACGTCAAGAAACAAAGGAGGAGGCCACGAGGTAGGGGGCGTGCCTACCCCCCAGGCGTGCCCTCCACCCTCGTGGGCCCCCTGTTGCTCCACCGACGTACTCCTTCCTCCTATATATACCTACGTACCCCCAAACGATCAGATACGGAGCAAAAACCATAATTCCACCTCCGTAACTTCCTGTATCCACAAGATCCCATCTTGGGGCCTGTTCTGGAGCTCCGCCGGAGGGGGTATCCATCACGAAGGGCTTCACATCAACACCATAGCCTCTCCGATGAAGTGTGAGTAGTTTACCTCAGACCTTCGGGTCCATAGTTATTAGCTAGATGGCTTTTTATCTCTTTTTGGATCTCAACACAATGATCTTCCCCTGTCTTGTGGAGATCTATTCGATGTAATCTTCTTTTTGCGGTGTGTTTGTTGAGACCAATGAATTGTGGGTTTATGATCAAGTCTATCTATGAATAATATTTGAATCTTCTCTGAATTCTTTTATGTATGAGTGGTTATCTTTGCAAGTCTCTTCGAATTATCATTTTGGTTTGGCCTACTAGATTGATCTTTCTTGCAATGGGAGAAGTGCTTAGCTTTGGGTTCAATCTTGCGGTGTCCTTTCCCAGTGACAGTAGGGGCAGCAAGGCACGTATTATATTGTTGCCATCGAGGATAGCAAGATGGTTTTTTTTATCATATTGCATGAATTTATCCCTCTACATCATGTCATCTTGCTTAAGGCGTTACTCTATTTTCACGAACTTAATACTCTAGATGCATGCTGGATAGCGGTCGATGAGTGGAGTAATAGTAGTAGATGCAGGCAGGAGTCGGTCTACTTGTCTCGGACGTGATGCCTATATACATGATCATACCTAGATATTCTCATAACTATGATCAATTCTGTCAATTGCTCAACAGTAATTCATTCACCCACCGTAAAATACTTATGCTCTTGAGAGAAGCCACTAGTGAAACCTATGGCCCCCGAGTCTATCTTCATCATATTAATCTTCCAATACTTAGTTATTTCCTTTGCTTTTACTTTGCCTTTATTTTACTTTGCATCTTTATCATAAAAATACCAAAAATATTATCTTATCATATCTATCAGATCTCACTCTCGTAAGTGACCGTGAAGGGATTGACAACCTCTTATCGCGTTGGTTGCGAGGAGTTGTTTTCTTTGTGCAGGTACTATGGGACGCGCGCGCAACCTCCTACTGGATTGATACCTTGGTTCTCAAAAACTGAGGGAAATACTTATGCTACTTTGCTGCATCATCCTTTCCTCTTCGGGGAAATCCAACGTAGTGCTCAAGAGGTAGCAATCACATTCATCATGGTTAGTTGATTCACATTCACTACTTTGATAATTTTATATGTGGGTGGACCAGTGCTAGGGTGCTAGTACTACTTGAATAAGTAACCCTCTTATGTTTAACCCCTCTCGCAAGCATCCGCAACTATGAAAGAAGAATTAAGATAAATCTAACCATAACATAAAACATATGGATCCAAATCAACCCCTTATGGAATAATGCAAAAACTAGGGTTTAAGCTTTGGTCACTCTCGCAACCCATCATCTACTTATTACCCCCCAATGCCTTCCCTTAGGCCCAAGTATGGTGAAGTGTCTTGTACTCGACGTTCACATGGCACCACCAAAGGAAGAACAACATACATATCATCAAAATATTGAACGAAAACCAACTTCACATGATTAATTATAACAAGACTTCTCCCATGTCCTCAAGAACAGAAGTAACTACTCACAAATCATACCCATGTTCAAGATCAGAGGTGTATTGGATATGCTTAAGGATCTGGACATATAATCTTCCACCAAATAAATCAACTAGCATCAAGTACAAGGTGTAATCAACACTACTAGCAAACCACAGGTACCAATCTGAGATTTTGAAACAAAGATTGAATACAAGAGATGAAGTAGGGTTTGAGAGCAGATGGTGCTGGTGAAGATGTTGATGAAGATTGGTCCTCCCATGATGAGAGGGATGTTAGTGATGTAGATGGCTTGATTTTCCCCTCCCGGAGGGAAGTATCCCCGGCAGAATTACTCCGCCAGAAAGCAAAAGTGCTCCTGCCCAGGTTCCACCTCAAGATGGCGGTGCTTCATCCCAAAAGCCTTGTTTTGATTTTCATTCTAGGGAAATAGTACCTTGTATGAGAATGCGGGCCACAGAGGCCTGCTGGTGGAGTGATAGGTCCATTTTGCATCATGCTTTTATATCAATATTTATTGCATTATGGGCTGTTATTACACATTATGTCACAATACTTATGCCTATTCTCTCTTATTTTACAAGGTTTGCACGAAGAGGGAGAATGCAGGCAGCTGGAATTCTGGGCTGGAAAAGGAGCAAATATTAGAGACCTATTCTGCACAACTCCAAAATTCCTGAAATTCCACGGAAGTTAGTTTTAGATTATATAAAAAATATTGGGCGAAGAAAGCACCGGAGGGGGGCCACCCACCATCCACGAGGGTGGGGGCGCGCCCTACCCCCTGTCGCGCCCCCTGTCTCATGGGCCCCCTGGCAGGCCTCATGTGACCATCTTTTGCTATATGAAGTCTTTTGCCCTGCAACAAATCATAAGAAAGCTCTCGGGACAAAACTCCGCTGCCACGAGGCGGAATCTTGGCGGAACCAATCTAGGGCTCCAGCGGAGCTGTTCTGCCGGGGAAGCATCCCCCCCGAGAGGGGAAATCATCACCATCGTCATCACCATCGACCCTCTCATCAGGAGGAGGTCAATCTCCATCAACATCTTCACCAGCACCATCTCATCTCAAACCCTAGTTCATCTCTTGTATCCAATCTTTGTCCCAAAACCTCATATTGGTACCTGTGGGTTGCTAGTAGTGTTGATTACTCCTTGTAGTTGATGCTAGTTGGTTTACTTGGTGGAAGATCATATGTTCAAATCCTTTATGCATATTAATACCCCTCTGATTATGAACATGAATATGATTTGTGAGTAGTTATGTTTGTTCCTGAGGACATGGGAGAAGTCTTGCTATAAGTAGTCATGTGAATTTGGTATTCGTTTGATATTTTGATGAGATGTCTGTTGTCTTTCCTCTAGTGGTGTTATGTGAACATGGACTACATGACACTTCACCATTGTTTGGGCCTAGGGGAAGGCATTGGGAAGTAATAAGTAGATGATGGGTTGCTAGAGTGAAAGAAGCTTAAACCCTAGTTTATGTATTGCTTCGTAAGGGGCTGATTTGGATCCATATGTTTCATGCTATGGTTAGGTTTACCTTAATACTTCTTTTGTAGTTGCGGATGCTTGCAAGAGGGGTTAATCATAAGTGGGATGCTTTTCCAAGTAAGGGAAGTACCCAAGCACCGGTCCACCCACATACCAAATTATCAAAGTACCAAACGCGAATCATATGAGCGTGATGAAAACTAGCTTGACGATAATTCCCAAGTGTCCTCGGGTGCGTTTTACTTTATATAAGAGTTTGTCCAGGCTTGTCCTTTGCTACAAAAAGGATTGGGCCATCCTTCTGCACCTTATTTACATTTGTTACTTGTCACCCATTGCAAATTACCTTATCACAAAACTATCTGTTACCGATAATTTCAGTGCTTGCAGAGAATACCTTACTGAAAACTGCTTATCATTTCCTTCTGCTCCTCGTTGGGTTCGACACTCTTACTTATAGAAAGGACTACGATAGATTCCCTATACTTGTGGGTCATCAAGACTCTTTTCTGGCGTCGTTTCCGGGGAGTGAAGCTTCTTTGGTAGGTGGAATTTGGTAAGGAAAATTTTATATAGTGTGCTGAAAGTTACTGTCACTTGTTATTATGGAAATTAATCCTTTGAGGGGCTTGTTCGGGGTATCTCCACCCCGACCAGTAGAGCAAAGAGATGCTTCTCAACCTACTGGACCTACTGAAACTATTTACTTTGAGATTCCTTTGGGTATGATAGAGAAACTGCTAGCTAATCCTTTTACAGCAGATGGAATATTGCATCCCGATTTGCACCTAATCTATTTGGATGAAGTTTGTGGATTATTTAAGCTTGCAGGTATGCCCAAGGATCTTATCAAGAAGAAGGTCTTCCCTTTATGTTTGAAGGGAAAGGCATTGACATGGTTTAGGCTATGTGATGATATTGGATCATGGAACTACAACCGTTTGAAATTGGAATTTCATCAGAAGTTTATCCTATGCATCGGGTTCATCGTGATCGTAATTATATATATATAATTTTTGGCCTTGCGAAGGAGAAAGCATCGCTCAAGCTTGGGGGAGGCTTAAGTCAATGTTATATTCATGCCCCAATCAAGAGCACTCAAGAAAAATTATTATTCAAAAAATTTATGCTCTGCTTTCTCTCAATAATCGCTCCATGCTCGATACTTCTTGTACTGGATCTTTTATGATGAAGACTATTAAATTTAGATGGGATTTATTGGCAAGAATTAAATGCAACTCTAAAGATTGGGAACTCAACGAAGGTAAGGAGTCAGGTATAACACCTAAGTTTGATTGTGTTAAATCTTTTATGGATACCGATGCTTTTCGTGAATTTAGCACTAAATATGGACTTGACTCTGAGATAGTAGCTTCTTTCTGTGAACCATTTGCTACTCATGTTGATCTCCCTATGGAGAAGTGGCTTAAATACCATCCCCCCATTGAAGTAAAAGTAGTTGAACCTATTAAATTTGAAGAAAAGACTATCACTTATAATGTTGATCCTATTGTTCCTACCGCTTATATTGAGAAACCACATTTCCCTACTAGAATAAAGCATCATGCTAAAGCTTCAACTGTGGTTCGTAAGAGTAATGCTAGAACACCTACACCCTCTGAGCAGATTAAATTTAAACCTAGTATTGCTATGGTTAAAGATCTCTTGTTTGATAATATTGATGGCCATGTTATTTATTTTTGTGATGAAGCTGCTAGAATTGCTAGACCCGATACTAAAAATAAACATAGACCTATTGTAGGCACGCCTATTATTTCTGTTAAAATAGGAGATCATTGCTATCATGGCTTATGTGATATGGGTCCTAGTGCGAGTGCAATACCTCATTCTTTATATGAATAAATTATGCATGATATTGCACCTGTTGAGATAGAAGGTATTGATGTTACAATTAAGCTTGCCAATAGAGATACTATTTCACCGATTGGGATTGTTAGAGATGTTGAAGTCTTGTGTGGGAAAGTTAAATATCCTTCTGATTTTCTTGTTCTTGGTTCCCCACAAGATGACTTTTGTCCCATTATATTTGGTAGACCCTTCTTGAATACTGTTAATGCTAAGATAGATTGCAAAAAGGATGTTGTTACTATTGGTTTAGGGGATGTCTCATGATTTTAATTTGCTAAATTTTGTAGACAACCCCATGATAAAGAATTGCCTAGTAAAGATGAAATTATTGGTCTTGCTTCTATTGCCGTGCCTCCTAGTGATCCTTTAGAACAATATTTGCTAGACCATGAAAATGATATGTTTATGAATGAAAGAAGGGAAATAGATGAAGTATTCTTTAAACAGGGACCTATTTTGAAACACAACTTGCCTGTCGAAATTCTAGGGGATCCTCCTCCACCCAAGGGTGATCCTGTGTTTGAGCTTAAACCATTGCTTGATACTCTTAAATATGTTATCTTGATGAAAAGAAGATATAGCATGTTATTATTAGTACTAACCTTTCAGAGCAAGAAGAAGAGAAATTATTGAAAACTCTAAAGAAGCACCGTGCTGCTATTGGATATACTCTTGATGATCTTAAGGGCATTAGTCCCACTCTATGCCAGCACAAAATAAAATTGGAAAAAGATGCTAAACCGGTTGTTGATTACCAACGACGGTTAAATCCTAAGATGAAAGAAGTGGTAAGAAAATAAATACTAAAGCTTCTGGAGGCAGGTATAATTTATCCTATTGCTGATAGTCAGTGGATAAGTCATGTCCATTGTGTCCCTAAGAAGGGAGGTATTACTGTTGTTCCTAATGATAAAGATGAATTGATCCCACAAAGAATTGTTACAGGTTATAGAATGGTAATTGATTTCCGCAAACTAAATAAAGCTACTAAAAAGGATCATTACCCTTTACCTTTTATTGATCAAATGCTAGAAAGATTATCCAAACATACACATTTTTGCTTTCTAGACGGTTATTCTGGTTTCTCTCAAATATCTGTGTCAAAAGAGGATCAGGAAAAGACCACTTTTACTTGTCCTTTCGGTTCCTTTGCTTATAGACGCATGCCTTTTGGTTTATGTAATGCACCTGCTATCTTTTCAAAGATTTATGACTGCTATATTCTCTGACTTTTGTGAAAAGATTGTTGAGGTATCCATGGATGATTTTTCCGTATATGGAACTTCTTTTGATGATTGCTTAAGCAACCTTGATCGAGTTTTGCAGAGATGTGGAGAAACTAATATTGTCTTGAGGAGAAGTGCCACTTTATGGTTAATGAAGGCATTGTCTTGGGGCATAAAATTTCTGAAAGAGGTATTGAAGTTGATAAAGCTAAAGTTGATGCTATTGAAAAGATCTCGTGTCCTAAGGACATTAAAGGTATAAGAAGTTTCCTTGGTCATGTCGGTTTTTATAGGAGGTTCTTTAAAGACTTCTCAAAAATTTCCAGGCCTCTGACTAATCTCTTACAAAAAGACGTTCCTTTCGTCTTTGATGATGATTGTGTAGAAGCATTTGAAATACTTAAGAAAACTTTGATTTCTGCACCCATTGTTCAACCACCTAATTGGAATTTACCCTTTGAAATTATGTGTGATGCTAGTGATTATGCTGTAGGTGCTGCTTTAGGAAAAAGAGTTGATAAGAAATTAAATGTTATCCAATATGCTAGTAAAACTTTAGACAGCGCCCAGAGAAATTATGCTACTACTGAAAAGGAATTTTTAGCAGTTGTATTTGCTTGTGATAAGTTCAGACCTTATATTGTTTATTCTAAAGTAACTGTTCACACTAATCATGCTGCTATTAAATACCTTATGGAAAAGAAAGATGCTAAACCTAGACTTATTAGATTGGGTTCTCCTACTACAAGAATTTGATTTGCATATTATTGATAGAAAGAGAGCTGAGAACCCCGTTGCAGACAACTTGTCTAGGTTAGAGAATGTTCTTGATGACCCACTACATATAGATGATAGCTTTCCTGATGAACAATTAGCTGTCATAAATGCTTCTCATACTGCTCCATGGTATGCTGATTATGCCAATTACATTGTTGCTAAATTTATACCACCTAGTTTCACATACCAACAAAATAAAAAGGTTTCCTATGATTTAAGACATTACTTCTGGGATGACCCACACCTTTATAAAGAAGGAGAAGATGGTGTTACTAGACATTGTGTACCTGAGCATGAACAGGAACAGATCCTACGCAAGTGTCACTCCGAGGCTTATGGAGGACACCATGCTGGAGATAGAACTGCACATAAGGTATTGCAATCTGGTTTTTATTGGCCTACTCTCTTCAAGGATGCCCGTAAGTTTGTCTTGTCTTGTGATGAATGTCAAAGAATTGGTAATATTAGTAGACGTCAAGAAATGCCTATCAATTATTCACTTGTTATTGAACCATTTGGTATTTGGGGCTTTGATTATATGGGACCGTTTCCTTCCTCTAATGGGTATACACATATTTTAGTTGATGTTGATTACGTTACTAAGTGGGTAGAAGCTATTCCAACTAGTAGTGATGATCATAACACCTCTATTAAGATGCTTAAAGAAGTTATTTTTCCGAGGTTTGGAGTCCCTAGATACTTAATGACTGATGGTGGTTCACATTTTATTCATGGTGCTTTTCGTAAAATGCTTGCTAAGTATGATGTTAATCATAGAATTGCATCTCCATATCATCCATAGTCTAGTGGTCAAGTAGAACTGAGCAATAGAAAGCTTAAATTAATTTTGCAAAAGATTGTTAATATATCTAGAAAGAATTGGTCCAAGAAACTTGATGATGCATTATGAGCCTATAGAACTGCATATAAAAATCCTATGGGTATGTCTCCATACAAAATGGTTTATGGTAAAGCATGTCACTTACCTCTCGAACTAGAACATAAGGCATATTGGGCCATTAAAGAGCTCAACTATGATTTCAAACTTGCCGGTGAGAAGAGACTATTTGACATTAGCTCACTTGATAAGTGGAGAACCCAGGCTTATGAGAATGCCAAACTGTTTAAACAAAAAGTTAAAAGATGGCATGACAAAAGGATACAAAAACATGAGTTTAATGTAGGTGACTATGTATTGTTATACAACTCTCGTTTAAGATCTTTTGCAGGAAAACTCCCCTCTAAATGGGAAGGCCCTTACATTACCGATGAGGTCTATCGTTCCGGTGCCATAAAAATCAACAACTTCGAAGGCACAAATCCGAGGGTGGTGAACGGTCAAATAATCAAACACTATATCTCAGGTAATCCTATAGATGTTGAAACTAATGTTATTGAAACCGTAACCCCGGAGGAGTATATAAGGGACACCTTCTAGAATGTTTCGCCTCCGAAAAGGAAGAGGTATGTGGTACGGTAAGTAAACCGACTCCAAAACAGTTCTAATAGCAATTTTTCTTCATTTTGGAATATTTAAGAAAATAGGAAAATAAGGAGTAGTCCGAAAAGGACACGAGGGTGGAGGGCAAGCCCTACCCCCTGGGCGCTCCCCTGCCTCGTGGGCACCTTGTGTGCCCTTCGGACTCTGTTTTCTTGCACGATACTTCTTTTTGTCGGTAATAATTCATTATATAGTCTCTCGAAGGTTTTTACCACCGTACCAGGCAAATATCCTCTGTTTTTGTTTCAAGATGTTCTGCTGCAGATTTAGATCAAGATGTCTTCTCAAAAGTCAGTCGGGAAGAGCCGGGTGTCTCATCCGACACCGGGACCAGGAGCAAATAGTGATGCTAACCACTTTGGGCCATCAACGGAGGAAGAGATGGAGGCCGACATGAAAATAATAGATGTCATAGAAGAGGATCAAGAAGTTATTTCTCGTTTCCTAGCTGGATTCACGATGGGGGAACTACAGAGCTCAGCTATTCCAAACTCGGTCATCCCTTCCAATGTTAGATTTCTCTCTTATGAAAATATGAAAAAGAGTGTTACTTGTTCTCCCGCAGCTATGCAACATCCATGGGTGAAAGGAGCTTTAGCCATCACGGGCAAGATTTGTAAGGAAATAATGGACCTCAAGCAACAAGTTAATAAGGTCGAGGAAGACAATTGTATCCTGAGGGGCATCATCGCCAAGAATATCACATCACCACCTCCGAAGAAAGAGACATAAATACATGGGTATGGGCACTCCCCTTGGCAACTGCCAAGCTTGGGGGAGTACCCCGGTATCATATCACCCTCACACTTTTATCTTTACCATTTTTCTTAGTTCGGTCCTTTTAGTAATATCTTGATCTAGTAGAATAAAGTTTTAGTATGATTTAGTTTTGAGTTTTGCTTTATGATCCTTCTATGTAATCGAGTCCATGAGCTATATATAACAAAGATTAGTTTTGAGTCAAGGGCTTGGTTATGTTGCTATGATCTAGAGGGAATAAAAGTAAGAATAAAAAGAAATAAAGAGTTCATATGGATCTTATGGAGAGTAATGACTTCACATATAAAGAGTATGATGAATAAAAGTTGTTGAGAGTTGACAAACATAGTTTTGGTCATCGTTGCAATTAATAGGAAGTAATAAAGAAAGAGAGGTTTTCACATATAAATATACTATCTTGGACATCTTTTATGATTGTGAGCACTCATTAAAATATGACATGTTAAAAAGTTGATGTTGGACAAGGAAGACAACATAATGGGTTATGCTTTCTTACATCCGAAATAAATTATATTGTCATGGATCATCCAAAATGTTGAGCTTGCCTTTCCCCCTCATGCTAGCCAAATTCCTTGCACCAAGTAGAGATACTACTTGTGCTTCCAAATATCCTTGAACCCAGTTTTGCCATGAGAGTCCAACATATCTACATATGGATTGAGTAAGATCCTTCAAGTAGTCATTGTTGTAAGCAATAAAAATTGCTCTCTAAATATGTATGATTTATTATTGTGGAGAAAATAAGCTTTATACGATCTTGTGATGTGGAAGAAATAAAAGTGACGGACTGCATAATAAAGGTCCATATCATAAGTGGCAATATAAAGTGACGTCCATTTGCATTAAGATTTCGTGCATCCAACCATAAAAACACATGACAACCTCTGCTTCCCTCTGCAAAGGGCCTATCTTTTATTCTTGTCTTATACTTTATACAAGATTCATGGTGATCTTCACCTTTCCTTTTTACATTTTATCCTCTAGCAAGCACTGTGGGTTGGAAAGATCCTGATATATGTAGCTAATTGGATGTGAGTTTTCATGAACTATTATTGTTGACATTACCCTTGAGGTAAAAGGTTGGGAGGCAAAACTATAAGCCCCTATCTTTCTCTGTGTCCGATTAAAACTTCATATCCATAAGTATTGCGTGAGTGTTAGCAATTGTGAAATACTAAATGAGAGTTGAGTATGTGGACTTGCTGAAAAGCTCTTATATTGACTCTTTCCAATGTTATGATAAATTGCAATTGCTTTAATGACTGAGATTATAGTTTGTTAGTTTTCAATGAAGCTTACGATTCATACTTGAAATTATGATTGAATTGTTACTTTAACATAAGAGATCATATGACAATATATATATATATATATATATATATATATGTTGCTGTTATAAGAATGATCATGATGCCCTCATGTACGTATTTTATTTTATCGACACCTCTATCTCTAAACATGTGGACATATTTTTCGATATCGGCTTCCGCTTGAGGACAAGCGAGGTCTAACTTGGGGGAGTTGATACGTCCATTTTGCATCATGCTTTTATATCGATAATTATTGCATTATGGGCTGTTATTACACATTATGTCATAATACTTATGCCTATTCAATCTTATTTTACAAGGTTTGCACGAAGAGGGAGAATGCCGGCAGCTGGAATTCTAGGCTGGAAAAGGAGCAAATCTTAGACACCTATTCCGCACAACTCCAAAAGTCCTGAAACTCCACGGAAGTCAGTTTTGGATTGTATAAAAAATATTGGGCGAAGAAAGCACCGGAGGGGGGCCACCCACCATCCACGAGGGTGGGGGCGCGCCCTGCCCCCTGGGCGCGCCCCCTGGCAGGCCTCCAGTGCCCATCTTTTGCTATATGAAGTCTTTTTCCCTGGAAAAAATCATAAGCAAGCTCTCAGGATAAAGCCCGCCACCACGAGGCGGAACCTTGGCGGAACCAATCTAGGGCTCCGGCGGAGCTGTTCTGCCGGGGAAGCATCCCCCCGGTAGGGGGAAATCATCACCATCGTCATCACCATCGATCCTCTCATCGGGAGGGGGTCAATCTCCATCAACATCTTCACCAGCACCATCTCATCTCAAACCCTAGTTCATCTCTTGTATCCAATCTTTGTCCCAAAACCTCAGATTGGTACTTGTGGGTTGCTAGTAGTGTTGATTACTCCTTGCAGTTGATGCTAGTTGGTTTACTTGGTGGAAGATCATATGTTCAGATCCTTTATGCATATTAATACCCCTCTGATTATGAACATAAATATGATTTGTGAGTAGTTACGTTTGTTCCTGAGGACATGGGAGAAGTCTTGCTATAAGTAGTCATGTGAATTTGGTATTTATTCGATATTTTGATGAGATGTATGTTGTCTTTCCTCTAGCGGTGTTATGTGAACGTCGACTACATGACACTTCACCATTGTTTGGTCCTAGGGGAAGGCATTGGGAAGTAATAAGTAGATGATGGGTTGCTAGAGTGACAGAAGCTTAAACCCTAGTTTATGCGTTGCTTCATAAGGGGCTGATTTGGATCCATATGTTTCATGCTATGGTTAGGTTTACCTTAATACTTATTTTGTAGTTGAGGATGCATGCAAGAGGGGTTAATCATAAGTGGGATGCTTGTCCAAGTAAGGGAAGTACCCAAGCACCGGTCTACCCACATATCAAATTATCAAAGTACCGAACACGAATCATATGAGCGTGATGAAAAGTAGCTTGACGATAATTCCCATGTGTCCTCGGGAGCGTTTTCCTTTATATAAGATTTTGTCCAGGCTTGTCCGTTGCTACAAAAAGGATTGGGCCATCTTGCTGCACCTTATTTACATTTGTTACTTGTCACCCGTTACAAATTACCTTATCACAAAACTATCTATTACCGATAATTTCAGTGCTTATAGAGAATACTTTACTGAAAACTGCTTATCATTTCCTTCTGCTCCTTGTTGGGTTCGACACTCTTACTTATCAAAAGGACTACGATAGATTCCCTATACTTGTGGGTCATCATGGAGCCATGAGCTCGCATGTTGCGCCTCGAGGGGTGCCACCTAAGCTTGTGACTCCCTAGTGGGGCCCCTGATGATGATTCTTCTTCCAATATTTTTTATTAATTCCAAAATAATTCTCTGTAAATTTCCAGGTCATTTGGAGCTTTGGAGAATACCTATCATCATTGTAGCCTTTTTGGGTCCAAAATTCGAACTGTCGAGAATCTCCTTTTCATGTGAAACTTGCAAAATAAGAGAGAAAATACATCATAATTGCTTTATAAAGTGAAATAATGATCAAAAACATTATAAATAATAGTACTCAAGTGAATACCGAACTCGATAATCATGACCACATGTTTATGGAGAGAGTGTCGATAAAAATAAAATATGGACATGGTAGCATCATGAACATTATTAAGTTATTGTAATAGCAGAAATTATGATAAAAATTCTCATGACCAAGTAATAATTCATCCAGAACGTTTAAAGTATGAGAGATAAACTTTGTTGACAACTAGCAAACTATGTTCTCAATCATCAAAGCAACTACAATTCATCATATTTTGGTAAGAGTCTATCTAAGAGCTTTTGGTTTAGCAAATTTCACATACTCAACCATCATATAGTGATCTATGATTGCTGACACTCGCAGCATATCTTTAGAGCAAACGTTTCCATCAGACACAAAGGAATATGGGGGTTTCATATTTCACCTCGCTAAATTGCTTATCTCGGGGATAATGTCAACAATAATAATTCACTAGTAGAATGCCCATGCGTTGCCACGAGCTTCTGAAATAGTTGAGATATCACCTCTTTCATATCATTATATTGTAAAAAAAACGGTGGTCCCTTTCAGCGACGTCGCTTCAGAACCATTGTCAATAGGTTCTTTTTGTGCATCTCCAAACTCCATATCTATGTCTCCTATATTCTGAAAAATAATAATGTAAAATAATGCACCTTTTGCGTTAACATGTATAGCACCTCTTCTCGTGGTGTTTTGGTCTGGGCCGTCATCGTTACATCAGTGCATATGTCAGTTGATGTATTTGAAACATCATTCGAGTCCATCACTATTTATCTCTACTGGACAAAGGTGAAACATATAAAATATAATGATATTTTATACTGCATTATATAAACATCTATAATATATAATAAAAACAAAAGTGAGACTAATATAGATATTTTCAATTGCATTTTTTCACCCCACAACCTTATCCGGACCTTTTTTAAGAAATCCTTATGCGGACCTCTCCCTGACTCTCTCCTCCTCACAGCCAAACCTGGCCAAATGGGTCGGCCCGCAATGGCACGGTCCGGCCTGAGTTAAACGGGCTACCTCTCCCCACCCGATGCTCAGAAAAAAACCTCTCCCCACCCACTCTCTCCCCCTCCCAACCACTCACTCTATCCCCCTCCTCCCCCCACCGCGCCGCCCACCACATGCGTCTCCCAACTACGCCGCCGCCGCTACCGCCGCCCTCCTGCGCTGCTGCCTAGGCGTCGTGGTCTGCCACTCGCCGCCGCTGGACGGCTGGAGATTGTCGACACCCAAGTGCCGCCCATGCTCTGGCGCTTGCACGCCGCCGGCCCTGCCCCATCCCACCCTCCGCCACCACCTTCCCCACCCCGAGCTCAGATTTACGACGCCCACTGCCTTCCAGTTCGAGCTCCGCCTTGACCTCATCCCTGCTGCCACCGTCTTCCCTGAACCAAGGAAGCCCTCATCTGATACGCTCTCATCCGCGACGTGCTTCTCCAACCATTGGTACGCGACGGTGGTTCGGTCCGGGAGGTGGCTCCTGCAATCCTGGCGTCGCCGTAGCGGTGGTCCCATTCCGGTGGCATCAGGGGAGCACACATCATCCACGTGCAGCAAGCAGAGCCGGCCAATGATGCAGCAGCGCCGGCCATGAGGAGACGCCTGCCGTGGTGGACGCGAAGACAACATCCGTGGGCATGGAAGACGGTTTTGGATCTTGTGAGCCGCCGCCGCTGGCGTACAGAAAGTCAACGTCGGCCTTCTACTGCTCCATGTCCAACAAGTCGCCCACGAGGCGTCAGTGTGGCATTGCTAGCTCCAGCTTCCCCCCGCAATCATCTCTGCCGCCGGCACTTGCACGCAATCGTGCTGGTGAGGCTCTTCATGTTTACTTTCTTCTGCTTGTAACATGGCCTAATACTCACAAATATTTTGCATCATCTGAACAAATGATGGTAAATTGATTCATATGTAATGTGACATCCTGATTACAAGTTCTCTTAGATTAGTTTTTCTGTTGGAATAATGTTCTATTGGAATAATTATTCTGTTGGAGCAGAACAATGACATCCCTATGATTCAGTTTTTAGGGGATGGACAGAATGGGAGTATAAAACATTTGACTATTGTATTTTTTAATACTTATAAACAGGGAGTATATATCATCGAGGTAGTACATGGATATCCAACATAATCAGAGACCTTATGGTCGGATCGATCTTCATATATAGTAGAATGTTTTATTTGTTTGCGAGTTAGGTAATTGTTTTTTTCTAGCCATGATGTTTTCCATAGTACTAAATTAGTATTAGTTATTCCTACAAGTGTTAGTTGTTCATAAGCATATAATATAATCTGCTACTGTCAATACTTACCTCTGAAACTCTGGTATTCTACTCCTTTATTTCCCTGATACCTTGTCAGTCAGTATGTACTGAGTATATCCACACTACAGGTTTCTGTAGTTCAAGATCAAAGGCAAGAATCAGCCAAATATGATGATGAGAACAACGCTAATGATGGAGAACCTTTATATATCGAAGCTGAGAAGTCTATTGGGAATACTAAATTTCAATGCGCATCCTAAGTTTCAGTTACCTGAAATCAAGGCCAGTTTTAGTCGATGCCGAAGTAAACTACCACATGTAAGTTTATGGACACACATTAGTTTCCGGCTACGGATTTAATGGCTGTCGAACTTTATCCACATATATAGTAGAATTAGTATTAGTTATCTGAATTTTTTCTGATCTGCACTCTTCTTGCCTTTAGTTCTGTTCTTAATAGAATTATTACTTAATAATAGACGAATACTTGTTTGCCTTCATCATCTGCATTTCAAATGACTCATTATGCATCAGGCTAGCTAGGCAATATGAAATTTTACTTCTTGGCTATAGTCACCGAGCACTGCAATTTGAAATTATAGCCACGAATTTTGGAGTAGTCGAAAGGACATTCTTAATCTGATACAGTCAACCAAGCACTCAATTTTCAAAACAAGAAGCAGTTGCTACCATATTATTTATGTTTACAATTAACAAACTACATCCTGACATTCCTTCTTATTTTTGTTTGCATGCAGACGTGATGACCTTGAGAAAATCCATGCACTTCAATTGGACATGAGTTTTCTGCCATGTAATCAATGATGCACTTCACGTGATAGAACTGTAAGATCAGTACTTCTATCTACTCTATTCATCACATCTACACTTCTGTTTATTCATTCTATGAGCTCTCTATTTAAGAGAAACAACAGAGACTACTATTTAAGAATAATAGCCTTTTCAATTAAATGCTGAAGTATGTGTTTCCTGCATGCACCCACAAGTTATTCAAGAAAAACTAATTAATGCCTTAAACTTAAAAGTATCTCATGGCCACAACAAACAGTTCACTCAAAATTAAAACAGGAACTACTTTTATTGTGCTACAAACAAAAGCATAACAGGGTTTAGGAACCACAGTTTTAATTTTGAAAACCTTTACGAGTTTAGCAACAAACCGGCATGGTAGAAAAGTTTTTAGAAATACAGGGTAATAAAAAATGTAGTACTTCAATGTGTGGGCAAGCAATAATACGTTTTTTATAACAACTATTAGGATGTGATTCGAGTATGACACGACATTTTCAATGGTAGTCACATTAGTAACGGCTGAAATGTATGCAACTTCTATATGGTATCGTAGTGTCATTCGAAGAGAGAAGTACTGCTTCTTAAGATAAACAAATATTGACTAAAAAAGTACCATGTCAAAACTGCCCAACTGAAATATCATGATCTGCACCTAAAGTGTGTTCCCGGTGATAAAGACAACTATATGTTGTTTCCTTAAGGAAAACATGCACACACATTATTGATAGACAAAAATACCACAATAATTAATTCTGTCTAGTGTATACTAACCGAATTGAAACATATAGACTTAAAACAGGGGGCGATTGTCTCATGTTATTATCTAACATGTCATATTGGCTATACCTACATCTCGAGACGTTCAAAGCATAGGTGTACTGGATGCAAAACTATATAGATGCATACTCTAAATCCTCAGAGTCTGAGCAAAACATGATAAAATTGAAGATGAAGTGCACTGGCCCATAGCAACGCCACTGAAGCTGGGCATTCTTAATCTGATAGTGGTCGCGCATGTTTAAATAAAGATTGCAGTCAAATAAAAAACAAAGATAAACATATGTACAAAAGCACTCCAGAGCAACAAATTATCTATAGAATAAGAGTAAATGCTCTTGCCATATTCAAAACCCGCCGGTTTCGTAAGTGTGGACTTCAGCCTGTAAGGACTTTCTTATAGACGATGTTCTTCATCAAGGTTTGTAAGGACAAGGAAGGTCTTTTTCACTTCTTTGATTTATCACTTTTCTTCTTGCCATTATCCTTCTCCTTCTCCTTCTCAATGAGGATCTTTATGTTCCTCTTCGCGGTGGCTCGAGACAACGTGACATAGAGTTGACCATGAGAGAACACCAGATTAGGTAGGTACACGCTAACAATTGGAATTGTCTGTCCTTGAGCCTTGTTAATCGTCATGGCAAAGCTAAGCCTTACAGGAAATTGCTTCCTCTTGAACTTGAATGGAAACATGTCATTGTTAGACGGGCATAGGGGTATTCGAGGAAGGAATACCCTCCTACCTGCGTGTTGTCCGATCACGATTTCTGCATCGATGGCGTTCCTCTCGAAACCTCGGACCACAAGCCTCGTCCTGTTACACAGACCATTAGCCAGATCAATGTTCCTCAGAAGTATGATAGGGCAGTTGAGCTTCAGGTTGAGTGCATGCGGAGGCAGACCATTGGGAGTCAACCCATTCAGGAACTCGGGAGCGTAGTAGCCATATGGGTCGTCTTCTGCACTGTCAAAGCTATGGTAGATTACTTCTTCTCCCCGAAAATGCTCTACCATGCGTATGTTTATCTTGTCCACATTGTCGTTTGTGGTGGAGAGGATTGCGCGTGAAGTCATGTAATTCGGATCGGACATTTTGTCATCTAGTCTCAGAAACACATGGTCAATCAGCTTCTCTAGGTCGTCCCCCTCGCATGTAGATCGCACACAAATATCTTCAGGGAGTCGTATGTTTCCTTGATCGTCAACTTCCTCGGTGCCATTGCCTACCCTTAGCAAGTAGTCCACAAACCAGGTGTCATTATGAGCCCTCATGTTGATGACGAGCCTTAGCTGGCGCATACCCTTCCAGAGATGTGAACTTCGAAGGGTTGCATCGATTGTCTGACCCCGGGACCCCCTCCTGACGACCGGAAGCACCTGCCTGAAGTCCCCACCAAACACAACAGTTTTTCCTCCAAAGGGTCGGTCCCATCTTCCCATGATGTCACGCATGCTGTTGTCCAGTGCCTCGACCGCCCGTCGCTTAGTCATGGTGGCCTCATCCCATAGTATCAATGAGGCCATCCTCAGTAGCTTGGCGGTACCACTCTGCTTCGTGAAGGTGCAGGAGGCGCCATCGTCGCAACTCAATGGGATCTTGAACCTCGAGTGGGCAGTCCTGCCTCCAGGCATGATAGAAGCCGCGACGCCTGACGTCGCGGTAGCGATAGCGATGTTTCCCTCGCTTCGAACCTTCGCGAGCAGCGCCCTGTACAGGAAGGTCTTCCCTGTACCTCCCGGGCCATCAACAAAGAACACACCCCCATCACCGCCATCAACAGCAGCTAGTATCTCGTCGTATGCAACCCTCTGCTCGAAGTTTAGCGACGATGCCAATTTAGTGTCGTTGATGTCAAAATCGATGTTGGATTCCTCGATCAATTCTCCGGCCTCGCCCTCGGTTGGGTCGAACGCATCATCAATGCATGGAAGAGCGAAATCCGCTATGTCTTTTCCCATGGACTGCAACATACCCCTAATGTCAAGCAACACCATCTGTTCCACCTCAATCGGGCACGTGTGTGATCACCGATAGTCATCAGACATAGGCTCGAGGTGCCTATCCCATAAACCACGCACGTCGCCTGGCTCACAGTGCACCAAAATTGTTGCTAAGAGCCTCCTGAGTGAACATGGCATTGGTTGCGAGTAGCTATTGCTTTGTGCAGGTGCCAGGGACTTGAGTGTGGCCTCCTACTGGATTGAAACCTTGGTTCTCAAAAACTGAGGGAAATACTTACGCTACTCTGTTGCATCATCTCTTCCTCTTCGGGGAAAACCAATGCAAGCTCAAGACGTAGCAAGAAGGATTTCTGGTGCCATTGCCGGGGGTCTACGCAAAAAGTCAACATACCAAGTACCCATCACAATCCCTATCTCTCGCATTACATTATTTGACATTTGCCTCGTTTTCATCTCCCCCACTTCACCCTTGTCGTTTTATTCGCCCTTTCCCTCTCCATCCTCCCTCTCTATTTGCCTCTTTTTGCCCGTTTCTTGTTTGCTTGTATGGTTGGAATAGTTGTTTATTTATTACTAAACAGAGAACCTAAGATCTATGGATCCTCATCCACTTGCTAATCTTTTTAAGAGATCCAATTATGATGAACCAATTGCTAGTGAGTTTTGTGCACTAGATTATCTTTATGAAGTTTTGCTTGAAATTCGTGAATCTGCAAAGTGTGACGAATAACTTTCTGAAGCGATTCACGATAGATCTTTGATAAAAAGCATGATTGCAATGATTTTACTATAAATTCTCTTGATGTCAATTGTATTAATAATATGCAAAACCCTAAGCTTGGGGATGCTAGTTTTGCTATGTCTACTACTTGTTGTAATGATCATGATTGGGGTGATTCTTCTGATGATATTAAAAATTTATTTAAGTCCCATGATGAATATGAGATTGATAATAGTGTTTGCAATATCATTGAAAGTGGGTTTGGAAGAGTGTCAACTTTATATCCCACATATTTGAAGAATATTCAATCTTATGAAATTTTTGATAAAAGTGGGTTTGGAAAGGTCATGACTTTAGTTAATGTTAATCCCACTACTTTGGAAGAGTGTAAACTTTGCATGCATATGGATCGTGTTGAAAATATTTTGTGTGATAGCTATTTTTTTGAATTTTCTTATGATCCCTCATGCAATTATTATGAGAGAGGAAAATATGGTGGTAGAAATTTTCATGTTACTAAATTACCTCTCGTTATGTTGAGATTGCTATTGTTTCTTTCCGCTTCCTTGCATATGCTAGTTTTTGCTTTTCTTGACAATTTTTTGCCTATAAAATGCCTATGCATAGGAATTATGTTAGACTTAGATGTGTTTGTCACCTGTTTTATGATGCTCTCTTTGTGCTTCAATTCTTGTCTTTCATGTGAGCATCATTAAAATTATCAATGCCTAGCTTTAAGGATTTAAAGAAAAATGCTTGTCGGGAGACAATCCAATATTTATCCTTCCTGTTATTCAATAAATAATTTATTTAGCCTCTGTTTTGGTTGTGTTTTCTGTGTTTAATTAGTGTTTGTGCCAAGTAGAACCGTCGGGAAGACTTGGGAAAAGTCTTGTTGAACTTGCTGTAAAAAAACAGAAACTTTAGCGCTCACGAGAACTGCTGTCATTTTTATTTAAAGAGTGATATTTAGTTAATTCTTTTTGAAGATGGTTAATAGATAAATTCCTCACGTCCAGCAATTTATTTTAGAATTTTGGGGTTCCAGATCTTGCGCTAGCTACAGATTACTATAGACTGTTTTGTTTTTGACAGATTCTGTTTTTCGTGTGTTGTTTGCTTATTTTGATAAATCTATGGTAGTAAAATAGTTTATAATCCATAGAGAAGTTGGAATACAGTAGGTTTAACACCAATATAAATAAAGAATTAGTTCATTACAGTACCTTGAAGTGGTCTTTTGTTTTTTTTCGCTAACGGAGCTCACGAGTTTTCTATTTTGAGTTTTGTGTTGTGAAGTTTTCAAGTTTTGGGTGAATTCTTTTGATGGATCATGGAACAAGGAGTGGCAATATCCTAAGATTGGGGATGCCCATGGAACCCCCAAGATAATACAAGGACACCAAAAATTCAAAGCTTGGGGATGCCCCGGAAGGCATCCCCTCTTTCGTCCACTTCCATCGGTAATTTACTTGAAGTTATATTTTTATTCACCAACATGATATGTGTTTTGCTTGGAGCATCTTGTATTATTTGTGTCTTTGTGTCTTAGTATGCCACAATCATCCTTGCTGTACACACCTTTTGAGAGAGCCATACATAAACTAAAATTTGATAGAATACTCTATGTGCTTCACTTACATCTTTTGAGCTAAGTAGTTTTGCTCTATGTGCTTCACTTATATCTTTTGAGCGTTATAATTTTGCTCTATGTGCTTCACTTAGATCTTTTAGAGCACGGTGGTGGATTTGTTTTAAAGAAACTATTCATCGCTCATGCTTCACTTAAATTATTTTGAGAGTCTCTTAATGGCATGGTAATTTGTTTAATAATAATATGCTTGGTATTCAAGATTTGTGAAACTTTCTTTTGAGTGTGTTGAATACTAAGAAAAGATTGAAGCATGATAATTGTTTTGAGATATGGAGGTGATAATATTAAAGTCATGCTAGTTGAGTAGTTGTGAATTTAAAGAATACTTGTGTTAAAGTTTGTGATTCCTGTAGCATGCACGTATGGTAAACCGTTATGTGATAAAGTCGGAGCATGATTTATTTATTGATTGTCTTCCTTATGAGTGGCGGTCGGGGACGAGCGATTGTCTTTTCCTACCAATCTATCCCCCTAGGAGCATGCGCGTAATACTTTGCTTTGATAACTTCTAGATTTTTGCAATAAGTATATGAGTTCTTTATGACTAATGTTGAGTCCATGAATCATACGCACTCTCACCCTTCCACCTTTGCTAGCCTCTCTAATACCGCACACCTTTCGCCGGTATCATACACCTACTATATACCTTCCTCAAAACAGCCACGATACCTACCTATTATGGCATTTCCATAGCCATTCCGAGATATATTGCCATGCAACTTTCCACCATCTAGTTCATCATGACACATTCATCATTGTCATATTGCATATCCTGGTACACCGCCGGATGCATTCATATAGAGTCATATTTTGTTCTAAGTATTGAGTTGTAATTGTTGAGTTGTAAGAAAAATAAAAGTGTGATGATCATCATTATTAGAGCATTGTACCAGTGAGGAAAGAATGATGGAGACTATGATTCCCCCATAAGTGGGGATGAGACTCCGGACAAAAAATAAAAAAATAAATAAAAGAGGCCAAAGAAGCCCAAATAAAAATAGGCCATAAAAATAAAAATAATAAAGAGAAAAGCACAAATAAAAAATGAGAGAAAAAGAGAGAAGCGACAATGTTACTATCCTTTTACCACACTTGTTGTCGGTGTCAAGACCGGCGGATCTCGGGTAGGGGGTCTCGAACTGTGCGTCTAGGCCGGATGGTAACAGGAGGCAGGGGACATGATGTTTTACCCAGGTTCGGGCCCTCTTGATGGAGGTAAAACCCTACGTCCTGCTTGATTAATATTGATGATATGGGTAGTACAAGAGTAGATCTACCACGAGATCAGAGAGGCTAAACCCTAGAAGCTAGCCTATGGTATGATTGTATGTTGTGATTGTTGTCCTACGGACTAAAACCCTTCAGTTTATATAGACATCGGAGAGGGTTAGGGTTACACAAGGTCGGTTACAAAGGAGGAGATATACATATCCGTATTGCCTATCTTGCCTTCCACGCCTAGTAGAGTCCCATCCGGACACGAGACGAAGTCTTCAATCTTGTATCTTCATAGTCCAACAGTCCGGCCAAAGGATATAGTCCAGCTGTCCGGAGACCCCCTAATCCAGGACTCCCTCAGTAGCCCCCGAACCAGGCTTCAATGACGATGAGTCCGGCGCGCAGTATTGTCTTCGGCATTGCAGGGCGGGTTCCTCTCCAAATTCCATGTACTTGTCGAAATAGTGTCCGGCCTCTTGTGAATGTTGCACTCCTTGGCTTCCACGCCCAATAATGGCCACTTTCCACGTGTCGAGCGAATGTGAAGAGCCAGGGTGTTTTTATATTTACCCCCCTAGCCGTGTGAATGAGCTTCCTATTAAAAAGACGAGGATTCAGATCCAAATCAGACCATCCTCCCTTGGCGAGCCTTCATCGAAGCGCATTCAACAAAGATCCATTCCATCATGGCCGGTCGACGCAGCTCCTCCTCTCACTCCCCTAGCCCCAAGCCTAGAGATTGGGAGAGATGTTTTGTCCCGCACAGCAAATTAGTGATGCTTCAGACCAAGGGATTTCTTCCCCCAGCGTACATGGTCCCGGTTCGAGCCGGGCTTGCCACCTATAACAGCGGAGAGCAAGCGGAGAGCCTTCCCAATCCCTCCAAGGGAGAGCGGGTATGCACTGTCCCTTATTTGGTAAGAGGGCTCGGATTTCCAATTCATCGGTTTCTCCGGGGGCTCCTGGAGTTCTACGGCCTCCAGTTGCATAACCTTTCGCCTGCCTCCATGCTGCATATCGCGGGATTCATAGCCCTTTGCGAGTTGTTTTTGGGCTGTGAGGCTCATTTCGCTCTGTGGAAGAAGCTCTTCTGCCTTGTGCCCCATTCTCAAAAGGGGTCAATATATCAAGTGGGCGGAGCCGAAGTGTGGCGTATTCCCGGGACCGGATACCTGTCCAGAACCCCAAAGAAGACTTCCGAAGACTGGCCTTCAGAATGGTTTTATATAGAAGACGTCCCCCTCCCGGATCCTATTAGAATCGGCCTTCCTGAGTTCGACAACGCCCCTTTGAAGAAGCACCGGAGCTGGCGTCCATGAAGCTCCCTGGAGGAAGATGACAGGGACGTTCTCTACCTGATGAGTCGGATAAGTTTTTTAGGTCGATCCGGATTGACCATGATCGAGGTCATGGCCATATGTATTATGCGGGGGGTGCAACCGCTTCAATATAGAGGCCACCCCATGTGGGATTTCAACGGGGAGGATGACGCCACCCGCCACGGTCGCAAAGGGCCGGGATCGGTTGCTGATCTAATAAAGATCTTATCCACTTTGTACAAGGGAGAAGAGGAGGAATTCCTTCGTGTCAACCCGCAGGGCGGATTTTCTATGTACAATCCTCCCAGCTGGGTAAGCGGAGACTTTTTCTCGCCCATCCATTTCGTATTCCCGTAGTTAAGTATTCAGTCTAGCGATTTCATCGTAGGAGCTGCGCCAGGCTGTAAAGGAGATAAACAGCCCCCCTCCACAACTCGAGGACCCTGGACGGTCCCTTGACCCGGCCTCCCAGGAGGATCCGGACATATCTGTGGAGCTGATCGATGGGGTATTCTACCAATCGAGTAATGACAACGCTTTGGTGGCCATTACGGCCGATTACCCTGGGTTACTTCCAGCCTCACAGGTGACTGAGACCAAAGTCCCAGCACTTCGAAAGGGGATCCGTCCTTGCGTGTTTTTGATTGTCGTATAACAGCTGTGTTTTGTAGGGGAGGTCCTTGAGGCAGAAGGCCGAGCCTGCAACGACTAACCAACAAGGGGCCGCGAGGCCAGGCAGGCTGAAAAGACCCGCAGTCCAGATTGAGACACTGGCAAAGCGGTACGGCGCGCCGTTTTTATTGCAAGACATTATTCTCAGAGGCATATTAACGACCGTGCCTTCTTTTCAGGAAAAAGAGCGCTTGTCGGACTATACCCGTAGAGGCTACTAATCGCGCCTCCACCAGCCAGGCTCCAAGGCCGGATTCGGAGGCGGGAACGAATACAAGGTGTGCGTTGGGCGCTCCTCCGATAGAGGATGCAGATAAACTGTCCACCACCAATTCCAAGGTGGAAAGTGCCATGAACCACAGGCGTCGCCGAACTGTTCTTCGTGACGCTTGTTTCTCCCAAGAGGCATTGGATGCCTTCAACTCGGGAGATGTGTACCTCCGTGCCGCTCAAAATGGTCTAGCCAGAGCCATGGAGCGGTATGTAAAAGACATACGGGTGAGAAAATTTGATGATTATATATATCAGTAGCCCCTGAGACTTGAAACAGTTAGAATAACTGATTTAAGGAACATCTGTTATGCAGGTTCTTACCAAAAAGAATACCCAACTGTCCCAGGAGCTGGAAGAGTGCAGAGCCCAACTTCAGGCCGCACTGGCCGCGGCAGGGGAGCCCAAAGAGACCCCCTCTGGTAATATATCCTTCAAACGATAAGTGCCATATAGGATGTGGCGTATATGCAGATCTGACGATAAAATTGCAGATGACGCTGGAGTAAATCCGGATAAGCAACAACTCCTACGCCAGCTAAAGGCTGGTGAGAGCGTGCTTACGAGGGTGAGGTAGGAGAAGAATGATCTCCTAGATGCCAACACCAAGCTGGGCGTGGAACTAAAAGATGTTTGTGCCCAACTGTCGGACTCTATTAAGGAGAATCGGCGGCTTCTACGCGGCATATTTAGTAAATGCTTGAACGAACTTTGAAAAAGAGTTCGGCGAGGAAGCTGGCTGACAGAGTTATGTCTGTAGGTATGCTAACAGGTCGTCCTGCCGAGGAAATGCCCGATTTAGCGGGTGACCTTCTTCCCGAGCTCTCACAGCTGCATGAACGAGTTCGACAGGTGATGCAAGGCGTCGCCCAGGCCTTGTGGCCATCCGTCTCCATACCCGAAGGCCTTGGAGAGCTTGTAGAAAAGCTAAAGGGAGTGCGGCGGCACTTCCGATTATGGAAGATATCGGCCTTCCGTCAGGGCGCCAGGGAAGCCTGGGCAATGGTGAAGACACAGTACACGAAGGCTGAACCGAACCACATGGCCGAAGTCGGACATGTGGGGCCCGATGGGGAGGAGATCCCTGTGAGCTTAGTGTACGGCCAAGTAGAATTGGCCGCAAAGTATTCCCAATAGGACTGTAGACTAGACAGCCTATTGGATGGTATTGAAGAGGAATTCAACCAGTCAAATTGACTATGTAATTTAAAGTGACATGTATAATGCCTTCTAGCCGGATTGTAGATCGTTTGTCGTGGCGGACCTTTTCGCTTCAACCTCGGGACCTGACGGTCCGGAGTGTATCAGAATACCCTCTCGGTTATGTAAGAACCAGGGCATGCGTGGAGACCAGGCGTAGGGGTCATTAGTGGTTTATCGGACAAGTGCCCAACTAGTTATGTTATATTACATGGGTAGTAAGAAACATCTTCCAGGAAGAATAGTTCCGTTAAGGGTTCCTTTCCCTGGGTAAGCATGCCCTAAAGTGCATGTTCGGACTGCAATAAGAAGCGCAGAAAAAGAATCTGGGGGCAGATATGGAAAATAAATAAAAGTCATCTTTTCTTCACCGACCGAATATTCCCTTAAGAACGCTAGCTTTTGGCTTCACCCAGTCTGAGGTACACATCCGGCTGACCCGGTGGTAACAATCGCAGAGGTGCTCCCCTTATGCCCTAGCCAAATTAACGGGAACGTAGGGCATAAATACAAGAGCCAGGCAACCCAGCTTGGCCAAAACTTAAGTCATATCAATGCATATAATGGTGAGAAAAGGTACATGCAGAAGTATAACACATGTGTTGGGCGTGAGGCCCAGGTAAATAATTTAAGCTTCTTGTGAAAGAAGCCCCCAGATATGAAGAGTGTGGCTAGCGCATCTGTAATGTACGAGCGAGGCACAAGGTGACCCTTGAAGGCCTAGAGAAATAATAAGAAAAAGAAAGAAAGGGAAACAAGACAGATGATGCATATGCAGAAAATGGACAAAGGGAGGGGACTAACATAGAGTCCAGTGCTAGGCGTAGAATCTTCGAAGCCTAGCTGCGTTCCATGGGTTCGGCTCGAGTCGACTAGTCGATAGATCCCGCTGTCGGTGATGGAGTCATGTACCTAGGGTAGGGTCACAGACCTGATCTAAGTACCCTGCTCAAGGACACCCTTTGAAGAGATCACCTTCCAGTCGACCTACGAGGGACTCACTCGACTGACTTGATGGACTCGACCACGAAGACTCACTCGACCACCAGAAGGTCAAGAGGCACTCTGCACTGCAACGGTCTGTAATCAAGTAGACTTTATGATAGTAAAGACACTTTATGTGGGGCGTTACCAGTAACGCCCAGGACTTAATGTACCTTAAACCCTTCATTACGTGGGTTGGCTGGGGTCCTGGCGCACTCTATATAAGCCACCCCCCTCCACAGGCAGAAGGGTTCGGCACCCTGTAATCCATATACACATAATCCACTCGACCGCCTCTGGACTCCGAGACGTAGGGCTTTTACTTCCTCCGAGAAGGGCCTGAACTCGTACATCTCTTGTGTTTACAACCTCTCCATAGCTAGGACCTTGCCTCTCCATACCTACCCCCACTCTACTGTCAGACTTAGATCCACGACAGTTGGCGCCCACCGTGGGGCGGGTGTTTTAGCGATTTTGTGGAGAAGTTGCGATTCTTCCGAGTACTTTCATCATGGTAGCTGCTGGAGTTTTGGTCGAGGGTCGAGAGATTCGTCTCGGTGCTCTCACCTTCGTCGCCGACGACTCCGCCTGGCTCCAGGAGGCTCCACTCGACGTCGATGCGCTCCCCGTCCGCGGTGCGACGCATTTTCGCGCATGTGTCCGCGGCGTTCTGCTGCGGCAACCGTCGACCCCATATCGGTCGACTCCCCTATCGACCACCCTCCCGGTCTCCCGCCAGCGCAAGCGCTCGGGTCGGTCGAGGCTTCAGCGGTGGGTGAGACACGCGGTGGCTCGCCAGACGGCCACCACCCAAGTTGCGGCAATCGAGCCCGACGAATCTCTCTACGGCCTGTTCGATCTGTCGACTGGCTCCGTAGAGACTGCATCCGAATGCGATAGCAGTGATCCAGCGGCGGAAATCCTGATGGTCGACGGGCCTCGCAGCCCCCCTGGCTTCGCCCGTGATGGTGGGGCAGGCGACGGAGGCGACCCCGCACGAGACCACGAAGAGTACCAGCCCGAGCCACTCGACTCTCTGCAAAGAGAGGAACTTCGCCGCAGGAACATGGATGCCCTGCATACTCCCATCGCAGGAGAAACCCCCGAGGCTCGCGCCTTGGAGGAGGCACGTTTGGCCAATTTGGCCGAACGCGCTCGCCTGGAGAATCTTCAGCGAGCACTCGACGAGCGCGCGCGGCAACGAGTTCCCGACGCCAATCGACGTCAACTCTTCCCGCCGACTCAGGTATATCGAACCCCAATCCAGAATTTAGCAGCTGCGACCCGTATAGCAGAGTCCATCCAGCCCTCTCAGTCGGAAGCTGGCAGAGGCTTGATGCAGATCAGGGATCTGCTCCGGGCAGCAGGAGATCAGAATTCAGCCGTGTCGCAGTCGCGCAACAGAATTCACAGTCGATCCGTCGCTGCGAATACGGTTCAGTCGGCTCACAGTCCCAGATCGCCTCCGCGGCGTGAAGGGCGCGAGAATCGGCGAGACCAATATGGAGACCGACACGACCGAGATGATAGGCGTCGAGTGCCCACTTCCCCTCCGAGGGGTGGGTCTTACGCTCCTCGGCAGCAAGATGACAGACGTCAGCTCAGTGCGGGGCGAAGAGTTCCAGTCGACCCCAGAGAACCAGGCTTCGACGCGCGATCCATTATCGTGCAAGGCTTGGTCGACCGGAACAGAGCCCATCGAGGTGGACTCGACAGAGATGCGCCCACGAGCAGTCGAGTGCACGTTTCTGGTCCGGAATGTTTCAGCAGAGCTATCAGAGCCGCAGTGATTCCTCCCAATTTCAGGTTGGCAACAGGAGTCAGCAAGTTCACCGGTGAGTCTAAGCCTGAAACTTGGCTTGAGGACTACCGAGTGGCGGTTCAGATTGGTGGTGGGAATGACGAGGTGGCCATGAAGCATTTGCCCCTCATGTTGGAAGGTTCTGCCAGAGCGTGGTTGAATCAGTTACCTCCTAGCAGCATTTACACTTGGGAAGATCTGTCCCGAGTGTTCGTCAGAACGTTTGAAGGAACTTGCAAGCGACCGGCTGGATTGACGGAGCTGCAAGT
The DNA here is from genome assembly GCF_018294505.1 of Triticum aestivum. Classification (NCBI taxonomy): domain Eukaryota; kingdom Viridiplantae; phylum Streptophyta; class Magnoliopsida; order Poales; family Poaceae; genus Triticum; species Triticum aestivum. The sequence continues at coordinate 304,287,537 of NC_057806.1, read as the reverse complement.
CTGCGTGCAGAAGACCAATGAGACTCTCAGGGAGTATATTCAGAGATGGATCACTTTGCACCATACTGTGGAGAATGTGTCTGATCATCAGGCAGTCTGCGCCTTCAAGGATGGTGTCAAGAACAGAGAATTGAGTTTGAAATTTGGTCGAACCGGAGACATGACCTTGAGTCGGATGATGGAAATTGCTACCAAGTACGCCAACGGCGAAGAAGAAGACCGACTCCGAAGCGGCAAGCACAAGCCGAGCCAGTCGGAGAAGGGAAACACCAGTCGGAAACAGAAGCGGAAGGCTGAACCGGCAGCTCCTGGAGAGGCTCTGGCCGTGACTCATGGAAAGTTTAAAGGGAAACCAAAAGGATCCTGGAACCCTAAGAAGGTAAAGGATAAAGAAGGGAACGACGTGATGGATATGCCGTGTCACATCCACACGAAGAAAGACGAAGAGGGGAATATCATTTACCCAAAGCATACCACTCGCCAATGTCGACTCCTGATCCAGCAGTTTCAAGGAAAACAGTCTAAAGACAAGGAAAAGGAGTCGGACAAGGCCGAAGACAAGGAGGACAGTGAGGAAGGATATCCGCATGTCAACTCCACTCTGATGATCTTTGCAGATGTGGAAAGCAAGAGTCGATTGAAAGTCATTAACCGCGAGGTGAACATGGTTACCCCAGCAAAAGCAAATTATCTGAGATGGTCCCAAACACCCATCACATTCGACCAATCTGATCACCCGACTCATATTGCCACCCCTGGGAGGCAAGCTTTGGTGGTCGATCCAGTTGTCGAAGGCACTCGACTGACAAAAGTGCTGATGGACGGTGGTAGCGGGCTGAATTTGTTGTATGCAGACACACTGAAAGGAATGGGCATTCCGATGTCCCGACTGAGCACCAGTAACATGAGCTTTCATGGAGTTATACCAGGGAAGAAAGCCGAGTCACTCGGCCAAATAGCTCTGGACGTGGTGTTTGGTGATTCGAAACATTTTCGCAAAGAGAAGTTGACGTTTGAGGTCGTGGATTTTCAGAGTGCATATCATGCCATTTTGGGGAGACCAGCTTATGCACGGTTCATGGCTCGACCATGTTACGTGTACCTCAAATTGAAGATGCCCGGCCCCAAAGGAGTGATCACTGTCACCGGTGATCGGAAAAAGGCAGAAGAGTGCTTTCAGAAGGGCTCAAAGATTGCTGATTCCCAGGTGACAGCGGTCGAGTTTGAAGAATACAAGCAAAACGCAGATCCGAGTGATTTGCTGCGATCCAAGAAACCCGCCACAGAATCTGCATTTCAGTCGTCCGGTGAGACGAAGCCTGTTCACATTCACCCGACCGACCCCGATGCAGCCCCGACCCACATCTCCACAACACTCGACCCGAAATAGGAAGAAGCGCTCATCCAGTTCCTCCGTGAGAACTGGGACATTTTTGCATGGAAGCCCGCTGACATGCCAGGTGTTCCCAGGGGACTGGCTGAGCATCGCCTAAGAGTCGACTCATCAGCAAAACCAGTCAAAGAGCATCTTCGGCGGTCCGCCGTCCAGAAGAGAAAAGCCATTGGTGAGGAAGTGGCTCGACTGTTGGCGGCAGGATTTATCCGAGAGATATACCACTCCGAGTGGCTCGCTAATGTCGTCATGGTTCCTAAGAAGGACAAATCGCTCCGAATGTGCATTGATTTCAAGCACATCAACCGGGCCTGCCCGAAAGATCATTTTCCTCTCCCTCGCATAGATCAAATTGTTGACTCGACCGCGGGATGCGAGAGATTGTCTTTTCTAGACGCCTACTCCGGGTACCACCAGATCCGTCTGTACGGACCCGACGAGGTAAAAACAGCTTTCATCACTCCATTCGGGTGCTTCTGCTATATCACCATGCCATTCGGCCTCAAGAATGCCGGAGCCACATTTATGCGAATGATTCAGAAGTGTCTACTCACTCAAATCAGTCGGAATGTGGAAGCGTATATGGATGATATCGTCGTCAAGTCACGAAAAGGTTCCGACCTGCTCGCTGACCTCGCCGAAACATTTGCCAACCTCAGAAGGTATGATATCAAGCTCAATCCATCAAAGTGCACATTCGGAGTTCCTGGTGGCAAGTTACTCGGTTTTCTCGTTTCCGAGCGAGGGATCGACGCTAATCCAGAAAAGATCGGCACTATTCTCCGAATGAAACGCCCTGTGCGAGTGCACGATGTCCAGAAGCTTACTGGATGCTTGGCCGCATTAAGTCGATTCATCTCACGACTCGGTGAAAAGGCATTGCCTCTTTACCGACTGATGAAGAAGGCAGACAAGTTCGAGTGGACTCCAGAAGCTGATGCAGCGTTTGCCGAGCTAAAAGCTCTGCTCTCCACCCAGCCGGTGCTTGCTGCTCCAATCAGCAAAGAGCCTCTGTTGCTTTATATCGCAGCCACAGGACAAGTCGTCAGTACAGTGCTTACGGTCGAGCGGGAAGAAGAAGGAAAAGCTTTCAAAGTTCAGCGCCCAGTGTATTATTTGTCTGAAGTCTTGACTCCATCCAAGCAGAGATATCCTCATTATCAGAAGCTTGTGTATGGAATATACATGACCACAAAGAAGGTTGCTCATTATTTCTCTGATCATTCCATCACAGTCGTCAGCGACGCTCCACTATCAGAGATTTTGCACAACAGAGATGCAACTGGTCGAGTGGCGAAATGGGCGATTGAACTTCTTCCCCTTGATATCAAGTTTGAGGCAAAGAAAGCCATTAAGTCCCAGGCAATAGCAGATTTCCTCGCCGAGTGGATTGAACAGCAGCAGCCGACTGAAGTTCACTCGGAGCATTGGACCATGTTTTTTGATGGCTCTAAGATGTTGAATGGTTCCGGTGCTGGGGTTGTCCTGGTTTCCCCCAGAGGAGATAAGCTCAGATATGTGCTCCAGATTCACTTTGATTCCTCCAACAATGAGGCAGAGTATGAGGCCCTCTTATACGGATTGCGCATGGCCATTTCACTCGGCGTCCGTCGCCTGATGGTCTATGGCGATTCAGATTTAGTGGTCAACCAAGTGATGAAGGAGTGGGACGTGAGAAGCCCAGCCATGACTGGATACTGCAGTGCAGTGAGGAAGCTGGAAAAGAAGTTCGAGGGGTTGGAGCTCCATCATATACCCCGACTGAAAAATCAAGCAGCTGATGATCTAGCAAAGATAGGTTCCAAGAGAGGAGCCATTCCGAGTGGTGTGTTCTTGGAGCATATACACACTCCGTCAGTCAAAGAAGATCCTTTCACCGAAGAAGCTCCACAGCCCAAGAGTGCCACAGATCCGACTGAGGTTGAAGTCCCAGCAGTGGTCGACTTGGTCATGGAGGTCTTGGTGGTCATTCCCGACTGGACAGTTCCGTATATCGCGTATATCCTGAGAAAAGAGCTTCCGGAGGATGAGGAAGAGGCTCGACAGATCGTCCGTCGATCTAAAGCCTTTACCGTAATCAAAGGACAGTTATATAGAGAAAGCGCGACTGGAGTTGGTCAGAAGTGCATAACACCAGAAGAAGGTCGAATCATCCTTAATGATATCCACTCGGGGACCTGTGGTCATCATGCGTCCTCTCGGACCATCGTGGCCAAAGCATACCGAGCCGGATTTTACTGGCCAAAGGCGAATGAGATGGCAAAGGAAATAGTGGATAAGTGCGAGGGATGTCAGTTCTACTCGAATATGTCGCACAAGCCTGCATCAGCTCTGAAGACCATTCCACTCGTCTGGCCTTTCGCAGTATGGGGGTTGGACATGGTCGGTCCTTTGAGAACAGGTCGAAGTGGCTTCACGCATGTACTGGTGGCAGTCGACAAGTTCACCAAGTGGATTGAGGCTAAACCAATCAAGAACCTTGACGCCGGTACTGTTGTTAGCTTCATCAGGGAACTGATATTCAGATATGGAGTCCCGCACAGCATCATTACGGATAATGGGTCGAACTTTGACTCGGAGGAATTCAGGGATTTCTGCAACTCTCAAGGCACACGAGTCGACTACGCTTCAGTCGCCCATCCGCAGACGAATGGACAAGCAGAGCGAGCCAATGGCCTGATTCTCAAGGGATTGAAACCCCGACTGATGCGTGATCTCAAGCATGCAGCTGGAGCGTGGGTCGACGAACTTCCCTCGGTGCTTTGGGGACTGCGGACCACACCTAATCGATCGACCGGAAGAACTCCATTCTTCTTGGTCTACGGAGCTGAAGCAGTCTTGCCGAGTGATCTTCTCCACAATGCTCCTCGAGTTGAGATCTACAACGAAGCAGAAGCTGAACAAGCGCGGCAGGACGCAGTCGACCTTTTAGAGGAAGAAAGGGAGATGGCTCTGATCCGATCGACCATCTACCAACAAGATTTGCGTCGTTTCCACGCCAGAAATGTGAGGGGTCGAGCCTTCCAGGAAGGAGATTTAGTTCTCCGAGTGGATCAGAAGAAACATCACAAGCTTGCTCCTTCTTGGGAAGGACCCTTCATCGTCACCAAAGTTCTCCACAACAGGGCGTACCGTCTTTACAACGTCGAACATAATATCGACGAGCCCCGAGCTTGGAACGCGGAACTACTCCGCCCATTTTACATTTAAGTTTATCACTCAGATGAGTTGCAATAAAGTACTCCTGTAGTTCATGGATTTCAAAATAGTAGTGTCATAGTTCCTCCATAATTTTTGTCACTTTTTATTTTGTCCAATAAATTTTTTCCCTCAGTGGGTGACTTAGCCGCGAATCCGTTTCGCCTAAGTTTGTAAAAATCCTACCGAGTGAAGAGTAAACCTCTCACTCGGGGGCTTAGTTGTGGCCCAGTGCTCGCCTAAGATATAAAAATCCTACCGAGTGGTAAGCCAGACTTCCACTTGAGGGCTTAGCTGCAGTCCAAGTACTCGCCTAAGTTATAAAAATCCTACCGAGTGGTAAGCCAGACTTCCACTCGGAGGCTTAGCTGCAGTCCAAGTACTCACCTAAGTTATAAAAATCCTACCGAGTGGTAAGCCAGACTTCCACTCGGGGGCTTAGCTGCAGTCCAAGTACTCGCCTAAGTTATCAAAATCCTACCGAGTGGTAAGCCAGACTTCCACTCGGAGGCTTAGCTGCAGTCCAAGTACTCGCCTAAGTTATCAAAATCCTACCGAGTGGTAAGCCAGACTTCCACTCGGAGGCTTAGCTGCAGTCCAAGTGCTCGCCTAAGATATAAAAATCCTATCGAGTGAAGAGTAAACCTCTCACTCGGGGGCTTAGCTGCAGTCCAAGTACTCGCCTAAGTTATAAAAATCCTACCGAGTGGTAAGCCAGACTTCCACTCGGAGGCTTAGCTGCAGTCCAAGTACTCGCCTAAGTTATAAAAATCCTACCGAGTGGTAAGCCAGACTTCCACTTGGAGGCTTAGCTGCAGTCCAAGTACTCGCCTAAGTTATCAAAATCCTACCGAGTGGTAAGCCAGACTTCCACTCGGAGGCTTAGCTGCAGTCCAAGTGCTCGCCTAAGATATAAAAATCCTACCGAGTGAAGAGCAAACCTCTCACTCGGGGGCTTAGCTGCGGCCCAGTGCTCGCCTAAGATATAAAAATCCTACCGAGTGAAGAGCAAACCTCTCACTCGGGGGCTTAGCTGCGGCCCAGTCCTCGCCTAAGATATAAAAATCCTACCGAGTGAAGAGCAAACCTCTCACTCGGGGGCTTAGCTGCAGCCCAGTGCTCGCCTAAGTGGATTAAGGAATAAGTCGACTGCAATGAGCGTATTGCTTTGAACCTGCAAAAGACATTTCAAGCCAAAAGCAATCATATTCAAACATCAAATTCAAGTTCGGAACGATACCTAAAGGAACCGAAAGTGCTCAGGCGCTAAGCCTGTTAAGGTTTATCGGTTACAACTCCACTCGGCATACCGAGGCAAATTTAAAGCGTCGAGCTTAAAAGAAGTTTTTTACCCCTCCTGTGGAGGGCTGGAAGGTGCAACAAACTCATCAAGATCAATTCCATCTGCGATCCGAGTGGCAGCAGCAATGAAAGTTTCCATAAAGGACCTGAAGTCGTGTTTCTTGGTGTTGGCCACCCGGAGGGCCGCCAGCTTGTCTTCTCGCGCATCTTTGCAGTGGACTCGGGCCAGACACAGAGCAACATCTGCACCGCACCGAGCCGAGGACTTTTTCCACTCCTGCACTCGACCAGGGACCGTGTTCAAGCGAGCCATCAGCGACTCGAGGTCGTTCTGGAGTGTCTCCCTGGGCCAGAGCGTTGAGTCGATGCGAGATGTGGCGACCTTCAGCCTTGCAAGATAGTCCACGACAGCTGCAACACGGGACTCCAGTCGGAAAACATTCATGGCAACTTCGTCGTTCACCGGAGAATTGACGGGGTCAAGGTTTGGTTCCAGCCGGCTAGTCTCTTCTTCAAAGTCTTGACAAAATTCTGCAAGGGCGATCACCGAGTCAAGGCAATGGTCGAATGGAAAAATCACAGTTGAAAATGATTGTTGAGCATAAAGGTTTACCTTCAAGCATAAGGAACAGCTTCTTGGCAAGACCACTCAGGAAGGCCTCCAGATCATTTTTCTTCCCAAGAGCAGCTTTCAGATTGGTATTTTCTTGTTCAAGCTTGGTGACTGAAGCTAACTTCTCGTCAGCAAGCTTGATCTTCTCAGCTAGTTCAAGGTCTTTTTTCTGTTGGGCCTCCTTCACCTTACCTGCAAGTTACAGCAAGATCAGATTTTGAAACAAATAAAGGGAAAAAGCAGTCGTCGAGGTCTCACCAAACATACCTTTGGTCTCCTCCTTTGCCTTCGTCAGATTCTCCTGAGCCAGCTTCAAATCCAGCTCGAGCTGAATGTGCTTGTTTTCCAGCTCAGTGTAGCGAGCCGCAAGGTCACAGGATCTCTGCGAAGAATCAATCGACTAAATGTCAAAGATAATTCACTTCCGAGTGGAAAAGGAAAAATCATGCATTTCTAAGACTACAGCCGAATACAAGCATTCGACCGTAGTCTCGGGGACTACACCCAGTGGGTGCACTCAGCGTGCCCCCACTAATCCTATTGAAGACAGAGTCGACCAGTCGACCTCACAAAAAAACAAGATGTATTCTTTAAGACTGTAATCGACTGCAAGCAGTCGACCACAGTCTCGGGGACTACACCCAGTGGGTGCACTCAGCGTGCCCCCACCGGTTTGCGAAATCCATTCGCCATAGTCGAATGACGGAAAGACTGAACTTATAAAGCCTAAGGCCGACTGCCAGCAGTCGACCTTAGCCTTGGGGACTACACCCAGCGGGTGCACTCAGCGTGCCCCCGCTAACACGGAGTTTAAATCGACACACCCACTGGGTGATTACTATAAATTCTGGAAAGAAAAGTTTTTGATAGCATATCCTAACAGAACAAGCGGTGGTCGACTGACCTGAACATTGCTTTGAAGGGCGGAACTGGCGTCGTAAGCTGCCTGGCTCGCATCCCGGATGGTCTTCAACTGCTCCATCATGATCCCTGCCTGGCGTATCGCCTCCTTCGCGGCGCCAGCTTGGTCCTCTGGGACGTGGTGCGTCGTGAAGAGGGAGGGCTGCAGAGCACTCGTCAGTGGATCTGCGAAGGACACAGTGTGTCGAGTGGTGTTCTCCTCCTCCGCGACCAGAGTCTCAGGCACCGTCACATCCTGGGGCACCCTGCCGGCAGACGCTTTCCTACTCCTTCTGTGCTTCAGCGGTTCCTCATCTTCATCATCATCAGGGAGAGTGATAACAACATTGGATGGAGCTACAGAAAAGAATCAGAATTAGAGATCATGAGTCAGTCGACTAGAAACGGTGTTAAGAGTATAGTACCAGGTTTTGAGGTTGCTGCGTCCTCCATCTCATGGTCGTCAGCCCGGGCTGAGGTCTCAGAAGTAGCAGCACTGCAACTCCAAAGAATCAGTCGACTAACTCCAGCGCCAACCAGAGATAAAGTTCGCACAAAACAAGAAGACTTAAGCAGCATGATTACCCTGATATGGTGGGGATGGACACCTTCATCTTCGGCAGGAGCTTGGTCGGCTTTGACGGGGCCGCCCTGGGCTGCTTCGACGCCTTTTCAGTCGGCGCCGGAGAGGTGGTCCGAGGGCGCTTGGTCGACTGTGTAACAGTCGCAACCCCCTTGCCACGTTCAGTCGCAGGGTCATGGACAAGCTTCGACCGCCTTTCCGAGCGCGGTGGTGCGACCTCCTCCTCCTCCTCTTCTTCGTCCTCATCATCATCATCATCATCGTCATCATCATCATCATCATCCTCAGCGGCGTCCGAGTCCCACTCCTCCTCCTGGCTCTCGCCCCCGCTCGCTTCTCCCTCCTCAGTCGGAGCCTGTGCTCCATTGGGCATCGAGTACAGCTCAGTGAGGACCTGATAGACATCAAGACAAAGATCAGTCGACCGATCGGCAGAGAAAACAGAAATAAATGTGACAAGAATACAATGGGAAGTGGAGCAGACATACCTTGTTTGGATCACTGTGGTGGTCGAGTGGAGGAATCCTTCTGGCTCCACGAGGGTTATCCTTGTTCCCAGTAACAGCGGCCATCCACCTTTCCAGAGTGGCATCGTCGACTGCTTCTGGATTGACCCGAGTCACATCCTCAGTCCCGCAGTACAACCACATGCAATGGCTCCGGAACTGAAGAGGCTGGATACGACGCCTAAGAAAAACCTCCAGGAGATCCATACCCGTCACTCCCTCCCGAACCAACTGAACTACACGCTCCATCAGCATCTTCACGTCAGCTTTCTCCTCCGGAATCACCTTCAGAGAGGAGGGCTTGTTCACTCGGCCCATGGTGAACTGAGGGAGTCCACTCGACTGCCCCGGCGTCGGCTGATCCTGGCAGTAGAACCAGGTCGACTGCCAGCCTCTGACTGACTCGGGAAATGTCATGGCTGGGAAGGTGCTCTTGTTCCTCACCTGGATCCCCAGACCCCCACACATTTGGACAACTCGGGTTTTTTCGTCGCCTGGGCTCGCCTTCTTCACGGTCTGAGAGCGACACGTGAATATGTGCTTGAACAACCCCAATGCGGTCGACAACCCAGAAAACTCTCACACATGGACACAAACGCGGCAAGATAGGCGATAGAATTCGGGGTGAAGTGGTGGAGTTGCGCTCCAAAGAAGTTCAAGAAACCACGGAAGAAAACGCTCGGCGGCAAAGAAAATCCGCGGTCGACATGGGTAGCCAGAAGCACGCACTCACCCTCTTCCGGCTGGGGCTGCCACTCTTTCCCCGGAAGCCTTGCAGCTCCATGAGGGATCAGGCCCTCGTTGGCCATGTCGAGGAGATCCGTCTCCGTGATGGTCGATTGGATCCAATCTCCCTGGACCCAGCCTTTCGGCAGGCGAGATCTAGACGAAGACCCGCCACGACTGGTGGATCTCCCCTTCGCCTTCTCCGTCGCCGACGCCTTCTTCGCGCGTTCCAGCGCCGCCGTCTTCTCCTTGACCATGGCTGCCGGCGAGACGCGCGAGGAGAAGTTGTGCGGAGGCGAGAGCGAGCGCGTTGGGCGGAGACGAAGGGAGCAGAGAGAGAATGCTGAGGCACTGCTCAAAAAACCCTCGCCGGGCGCGTTTATAAGATCCCTTCCGAGTGGATGACAGGTGGGCCCGGTCGATCTAATCATATCCTGAAACAGTTGCGCGGACGTGATACGTGGCGAAAAAAGCGGCGCGGGGATCGAGGCGTCTATGCCCTGTCCCATCCGAGCGCCGCGGTCCGCCCCGCTTCGCGCGCTTCCCCAAATTTCGTATCCCGCGGAATCCGCGAACGGCAGATCGGTCTGCCAGACGCGGGATTTCCTGCGATCCGTCGCTCGGAAATCGGCGAAGTCCAAAAGATCACTCGACGAAGGAAAAGAATGGATCGAGTCGACTGAAGAAAAGTTGCTCACTATCAACAAAGAGATTTTTTGGTTCAAAACAACGCACGACCAGTATGCGAAGGCTAATCAGAAACATCATCAACTCCTTCATCACTCACGCCTCAATCCATTCGGGGGCTAATGATGGAGTCATGTACCTAGGGTAGGGTCACAGACCTGATCTAAGTACCCTGCCCAAGGACACCCTTTGAAGAGATCACCTTCCAGTCGACCTACGAGGGACTCACTCGACTGACTTGAAGGACTCGACCACGAAGACTCACTCGACCACCAGAAGGTCAAGAGGCACTCTGCACTGCAACGGTCTGTAATTAAGTAGACTTTATGATAGTAAAGACACTTTATGTGGGGCGTTAACGCCCCGGACTTAATGTACCTTAAACCCTTCATTACGTGCGTTGGCTGGGGTCCTGGCGCACTCTATATAAGCCACCCCCCTCCACAGGCAGAAGGGTTTGGCACCCTGTAATCCATATACACATAATCCACTCGACCGCCTCTGGGCTCCGAGACGTAGGGCTTTTACTTCCTCCGAGAAGGGCCTGAACTCGTACATCTCTTGTGTTTACAACCTCTCCATAGCTAGGACCTTGCCTCTCCATACCTACCCCCCACTCTACTATCAGGTTTAGATCCACGACAGTCGGTACGCTCCACCGGTCAGAACTTGGTCGATAATGAAGGGACCTTCCCATTTGGGCTCGAGCTTGTTCTTTTTCTTATCCGGCAGTCGTAGAACTAGTTCACCAACGTTATAAATTTTGGCCCATACTTCTCTACTTTGGTATCTCCGAGCCTGTTGCTGGTAAAATGCGAAACGGGCTTTGGCTACGTCGCGCTCTTCTTCCAAGGTGTCCAGACTGTCCTGCCGATCGAGCTCGGCTTCTCTTTATTCGTACATGCGCACTCGAGGTGAGTCATGAATTATGTCACAGGGCAAGACTGCCTCTGCGCCGTACACCATAAAAACGATGTACATCCGGTACTACGATTCGGCGTGGTCCGCAGCCCCCAGAGTACGGAGTCGAGCTCCTCTACCCAGTGCGTGTCAGACTCCGTTAAGGAACGCACTAATCTAGGTTTAATGTCGCTCATTATAAGACCGTTTGCTCGTTTGACTTGACCGTTGGTTTGTGGGTGATAGACCGAAGCATAATCGAGCTTGATGCCCATTTTACTGCACCAGAGTTTTACCTCGTCGGCCGTGAAGTTTGTGCCGTTATCAGTGATGATGCTGTGGGGGACGCCGTAACGGTGTACAACCCCAGATATGAAATCTATCACCGGTCTGGATTCGGTTGTCTTAACCGGTTTAGCCTCTATCCATTTGGTGAATTTATCCACCATGACCAATAAGTATTTTTTCTTCTGGGTTCCCCCTTTAAGGGGTCCAACCATGTCAAGCCCCCAGACCGCAAAGGGCCATGTAATGGGGATTATTTAGAGGGCGGTGGGTGGCATGTGGCTTTGATTTGCAAAGAGCTGGCAACCGGCGCAATGTTGGACCAAGTCTTGTGCATCTGCCCGGGCCGTTGGCCAATAGAATCCTGTACTGAAGGCCTTGCTTACAAGAGCCCGGGCTGCGGCATGATGACCGCCGAGTCTGGCGTGAATTTCTGCCAAAAGGTTCCGCCCTTCTTCTTTGGAGATGCACCTTTGAAGGACCCCGGTAGTGCTTTTCTTGTAAAATTCTCCCTCATGGACCCTGTAGGCCTTGGATCGCCGCACTATGCAGCTTGCCTCATTTTGGTCTTCCGGAAGTTCCTGTCTAGTTAGGTAGGCCAGGAATGGTTCTGTCCACGGGGCAATAGTGGCCATTATTTCGTGGGCTGAATGTGTTATTTTGGTGGCGGAGCCTCCGATTGTGTCAAAGAGTTCGGTATCGGGTATTTTGGCCGGGTCCAGACTGTTGTTACCGGTGTCCCCTTCCCATGCTACGGATGGCTTGAAGATCCTTTCCAGAAATATGTTGGGAGGGACCGCGTCGCGTTTTGCGCCGATGCGGGCGAGGATATCCGCCGCCTGATTGTTTTCCCGAGCCACATGGTGAAATTCGAGTCCCTCGAACCGAGCTGACATTTTTAGGATGGCATTGCGATAAGCTGCCATTTTCGGATCCTTGGCATCAAAGTCTCCATTTATTTGGGATATCGCGAGGTTCGAATCCCCGCGCACCTCTAGGCGTTGAATGCCCATGGATACTGCCATCCGGAGACCATGTAGAAGGGCCTCATATTCAGCTGCGTTGTTGGAGTCCGTATACATTATCTGTAGTACGTATTGAACGGTATCTCTCGTTGGGGACGTCAAAACGACGCCAGCCCCCAGACTAGCCAACATTTTGGAGCCGTCGAAGTGCATGATCCAGTTTGAATATGTGCCGTACTCCTTAGGGAGTTTGGCTTCCGTCGACTCGGCGACGAAGTCATCCAAAACTTGCGACTTAATAGCTCGCCATGGCTTGTAAGTTATGTCGAATGGGAGGAGCTCAATGGCCCATTTGGCAATCCGGCCCGTCGCGTCACGGTTGTTTATAATATCGTTAAGTGTTACTTCCGAGGCTACCGTTATCGAACACTCTTGAAAGTAGTGTTGTAGCTTCCGGGATGCCATAAATACCGCGTACGCTATCTTTTGATAATGCGGGTACCGTGATTTGCATGGAGTAAGGACAGTGGACACATAGTAAACCGGCTTTTGAAGGGGGAATTTGTGTCCGTCCACTTCTCACTCGACGACAAGCATTGCGCTTACTACTTGATGAGTTGCCGCAATGTATAATAGCATTGGTTCACCAATGTTTGGCGCGGCCAGGACTGGGTTTGTTGCCAATATGGCTTTTATTTCATTGAGTCCGGTCGTGGCGGCATCTGTCCACTCAAAGTGTTCGGGGTTGAGCTTGATGTCATATGTTCGGAGGTTATCGAATGTGAGCCTCAAGTCGTCTACTAGAGATTCGACATGCTTGGTTTTGATGACCATGTCATCTATGTATGCCTCCACTGTTTTGTCGATCTGGTTTGCCAGACATGTCTGAATCATGCGCTAATATGTTGCGCCGGCGTTTTTGAGCCCGAAGGGCATTGTGTTGAAGCAGAATGGGTCGTATGGTGTGATGAATGCCGTTGCGGCTTGGTCTGGCCCTGCCATTTTAATTTGATGGTAGCCGGAGTATGTGTCGAGGAAACACAATGAATCGTGTCCTGCGGTAGCATCGATGATTTGATCGATGCGGGGGAGGGGGAAGGGATCCTTTGGGCAGGCCTTGTTAAGGTCCTTCAAATCAACGCACAAGCGCCAAGATTTGTCCTTCTTTGGTACCATCACCAGGTTTGCTAGCCAGTCCAGATGTTTTATGTCTCTGATGAATCTGGCCTCCAATAGCTTGGCTAGTTCCTCTCCCATGGCTTGTCTCTTAGGTTTGGAGAAACACTAAAGAGCCTGCTTGACTGGCTTGAATCCTTTTAGGATATTTAGGCTGTGCTCGGCCAGCCTACGTGGGATTCCTGGCATGTCTAAAGGGTGCCAGGCAAAAATGTCCCAGTTCTCGCGTAGGAACTCTCGCAGTGCGGCGTCGACATCAGGGTTTAATTGTGCCCCGATGGAAGCTGTTTTTGTAGGGTCCGTTGGATGGACTTGGAATTTGACTATTTCGTCCGCCGATTTAAAGGAGGTGGACTTGGATCTTTTATCGAGTATCACGTCGTCCTTGTTCACCGTGGAGCGCAGCGCAGTTAGTTCCTCGGTCGCTAGGGCTTCGGATAGTGCCTCAAGGGCCAGCGCAGCTATCTTATTTTTGGCGTAGAGTGCTATGTCCGGATCACTAGCAAGAGTGATGATTCTGTTGGGCCCGGGCATTTTGAGCTTCATGTACCCGTAATGGGGTATGGCTTGGAAGATTGTAAACGCCTCCCGCACTAATAGAGCGTGGTATCCGCTGCTGAATGGGGCCACTTGGAATGTAATTTCTTCCGACCTGTAATTATCCGGCGTGCCGAATACCACATCTAGTGTGATTTTCCCAGCTCAGCGTGCTTCCCGACTGGGGATGATTCCTCTAAAGGTTGTGCTACTTTGCTCAATGCGGCTCCAGTCTATTTCCATCTTTTGAAGAGTTTCCTCATAGATGAGGTTTAATCTGCTGTCGCCGTCCATGAGTACCTTGGTGAGTCGAAAGCCGTCCACGATTGGACTGAGGACCAGTGCGGCTGGTGCTCGGGCTGTTCGGAATTTAGGTTCATCACTGGCATTGAAGGTAATAGCCGTGTCACTCCAAGGATTTATTTCTGCTATGTGGCAGATTTCGGCCATGCTGCAGAGTGTTCGCTTGCATCTATTATTTGACGCAAAGGTCTCAAATACCGTTAACACCGTATTGTTGTCCATGGGATGGTGCTCTGTGGTATTTGGGAGGAGTAGATCCTCACCACTTTTGGCCACCTGCCGGAGTATCCAACATGCTCTAAGGCTGTGCGTTGGTATTGCATCCGCTGTACTATGAATTTTGCAGGGTCCGTTGAGCCATCCCTCCAGTACGGTTCCTTGCCCCGTAGAGGGATTTTGCTTTTTGGTAGTTAACCCAGGTGCATTGTGATAATGCACCCTTTTATTTCGAGCTGAGTTTGTATTCAGGGCCGGATTATCCCAAAATTTTATTTCGGTTTTCCAGGCGCTTTCCATCGCACAGTACTTTTGTACTATGGACACCAAGTCGGCAAAGCGTGTAATTTCACGGCGACTTATGGCGTTGAGGATTCCCTTGTCCGTGCAATTATTGCAGAAGAATGAAATTGCATCTTCCTCGTGACAGTCCTTTATCCTATTCATGACCAGGAGGAATCTGACCCAGTAATGGTGTACCGTTTCTTCGGGCTCTTGCCTAATTTGGGATAGATCGCTTATGTTTGGGTGGGTGGGTGGAATGGAACCCGAATCCTCACCCAATCCGAGACTCAGGGGCCAAGGAGTTTCCAAACTCGGAAGTTTGGATTCTTGGATGTTTTCCAATAAATCTAGCCCGCTGCCTAACTCTAGGTTCAGGTCTTGAGTGACGTCCTCCCCTCCACGGGTATCCGGCTTGGAGGGATCGGGAATCCGGACATAGCTAGTCCTTAAGATAGATGAAGGGTTGCCGCATTGTTCCTCCACTACTGCAACGTGATGGGTGACCTGGGGAGAGTTGATCTCTCTCAGATCGGGTTTAGGCCCAATTTGATCATAGTCTGTAGCGACTCCCAGGGCGGCGATGCGATCCAAGAGCTCATTCAGGGAAGAGAGCTCCATTGGATCTAACTGCTCGGCGAGTTCCGAGTTGACGTGAAGATTGCTTTCGATGACCCGAGAAGTCATCATCGGCATAGCGGCTGAATAGGCGGTCATAATAAAACCACCTAGCCGGAGAGTTTGGCCGATAGCCAAAGCTCCCTTAGCAACAGTGTCGTCTTTAAAGACGGGACGAGACATCCTTCCTGGTGGCGACGGCACAACGGAACTCTCAATGAAAGCACCAATGTCGGTGTCAAAACCGGCGGATCTCGGCTAGGGGGTCCCGAACTGTGCGTCTAGGCCGGATGGTAACAGGAGGCAGGGGACACGATGTTTTACCCAGGTTCGGGCCCTCTTGATGGAGGTAAAACCCTACGTCCTGCTTGATTAATATTGATGATATGGGTAGTACAAGAGTAGATCTACCACGAGATCAGAGAGGCTAAACCCTAGAAGCTAGCCTATGGTATGATTGTATGTTGTGATTGTTGTCCTACGGACTAAAACCCTTCAGTTTATATAGACACCGGAGAGGGTTAGGGTTACACAAGGTCGGTTACAAAGGAGGAGATATACATATCTGTATTGCCTAGCTTGCCTTCCACACCAAGTAGAGTCCCATCCGGACACGAGACGAAGTCTTCAATCTTGTATCTTCATAGTCCAACAGTCCGGCCAAAGGATATAGTCCGGCTGTCCGGAGACCCCCTAATCCAGGACTCCCTCACTTGTGCTTCAAAGTAGCACCATGATTTTCATAGTAGAGAGTCTCTCATGTTATCACTTTCATATACTAGTGCGAATCTTTCATTATAGAACTTGGCTTGTATATTCCAATGATGGGCTTCCTCAAATTGCCCTAGGTCTTCATAAGCAAGCAAGTTGGATGCACACCCACTTAGTTTCTTTTTGAGCTTTCATATACTTATAGCTCTAGTGCATCCGTTGCATGGCAATCCCTACTCTCTCACATTGATATCTATTGATGGGCATCTCCATAGCCCGTCGATACGCCTAGTTGATGTGAGACTATCTTCTCCTTTTTGTCTTCTCCATAACCACCATTCTATTCCACCTATAATGCTATATCCATGGCTCACGCTCATGTATTTTGCGTGAAGATTGAAAAAGTTTTGAAAAAGTTAGAGTATGAAACAATTGCTTGGCTTGTCATCGGGGTTGTGCATGATTTAAATACTTTGTGTGGTGAAGATAGAGCATAGCCAGACTATATGATTTTGTAGGGATAACTTTCTTTGGCCATGTCATTTGGAGAAGACATAATTGCGTTGTTAGTATGCTTGAAATATTATTATTTTTATGTCAATATGAACTTTTGTCTTGAATCTTTCGAATCTGAATATTCATATCACAATTAAGAAGATTTGCATTGAAATTATGCCAAGTAGCACTCCGCATCAAAAATTCTCTTTTTATCATTTACCTACTCGAGGACGAGCAGGAATTAAGCTTGGGGATGCCTAATACGTCTCCAACGTATCTATAATTTTTGATTGCTCCATGCTATATTATCTACTATTTTGGACTATATTGGGCTTTATTTTCCACTTTTATATTATTTTTTGGACTAACCTATTAACCGGGGGCCCAGCCCAGAATTGCTGTTTTTTGCCTATTTCAGTGTTTCGGAGAAACGGAATATCAAACGGAGTCCAAACGGAATAAAATCTTCGGGAACGTGATTTTCTCACCGAACGTGATCCAGGAGACTTGGACCCTACTCCAAGGAGTCAAAGAGGAGGTCACGAGGGTGGGGGGCGCCCCCCCTAGGGCGCGCCCCCCTACCTCGTGGGCCCCTCGGTGCTCCTCCGACGTACTTCTTCCTCCTATATATACCTACGTACCCCCAAACGATCAGAGGAGGAGCCAAAAACCTAATTCCACCGCTGCAACTTTCTGTATCCACGAGATCCCATCTTAGGGCCTGTTCCGGAGCTCCGCCGGAAGAGGGCCATCATCACGGAGGGCTTCTACATCATCATAGCCTCTCCGATGAAGTGTGAGTAGTTTACCTCAGACTTTCGGGTCCATAATTAGTAGCTAGATGGCTTCTTCTCTCTCTTTGAATCTCAATACAAAGTTCTCCCCCTCTCTTGTGGAGATCTATTAGATGTAATCTTCTTTTTGCGGTGTGTTTGTTGAGACCGATGAATTGTGGGTTTATGATCAAGTCTATCTATGAATAATATTTGAATCTTCTTTGAATTCTTTTATGTATGATTGGTTATCTTTGCAAGTCTCTTCGAATTATCCGTTTAGTTTGGCCAACTAGATTGGTAGTTCTTGCCATGGGAGAAGTGCTTAGCTTTGGGTTCGATCTTGCGGTGTCCTTTCCCAATGACAGAAGGGGCAGCAAGGCACGTATTGCATCGTTGCCATCGAGGATAACAAGATGGTGTTTATTTCATATTGCATGAATTTATCTCTCTACATCATGTCATCTTGCTTAAGGCGTTACTCTGTTTTTAACTTAATACTCTAGATGCATGCTGGATAGTGGTCGATGAGTGGAGTAATAGTAGTAGATGCAGAATCGTTTCGATCTACTTGTCACGGACGTGATGCCTATATACATGATCATGCCTAGATATTCTCATAACTATGCTCAATTCTGTCAATTTCTCAACAGTAATTTGTTCACCCACCATAGAATACTTATGCTCTTGAGAGAAGCCACTAGTGAAACCTATGGCCCCCGGGTCTATTCTCATCATATCAATCTCCATCACTTTAATCTTGCTTTGCTTTTTTTACTTTGCCTTTACTTTTTACTTTGCATATTTATACCAAAAATACCAAAAATATTATATCTATTAGATCTCACCCTCGTAAGTGACCATGAAGGGATTGAACAACCCCTAATCGCGTTGGTTGCGAGTAGCTATCGCTTTGTGCAGGTACGAGGGACTTGAGCGTGGCCTCCTACTGGATTGATACCTTGGTTCTCAAAAACTGAGGGAAATACTTACGCTACTCTACTGCATCACCCCTTCCTCTTCGGGGAAAACCAACGCAAGCTCAAGATGTAGCATGCATGCACACATTTTTGGGGTTGAGAGCACCGCATGGTCCGTGCATCATATGTTTCACTACCAAGGCGTGTAGTTCAGGATACTTCTGCTTGTCTGGGAGCTCGGCAGAAATGAGTCGATCGTACTGCTCCGGAATGACAAGCTTATAGGCAGAATCCATGATCAACAAAAAGTGTGCGTGGGGGAGGCCCTTCTTCTGGAACTCGACTACGTATACATGTGCGACAACAACACCCAGGATATTCTTATTGAACAACAGCTCTTTCATCGCCTCTAGCTTGCCATGGAACACACGACCACAAGATCAGGTCGATCTTGCGCTGTCTGACCAGGAAACAACTCATTCATTATCTCTTCCCAGTTAGGGTTGCAGGTCATGGTCAAGAAGATGTCAGGCTTCCCGTACGTATGGACAATTGCCATGGCATCCATATGCCTCCGCTTCATGTCGCGGTCACCACCTGGTTACCTTCCAGGGAGCACTATCCTTACTCCAACAGCGCTTGCCCGGGTCTCCCCGGATGTAATTGCATCAACAACTCCTTTATACAAGTCGGCACGGATCTTTGTCTGGTTCTTCCTGTACCATTTCAACCTACAACTCTCAATCTTGATGTACATGTCCACCCCCATTGCTGTAGCAATCGTGCTCCATAGAGTATGGGATTGAATAACCCATGTCATGTCTGCGGCATGTAACAGAAGTAGTCTCTCACGGAGACGCATAACTTGCTATTCCCCTCTGCACATGGATGAGTAGCGTGGAAGTTAGAATTCATATGAGAACTACACAATACATCAAAACGACATAATACGCATAAGGCTTACCTGCATCCTCATCATCATCATCATCATGTCCACCACTTGGTTGTTGCACAACCGGCCAGGGGACATTACATTTAGGTAGTTTCGGGTGCCAACCGAGCTCCCCCCTTGGGTAGAAGAGTGGGTAAGAGAGCGGGTCATACGAGCCAGCCGTCACATGTATATTGTGCCTCTGGTTGTCGTTCCCGCAAAGTGTAATCCTACGATCGAACCTCTTCGCTAGGTCAGTGCCCTCCACCCAAATTGCAACAACCTCAGATGACAGAGGTCTATTATACTTCCATTGGTCTAGTCTCTGGTTAGTGTTGAGGTCTATCTTGTAATCGTCGAGGTTGTCCCTATGCGCACCCAAACTCCTAAACTGCCGAGAGTACGGGTTTTCCTGAAGAATGTGCACCAACTTTCTGACGACATCCTGGTCTAATTGCTCGGTGGCAGCCTTGCGATGGGTTAGGCTGGGTCATCGTCGTAGAAGTACAACTGTAGATGATCTGGAAGGGATGTTGGCCCGAAGGAATGAACGTCATGGTAGATGGTGCCGTGCGCCCGGAATGTGTACACCCCAGTCTTCATGTTTGTGTATGTTTCATCGAGGCTGACGCCGAGGGTTGTGAAGGAGAAGTGTCCGTTGAAGAACTGTATGTTCTCCCGAAAATTCCTAGAGTCTGCATCAGTGCTAGACCAAAGCCTCATGAGATCCGGGATGGGCTCCGGTTGCTTCAGCTCGATCTACCCACTGCAACAACAGAATCCCGGGGCCTCACTGACAAACTTCTTGGCCTTGCAGTGGTCGCAATTCGTGGTGTGCTTCAAGATGTATGTGTTGGCTGGTAGGTTTGAGTACACATATTCAAATGGATCATGGTCGACATAGTTTTTGTGACTTGAGTCTTCCAATTCGTCATGCTCCAAGTCATCAGCATCTGAGCCTGCAAACAATGTCTCCAATTAGTGTGATACCCCCAACATGTGGATCACGCTCAAGCGGCTGTACATACCTTCACCAGCAAACAGGTAATATTCATCATCAAAGAGGTCGTCAGGATTGACATTATCATTCATGATACCATTGAGGTAAGCATCCATGTCGTCTGCCCAGGTGCCAAACAACACAAATGAGGGTTCAGTCTCAAGGGACGGAAGGAGAGCAAGGATGGGGGTGTTACCTTCACTTCTGATCGTGTACTCTGGTGTGCTAGATGATGTTGAGGCACCGTGTGCTTCAACTATGGTAGGTTGTCCTTGAGCTCATTTTTGGTATGGAGATGGACCTGACGGTTGGGGTATTCACCCTACCTGCAAACCTTTCATTACGACGATCTATTAGAGCATTCCTCTCACCATGTGGCACCTGCGTACATGTTTTTGGCTTGCGAACTTTCTCCTGATGCTTCATCGCCGCCATACTTCCCTTGCAAGCTCGCTCTCTTGTCCTACGCCGAGCTCTAGACTCATGACTCTGCTCGTCAGCTCCATTATCCGCAATTGTTACCGGATCACTGGTTTGCTGGTCGGCACTTTGTAGGTGCTCATTGATTTCGATGAGGTTGCCATCTACATCATCATCACCTAAGGTTCTGCTTTGGTATAAATAACCGATGAATGATTACAAAATGAAAGATGACCGTTGATGGCATAACTACCATCGGTTTCGGTGTTGCGAATGTATGTGGGGGCCGACTTGACAGTTGTATCCAGATCTATCTGTTCACTGCCAGATTGTTGCGTGATGGTTGGAAGTGTGAGAGTCGGACAATTGGCGTGAGGATTGAAAGAGGGAGAGTTGGACAATGCTCTAGTTAGATCTGGACATGGCATTGCGATCGATTCAGCATACGGGGTATTTTTCCTTCTAGCATAGTCTGCCTTTCGCTTCGCACTTGACTCCCCCTGCTCATCAGGGGTCCTACTGTTTCGTTGTTCCTTTCGTCGCTCACACTGCACTTGATTATTGTTTTGGAGGATGATCGTACCCTCTTCCTTTTTCTTCCAATAAGATGCCCGTCTTTGTGCGTTTCTCTGATCCCTTCGTTCGTCAGCCATCTTACTACTGCGGTCTCTTGCACGTTGCCTCCTAGCCAACTCTTTGTCATGATTGAATTCAGCAATGGCTGATGCGGACCCATCTTATGGAGCATCATCATGTGACAAGGATTTATAGTTCAAGCTCGATGGGTACAATAATTGAATCTATATTATCATTGTTATGTTAAAACTTTAAACACCGGTACCTGGCATCGAACCGGAAGGCTGATCAATATTAGTGATATCACCAAGAGGGGGTCGGGATGTATAGTTCCGGTTCAATGGGTTGGCTGGTTCAACAATAAGGTTAAAACACATCAATGCTCAACAATCATGAAGATCCCAAACCAAGCCAATCCGTCTGCTCTTTTCTTCAGCCATTTTTTGTTCTATATATACTTTGTTACTAAATGCCCTAATATTTCTTGTCTAGCCAACATGTATTTCGTACTACAGTGAGTTGATGTGAAATCCTGCGGTATTTTGTAATGATTATCTAATTTTGAGTGGCATTTACTTGCAGGTTTTTTAAAGGAACTTTTGGCAAGAAATACACAACCATGTCATTCAGTGCTGGACCTCTGTTATTGGCAAGAAATACACTAATGTGTAGCTCACTGCTGAGGTAACATCAAATTCGTCTAATACTTGTTCTCGCATGTAGAAGTAAAATGCTCTTTCAGAATTCAGTTATTAGTGTCAGTATATTCTTCAGTTTAGCAAACTATGATTGATTGCTCTTTATGCTAATCTAAAGAAGTTTAGAACCGTATGTATTCTGAACATTGGCAAGTTCGCTTACATAAATTCTTCTATTTTTCCATTGCATCGAGAGAAAAAAATATATACATGCAGTGCCAATGGAGAACTTGGCCCAATTGATAATATACCCATCTTGGGAGTAGGGCATTTTGGAGACCGAGCTCCATGGGGCCCTTTATTTTGAATAATTCAAAATTCATAAATTTTAGTGTCAAAAAATTCTGAAAAAAATACACATGTATGCAAGGATGTAAAGTGTATGTGTGAAAAATTTCAGGATGAAATACCTTGAATTGCGAGCTGCACAAAAAAACCAAAATCATGGACTTTATAGACAAACAATACATATGCTAAAAGGCCTCAGATTTGTCTTTTTTGTGCAGCTCACATTTTGATGTATTTCGACCTAAAAATTTGCATACATGTACATTATGTATCTAGGTATATGTGTATTTATTTTCAAAAAAAATCGAAACAGAAAAGTTTGGATTTTAAAGTTTCCAAATAAAGGGCTCCATGGAGCTCGGTCTCCGTTTGGCATTTTCACCATATTGGGCACTATACATCTATTTCATATCAACATTTGCTACTGACGTTGTGATAGTTAACGTATCATACTCCATATTTATTTCTTTTTCAGACAAATCGAGAACCATCTATCATATTATTCACCCTCTTGCAAATTTCTGTTATTTTGTTAGAAAAGCTACTTTCTGTCTTTGAGTGCCGGTAAATTTAATTTAATTTTTTAATCCATTTATGTCTTTCTAACACCGCAGATGTTTTTTAAAGCGTTCCGATATATGACATTTCTTGATCGTTCATATTTCAAACTCCAGTTTTTAACTTCATATTGAATCAATTATTGTAAGTCGAAGCTAAAAGTGTTGGGGAACGTAGCAGAATTTTAAAAATTTTTACGCATCACCAAGATCAATCTATGGAGTCATCTAGCAACGAGGGAGAGAGGAGTGCATCTACATACCCTTGTAGATCACAAGCGGAAGCGTTCAAGAGAACGGGGTTGATGGAGTCGTACTCGACGTGATCCGAATCACCAAAGATCCTAGCGCCAAACGGACGGCACCTCCGCGTTCAACACACGTACGGAGCGAGAACGTCTCCCGCGCCTTGATCTAGCAAGGAGGAGGGAGAGGTTGAGGAAGAGGGCTCCAACAGCAGCACGACGGCGTGGTGGTGGTGAAGCTGCAGTACTCCAGCAGGGCTTCGCCAAGCTCTTATGGCGGAGGAGGAGAGGTGTTGGAGGGGAGGGGCTGCGCCTTGGATGTTGTGTATGTAGCCCTCCCCTCACCCCTCTATTTATAGGGGAAGGGGAAAGGGGGCCGGCCCCCTCTAGATGAGATCTAGAGGGGGGGGGGGGCAGCCAAGGGGAGGGGGGCTTGCCCCCCAAGCAAGGGGGCGGCCCCCTTAGGGTTTCCCCCCCAACCCTAGGCGCATGGGCCATAGGGGGGTGTGGCGCCCCAGCTCACTTGGGTTGGTTCCCTTCTCCATACAGCCATAAGGCCCCCCGGAAGAGGTGGCCCCTTCCGGTGGACCCCCGGAACCCATCCGGTGGCCCCGGTACAATGCCGATATGCCCCCGAACCTTTCCGGCGACCGTATGACAACTTCCCATATATAAATCTTTACCTCCGGACCATTCCGGAACTCCTTGTGACATCTGGGATCTCATCCGGGACTCCGAACAACATTTGGTAATCACATACAAGTCTTCCTAACAACCCTAGCGTCACCGAACCTTAAGTGTGTAGACCCTACGGGTTCGGGAGACATGCAGACATGACCGAGACGACTCTCCGGTCAATAACCAACAGCGGGATCTGGATACCCATGTTGGCTCCCACATGCTCCATGATGATCTCATCGGATGAACCACGATGTCGAGGATTCAATCAATCCGTATACAATTCCCTTTGTCAATCGGTACGTTACTTGCCCGAGACTCGATCGTCGGTATCCCAATACCTTGTTCAGTCTCGTTACCGGCAAGTCACTTTACTCGTACCGTAATGCATGATCCCGTGATCAACCACTTGATCACATTGAGCTCATTATGATGATGCATTACCGAGTGGGCCCAGAGATACCTCTCCGTCATACGGAGTGACAAATCCCAGTCTCGATTCGTGCCAACCCAACAGACACTTTCGGAGATACCTGTAATGTACCTTTATAGTCATCCAGTTATGTTGTGACGTTTGGCACACCCAAGGCACTCCTACGGTATCCGGGAGTTGCACAATCTCATGGTCTAAGGAAATGATACTTGACATTCAGAAAAGCTACAGCAAACGAACTACACGATCTTTGAGCTATGCTTAGGATTGGGTCTTGTCCATCACATCATTCTCCTAATGATGTGATCCCGTTATCAATGACATCCAATGTCCATAGTCAGGAAACCATGACTATCTTTTGATCAACGAGCTAGTTAACTAGAGGCTCACTAGGGACGTGTTGTGGTCTATGTATTCACACATGTATTACGATTTCCGGATAACAATTATAGCATGAACAATAGACAATTATGATGAACAAAGAAATATAATAATAACCATTTTATTATTGCCTCTAGGGCATATTTCCAACAGTCTCCCACTTGCACTAGAGTCAATATTCTAGTTACATTGTGATGAATCGAACACCCATGCAGTTCTGGTGTTGATCATGTTTTGCTCTAGGGAGAGGTTTAGTCAACGGATCTGCTACATTCAGGTCCGTATGTACTTTACAAATCTCTATGTCTCCATTTTGAACACTTTCACGAATGGAGTTGAAGCGACGCTTGATATGCCTGGTCTTCCTGTGAAACCTGGGCTCCTTGGCAAGGGCAATAGCTCAAGTGTTGTCACAGAAGAGAGTCATCGGGCCCGACGCATTGGGTATGACTCCTAGGTCGGTAATGAACTCCTTCACCCAGACTGCTTCTTGTGCTGCCTCCGAGGCTGCCATGTACTCCGCTTCACATGTAGATCCCGCCACAACGCTCTGCTTGCAACTGCACCAGCTTACTGCCCACCATTCAAAATATACACGTATCCGGTTTGTGACTTAGAGTCATCCAGATCTGTGTCGAAGCTAGCATCAACATAACCCTTTACGACGAGCTCTTCGTCACCTCCATAAATGAGAAACATTTCCTTGGTCCTTTTCAGGTACTTCAGGATATTCTTGACCGCTCTCCAGTGTTCCATGTCGGGATTACTTTGGTACCTTCCTACCAAACTTACGGCAAGGTTTACATCAGGTCTGGTACACAGCATAGCATACATGATAGACCCTATGGCCGAGGCATAGGGGACGACACTCATCTTTTCTCTATCTTCTGCCGTGGTCGGGCATTGAGCCGTGCTCAATCTCGTACCTTGCAATACAGGCAAGAACCCCTTCTTTGACTGATCCATTTTGAACTTCTTCAATATCTTGTCAAGGTACGTACTCTATGAAAGACCAATGAGGCGTCTCGATCTATCTCTATAGATCATGATGCCTAATATATAAGCAGCTTCTCCAAGGTCCTTCATTGAAAAACACTTGTTCAAGTAGGCCTTTATGCTTTCCAAGAATTCTATATCATTTCCCATCAACAGTATGTCATCCACATACAATATGAGAAATGCTACAGAGCTCCCACTCACTTTCTTGTAAATGCAGGCTTCTCCATAAGTCTGCATAAACCCAAACGCTTTGATCATCTCATCAAAACGAATGTTCCAACTCCGAGATGCTTGCACCAGCCCATAAATCGAGCGTTGGAGCTTGCACACCTTGTCAGCATTCTTAGGATCGACAAAACCTTCCGGCTGCATCATATACAATTCTTCCTTAAGGAAACCATTAAGGAATGCCGTTTTGACGTCCATTTGCCATATCTCATAATCATAGAATGCGGCAATTGCTAACATGATTCGGACGGACTTCAGCTTCGCTACGGGTGAGAAAGTCTCATCGTAGTCAACCCCTTGAACTTGTCGATAACCCTTAGCGACAAGCCGAGCTTTATAGATGGTCACATTACCATCCGCGTTGTCTTCTTCTTAAAGATCCATTTATTTTCTATGGCTCGCCGATCATCGGGCAAGTCAGTCAAAGTCCATACTTCGTTTCCATACATGGATCCTATCTCGGATTTCATGGCTTCCAGCCATTTGTTGGAATCCGGGCCCGCCATCGCTTCTTCATAGTTCGAAGGTTCACCGTTGTCTAACAACATGATTTCCAGAACAGGGTTGCCGTACCACTCTGGTGTGGAACGTGTCCTCGTGGACCTACGAAGTTCAGTAGCAACTTGATCTGAAGTTTCATGATCATCATCATCAACTTCCTCTCTAGTCGGTGCAGGCACCTCAGGAACATTTTCTTGAGCTGCGCCACTTACCGGTTCAAGAGGTAATACTTCATCAAGTTCTACTTTCCTCCCACTTATTTCTTTCGAGAGAAACTCTTTCTCTAGAAAGGACCCATTCTTGGCAACAAAGATCTTGCCTTCGGATCTGAGGTAGAAGGTATACCCAACAGTTTCTTTAGGGTATCCTATGAAGACGCATTTTTCCGATTTGGGTTCGAGCTTTTCAGGTTGAAGTTTCTTGACATAAGCATCGCATCCCCAAACTTTTAGAAACGACAGCTTAGGTTTCTTCCCAAACCATAATTCATACGGTGTCGTCTCAACGGATTTCGATGGAGCCCTATTTAAAGTGAATGCGGCAGTCTCTAAAGCATAGCCCCAAAATGACAGCGGTAAATCGGTAAGAGACATCATAGATCGCACCATATCTAATAGAGTGCGATTACGACGTTCGGACACACCATTACGCTGAGGTGTTCCAGGCGGCGTGAGTTGTGAAACTATTCCACATTTTCTTAAGTGTGTGCCAAATTCGTGACTCAAGTATTCTCCCCCACGATCTGATCGCAAGAACTTGATTTTCTTGTCACGTTGATTCTCAACCTCACTCTGAAATTCCTTGAACTTTTCAAAGGTCTCAGACTTGTGTTTCATTAAGTAGACATACCCATATCTACTCAAGTCATCAGTGAGGGTGAGAACATAACGATAGCCACCGCGAGCCTCAACACTCATTGGACCGCACACATCAGTATGTATGATTTCCAATAAATTGGTTGCTCGCTCCATTGTTCCTGAGAACGGAGTCTTGGTCATTTTACCCATGAGGCATGGTTCGCACGTGTCAAATGATTCGTAATCAAGAGACTCCAAAAGTCCATCTACATGGAGCTTCTTCATGCGTTTGACACCTATGTGACCAAGGCGGCAGTGGCACAAGTATGTGGGACTATCATTATCAACCTTACATCTTTTGGTATTCACACTATGAATATGTGTAGCATTACGCTCGAGATTCATTAAGAATAAATCATTCACCATTGGAGCATGACCATAAAACATATCTCTCATATAAATAGAACAACCATTATTCTCGGATTTAAATGAGTAGCCATCTCGAATTAAACGAGATCCTAATACAATGTTCATGCTCAAAGCTGGCACTAAATAACAATTATTGAGGTTTAAAACTAATCCCGTAGGTAAATGTAGAGGTAGCATGCCGACGGCGATCACATCGACCTTGGAACCATTCCCGACGCGCATCGTCACCTCGTCCTTCGCCAGTCTCCGCTTATTCCGCAGCTCCTGCTTTGAGTTACAAATGTGAGCAACCGCACTGGTATCAAATACCCAGGAGCTACTACGAGTACTGGTAAGGTACACATCAATTACATGTATATCACATATACCTTTCGTGATGCCGGCCTTCTTGTCCGCTAAGTATTTGGGGCAGTTCCGCTTCCAGTGACCACTTCCCTTGCAATAAAAGCACTCAGTCTCGGGCTTGGGTCCATTCTTTGGCTTCTTCCCGGCAGCTTGCTTACCGGGCGCGGCAACTCCCTTGCCGTCCTTCTTGAAGTTCTTCTTACCCTTGCCTTTCTTGAACTTAGTGGTTTTATTCACCATCAACACTTGATGTTCCTTTTTGACTTCTACCTCTGCTGATTTCAGCATTGAATATACCTCAGGAATGGTCTTTTCCATCCCCTGCATATTGAAGTTCATCACAAAGCTCTTGTAGCTCGGTGGAAGCGACTGAAGGATTCTGTCAATGATCGCGTCATCCGGGAGATTAACTCCTAGCTGAGTCAAGCGGTTATGCAACCCAGACATTTTGAGTATGTGCTCACTGACAGAACTATTTTCCTCCATCTTACAGTTGAAGAACTTGTCGGAGACCTCATATCTCTCGACCCGGGCATCAGCTTGAAAAACCATTTTCAGCTCTTCGAACATCTCATATGCTCCGTGTCTCTCAAAACGCTTTTGGAGCCCCGGTTCTAAGCTGTAAAGCATGCCGCACTGAACGAGGGAGTAACCATCGGCACGTGATTGCCAAGCATTCATAACGTCTTGGTTCTCTGGGACAGGTGCGTTACCTAGCGGTGCTTCTAGGACATAATCTTTCTTGGCAGCTATGAGGATGATCCTCAGGTTCCGGACCCAGTCCGTATAGTTGCTGCCATCGTCTTTCAGCTTGGTTTTCTCTAGGAACGCGTTGAAGTTGAGAACAACGTGGGCCATTTGATCTACAAGACATATTGTAAAGATTTTAGACTAAGTTCATGATAATTAAGTTCATCTAATCAAATTATT
This sequence comes from Triticum aestivum, assembly GCF_018294505.1. NCBI lineage: Eukaryota > Viridiplantae > Streptophyta > Magnoliopsida > Poales > Poaceae > Triticum > Triticum aestivum. The sequence continues at coordinate 304,259,009 of NC_057806.1, read as the reverse complement.
CAATGAACTCCCACTCAGATAGACATCCCTCCAGTCATCTAAGTATAACATGATCCGAGTTAACTAGGCCGTGTCCGATCATCACGTGAGATGGACTAGTCAACATCGGTGAACATCTTCATGTTGATCGTATCTTCTATACGACTCATGCTCGACCTTTCGGTCTTTTATGTTCCGAGGCCATGTATGTACATGCTAGGCTCGTCAAGTCAACCTAAGTGTATTGCGTGTGTAAATCTGGCTTACACCCGTTGTATTCGAACGTTAGAATCTATCACACCCGATCATCACGTGGTGCTTCGAAACAACGAACCTTTGCAATGGTGCACAGTTAGGGGGAACACTTTCTTGAAATTATTTCGAGGGATCATCTTATTTAAGCTACCGTCGTTCTAAGGAAATAAGATGTAAAACATGATAAACATCACATGCAATCAAATAGTGACATGATATGGCCAATATCATTCGCTCCTTTTGATCTCCATCTTCGGGGCTCCATGATCATCGTTGTCACCGGCATGACACCATGATCTCCATCATCATGATCTCCATCATCGTGTCTTCTTGAAGTTGTCACGTCATCTATTACTTCTACTACTATGGCTAACGCTTTAGCAATAAAGTAAAGTAATTACATGACGTTTATGTTGACACGCAGGTCATAAATAAATAAATTCAACTCCTATGGCTCCTGCCGGTTGTCATACTCATCGACATGCAAGTCGTGATTCCTATTACAAGGACATGATCATCTCATACATCACATATATCATTCATCAGATCCTTTGGCCATATCACATCACAAAACACTTGCTGCAAAAACAAGTTAGACGTCCTCTAATTGTTGTTGCAAGTTTTTACGTGGCTGCTATAGGTTTCTAGCAAGAACGTCTCTTACCTAAGCCAAAACCACAACGTGAATTGCCAATTTCTATTTACCCTTCATAAGGACCCTGTTCATCGAATCCGATTCGACTAAAGTGGGAGAGACAGACACCCGCCAGCCACCTTATGCAACTAGTGCATGTCAGTCGGTGGAACCGGTCTCACGTAAGCGTACGTGTAAGGTTGGTCCGGGCCGCTTCATCCCACGATGCTGCCGAATCAAGATAAAACTAGTAACGGCAAGCAAATTGACAATATCGATGCCCACAACTACTTTGTGTTCTACTCGTGCATAGTAACTACGCATAGACCTAGCTCATGATGCCAATGTTGGGGAACGTAGCAGAATTTTAAAATTTTCTACGCATCACTAAGATCAATCTATGGAGTCATCTAGCAACGAGGGAGAGAGGAGTGCATCTACATACCCTTGTAGATCACGAGCGGAAGTGTTCAAGAGAATGGGGTTGATGGAGTCGTACTCGACGTGATCCGAATCACCGAAGATCCTAGCGCCGAACGGACGGCACCTCCGCGTTCAACACACGTACGGAGCGAGGATGTCTCCCGCACCTTGATCCAGCAAGGAGGAGGGAGAGGTTGAGGAAGAGGGCTCCAACAGCAGCACGACGGCGTGGTGGTGGTGAAGCTGCAGTACTCCGGCAGGGCTTCACCAAGCTCTTATGGAGGAGGAGAGGTGTTGGGGAGGGAGGGGCTGTGCCTTGGATGTTGTGTATGCAGCCATCCCCTCACCCCTCTATTTATAGGGGAAGGGGAAAGGGGGCCGGCCCCCTCTAGATGAGATCTAGAGGGGGGGCGGCGGCCAAGGGGAGGGGGGCTTGCCCCCCGAGCAAGGGGGCGCCCCCTTAGGGTTTCCCCCCGACCCTAGGCGCATGGGCCCTAGGGGGTGTGGCGCCCCAGCCCACTTGGGCTGGTTCCCTTCTCCATATAGCCCATAAGGCCCCCCGGAAGAGGTGTCCCCTTTCGGTGGCCCCGGTACAATACTGATATGCCCCCGAACCTTTCCGGCGACCGTATGACAACTTCCCATATATAAATCTTTACCTCCGGACCATTCCGGAACTCCTCGTGACGTCCGGGATCTCATCCGGGACTCCGAACAACATTTGGTAATCACATACAAGTCTTCCTAACAACCCCAGTGTCACCGAACCTTAAGTGTGTAGACCCTACGGGTTCGGGAGACATGCAGACATGACCGAGACGACTCTCCGGTCAATAACCAACAGCGGGATCTGGATACCCATGTTGGCTCCCACATGCTCCACGATGATCTCATCGGATGAACCACGATGTCGAGGATTCAATCAATCCGTATACAATTCCCTTTGTCAATCGGTACGTTACTTGCCCGAGACTCGATCGTCGGTATTCCAATACCTTGTTCAGTCTCATTACCGGCAAGTCACTTTACTCGTACCGTAATGCATGATCTCGTGATCAACCACTTGATCACATTGAGCTCATTATGATGATGCATTACCAAGTGGTCCCAGAGATACCTCTCCGTCATACGGAGTGACAAATCCCAGTCTCGATTCGTGCCAACCCAACAGACACTTTCGGAGATACCTGTAATGTACCTTTATAGTCACCCAGTTACGTTGTGACGTTTGGCACACCCAAGGCACTCCTACGGTATCCGGGAGTTGCACAATCTCATGGTCTAAGGAAATGATACTTGACATTCAGAAAAGCTACAGCAAATGAACTACACGATCTTTGAGCTATGCTTAGGATTGGGTCTTGTCCATCACATCATTCTCCTAATGATGTGATCCCGTTATCAATGACATCCAATGTCCATAGTCAGGAAACCATGACTATCTTTTGATCAACGAGCTAGTTAACTAGAGGCTCACTAGGGACGTGTTGTGGTCTATGTATTCACACATGTATTACGATTTCCGGATAACACAATTATAGCATGAACAATAGACAATTATCATGAACAAAGAAATATAATAATAACCATTTTATTATTGCCTCTAGGGCATATTTCCAACAAAAAGTGCGTATTCTAATATTTGATTCCCAAATTTGGTTTGTCACCGCCGTAAGCTCATAACTTTAAAAACCCGTACCTGGCATCGAACCAGAAGGCTGGTCAATATTAGTGATATCACCAAGAGGGGGTCGGGAAATAATCTGCTTTTCATTTTGGAGCTTGACCTGTTCATCATTTTTCTTTCGATAAGTTGCTCGCCTTCATGCGTTTCTCTGCCCCCTTTTGTCATCTGTTATGCTATAACTCACTTGGTCATTCACAACATCACATGTTGGGGTAGACGATGTCACAAGCTCTGAACCACCACAACCAAGGGCATTAAGACACACATCATTGCGGGCAGATTCTCTGGCTGCAGGAACAAAAGAAAATATGTCCATTAGGCTAATACATGAACATGCATCCCTTTAAGCACAAATCTGGCCATACGAAAGGCATATCGGCTCACACCACTCGAGCCTGCTGCGTGACCTGTGGCATAAAGTGATGCAAGAGTAATCCTATCCGGGAACGAAGGCACATTATAGTCTGCACGATGTATAAACAACAAATCTAGATGAGAATTAGTCAACATGTACATTCATAGAGACGTTTGATCACTGTCCATGATGCACATGTCGGATCATACCAAATGAACTTCCTGCAAGGCTGCAGGCACAAATATCTGTGAGAGTACTCAGACCAGGGAACAAAGCAACATTAGGGCTACAAAAGGAGATTGATGGGTTGTCTACATAACAAAACCAGTATAGAATGAGGCAGTTTCCTGCTAACCGAATAGGGTAGATAGTGTGATTAAATATGGAACCCACGTACGTAAACTCGCATGCCCAGGCTGATCAACAATTGTTATCTCAGAAAGAGGGTGTTTGATTAGGTTTGCAAGCTCGTCCTGCTCTAACCGTGGCATGCCAGTTCCATCTGTTTCCTTGTGTGCTTCCAAGTCTGTTAGGCACAATTGATCATGTTAAAACCATATGATACAACGGATAGGGTTATTTACACACTCCAATACCTGGAGTCATTTGATAATTGTTAACATTGTCAGCTACGGGAATGATTGTTGGGTTGTATTCATCAACATTTCCGTCGACATTATGGCCTGCAACACATTAGTGAGATACAATGATTGTTGGGCACCCTTGACATCTGACTCGTTTATGTTATTCTAACGTACCTTTGCTCCCTTGTGAATGTAGGTCAGCAAGAGGGGGTACAGGCACATCTGACCCCTTTTTCTCTACCGGCGCCTTGCTATTTGCATTTCCCATTCGTACCTATCATTTTTCAACAGCATTAGTATTGATGTGGTATGTATACTGAACAATTGGCTTGCCATGTATTTTTGGCATGCCAGCTGGGAACATGGGGAAGAAATGACAACATTGTATTTTTGGCGTTCGAACTGGGAACATTTATTCAAATGGCTCCATTGTATGTGGCTCCATCTGGTGGCTCTGTTGTATATGGCTCCATCTGGTGACAATTGTCTTCTGTAGCGTTGCATGATCTTTAAGAGATCATGAGCGTACGTACCTTTAAGAAAGCAAGGTTGAAAACTGATCAGTGAAGACGCCCTGAACTGCTCGCCACCATTGTCGGAGATCCATGGTGTGTGGCTACTCGAGGCGGCGGCGTCGGTGTCTTGCTAATCCGCGAGAAGATCGTGGTGTGTGGGTACCCAAGTTGACAGCGGCGGCGATGTCTTGCTGGCCCGTGACGGGATCGTGGTGTGTGGGTACCTGAGGAGGCGGCGGCGGCCTGCTGATCCGCAATAGTGTTGTTTGTGATCCGCCACGGGCGATGTATGTGAGGCGGCAGCGGCGTTCTCGTGATCCAGGACGGACGTGGGAAACAAGGAGCGGATCGGGTCGGGTCCTCGTTCCGTTCAGGAGCATTGATCCATTTTTTTTATCGATATGTAGATATGTAGATTAAAATCAGTGTACGGGGTGGTGGGAGGTGGGAAGAAATAAAACCGGGCGAAAATAAAACCGGAGTACCAGGCTACCAACTGCTCCATTAGGAGTAGAGATGATTACCTACATCCAACTGGATATATGTGCCTGGATCTTTCCCTACCACATGATGCTTTCTAGGTGAATAATAATAACGTTGGAATAAGGATGAACATTATTGACTATTGCATAGAAAGTAAATACTAAAAAGTAAAAGATAGGACCTTCGCAGAGGGAAGCAGAGATTGTCATGCGCTTTTTCATTTGGATGTGCAAACTCTTAATGTAAAGGAACATCACTTTATATCCCCCCTTGTGATAGCTACCTCTATTATGCAGTCTGTTGCTTTTATTCGTTTACCATCACAAGTTCGTATGAAGCTTATTTTCCCTTGAAATAAAAGTCCATACATATTTGGGAGCAGTTTTTATTGATTTTTGCACTCATGGCAAGTTACTTGAAGGATCTTATTCAATCTATAGGTAGATATGGTGGACTCTCATGGCAAGAAATTGGGTTCATAGTTTTTTTGATGCACAAGTAGTATTTCTATTTAGTACGAACTTTTGTATAGCAAAAGATCATGAGCAAGCACCACATGTTAGAGGATCCATGACAATATAACTTCTATGTGAATATAAGCAAACATAACTCACTATGTTGTCTTCCTTGTCCAACATCAAGTATTTGATCATGTTTTGAAATAATTAATGGGGGATCACAATAATAAAAGACGTCCAAGATGGTATATTTATATGTGAGACCTCTCTTCCTTTACTATTCTTTCATGAAATTGCATCAATTACAATTGCTATGTTTGCTAGATCCCAATAAATTTTATTCATTATACTCCTTATATGTGAAGTCATTACTCCCCATGGGATTAGCATATGATCTTTTATTCTTATACTTTTTATTGCTAAGATTGGTTCAAGAAATTAAGCAACAAAACTCAAACTACTCTTTATTATAACTCTCACACACTATTACATAGATAGACCATGAAACAAACACTAGAAACTAATCCATACCGAAACATTATTCTTCTAAATCATGAAATAACCAAAGATCTCATGCGGCTTAAACTACATTGGTATTTCCCCAAAGAGGAAGGGATGATGCATCACAACTACGGTAGGTATTTCCCTCAGGGATGAGACCAAGGTTATCGAACCAGTAGGAGAACCACGCATCACTATGATACGTCTCCAACGTATCTATAATTTTTTATTGTTCCATGCTATTATATTATCTGTTTTGGATGTTTATGGGCTTTATTAAACACTTTCATATTATTTTTGGGACTAACCTATTAACCTAGAGCCAAGTGCCAGTTTCTGTTTTTTCCTTGTTTTAGAGTATTGTGGAAAAGGAAAATCAAACAGAGTCCAATTGACCTGAAATTTCACGAAACTTATTTTTGGACCAGAAGAAGCCCACGGAGTATCGGAGATGGACCAGAAGAGGTCGGGCGCGCCCCCTACCTCGTGGACAGCCCGGAGATCCACCAATGTACTTCTTCCTCCTATATATACCCATATACCCTAAAAACTTTGAAGAGTAGAATAGATCGGGAGTTCCACCGCCAGAAGCCTCTATAGCCACCAAAAACCAATCTAGACCTATTCTGGCACCCTGCTGGAGGGGGGAATCCCTCTCCGGTGGCCATCTTCATCATCCCGGCACTCTCCATGACGAGGAGGGAGTAGTCCACCCTCGGGGCTGAGGGTATGTACCAGTAGCTATGTGTTTGATCTCTATCTCTCTCTCGTATTCTTGAGGTGGTACGATCTTGATGTATCGCGAGCTTTGCTATTATAGTTGGATCTTATGATGTTTCTCCCCCTCTACTCTCTTGTAATGGATTGAGTTCTCCCTTTGAAGTTATCTTATCGGATTGAGTCTTTAAGGATTTGAGAACACTTGATGTATGTTTTGCGTGGGATACCCGTGGTGACAATGGGGTATTCTATTGATCCACTTGATGTATGTTTTGGTGATCAACTTGCGGGTTCTACCCATGAACCTATGCATAGGGGTTGGCACACGTTTTCATCTTGACTCTCCGGTAGAAACTTTGGGGCACTCTTTGATGTACTTTTGTGTTGGTTGAATAGATGAATCTGAGAATGTGTGATGCATATCGTATAATCATACCCACGGATACTTGAGGTGACATTGGAGTATCTAGGTGACATTAGGGTTTTGGTTGATTTGTGTATTAAGGTGTTATTCTAGTACAAACTCTATGATAGATTGAACGGAAAGAATAGATTCATGTTATTTTACTACGGACTCTTGAATAGATAGATCAGAAAGGATAACTTTGAGGTGGTTTCGTAACCTACCATAATCTCTTCGTTTGTTCTCCACTATTAGTGACTTTGGAGTGACTCTTTGTTGCATGTTGAGGGATAGTTATATGATCCAGTTATATTATTATTGTTGGGAGAACTCGCACTAGTGAAAGTATGAACCCTAGGCCTTGTTTCAATGCATTGCAATACCGTTTGTGCTCACTTTTATCATTAGTTACCTTGCTGTTTTTATATTTTCAGATTACAAAAACCTTTATCTACCATCCATATTGCACTTGTATCACCATCTCTTCGCTGAACTAGTGCACCTATACAATTTACCATTGTATTGGGTGTATTGGGGAAACAAGAGACCCTTTGTCATTTGGTTGCAGGGTTGTTTGAGAGAGACCATATTCATCCTATGCCTCCTACAGATTGATAAACCTTAGGTCATCCACTTGAGGGAAATTTGCTACTGTCCTACAAACCTCGGCACTTGGAGGCCCAACAACGTCTACGAGAAGAAGGTTGTGTAGTAGACATCAAGCTCTTTTCTGGCGCCGTTGCCGGGGAGGTTAGTGCTTGAAGGTATATCTTTAGATCTTGCAATCGAATCTTGTTGTTTCTTGTTTTATCACTAGTTTAGTTTATAAAAGAAAACTACAAAAAATGGAATTGAGGATACCTCATATGCTTCATCTTTTTAATATCTTTCGTGAAAATAAGGATTCTGATAATTGTGCTCAAGTCCTGGAAGAAGAATGCAGATGTTTGGCACTAAATATTTGAATGATGAGCATGATTGCAATGTTTTTAGTATGAATTCCTTGAATATCTATGATGCTAATGATATGCAAAGCCACAATCTTAGGGAAGCTATGTTTGATGAAGATGATATTTTTTGTCCCCCAAGTTTTAATGAGCAAATTTATTTTGATGATAGCATGCCTCCTATTTATGATGATTATATTGATGAAAGTGGGTTTGGAAGAGTGTCAACTTTAGGAAGTGATGATCCCACTATTTTGGAGGATGTTGAATCTTATTGTGATAATTATAAAAGTGGATTTGGAGAGGTCATGACTTTATTTAGTAATGATTCCACTATTTCGGAAGAGGTTCCAATTGATTATGAGAACAAAGTTGCTATCTATGATGATTATTGTGATGAATTATATGTTATGAAGAATAATCATAACCATGAAACTTGTCATCATGATTTTAGTTTTAAATTGGATTATGACTCACATGATAGTTATTTTGTTGAGTTTGCTCCCACTACTATTCATGAGAAGAAGTTTGCTTATGTGGAGAGTAGTAAATTTCTATGCTTGTAGATCATGAAAAGAATGCTTTAGGTGCTGGCTATATTGTTGAATTCATTCATGATGCTACTGAAAATTATTATGAGGGAGGAATATATGCTTGTAAGAATTGCAATAATATCAAGTTTCCTCTATATGTGCTTAAAGTTTTAAAGTTATGCTTGTTTTACCTTCCTATGCAAGTTGATTCTTGTTCCCACATGTTGTTTGCTCACAAATTCCTATGCATAGGAAGTGGGTTAGGCTTAAATGTGCTAGTTATATTCTTCATGATTCTCTCTTTATGCTACAATTCTTATCTTTTATGTGAGCATCATTGAAATCATCATGCCTAGCTAGGGGCGTTAAACGTTAGCGCTTGTTGGGAGGCAACCCAACTTTATTTTTGTTCCTTGCTTTTTGCTCTTGTTTAGCAATAAATAATTTATCTAGCCTATGTTATGATTGAGTTTTTATGTTTTAATTAGTGTTTGTGCCAAGTAGAACTGTTGGGAAGACTTGGGGAAAGTCTTATTTGATCTTGCAGTAAAAAAACAGAAAGTATGCGCTCACGAGAATAATTTTCGTTTTTACCAGAGAGCGATAAAATATCAATTCCACTTGCAGTAGGTTAATAAAAAAATTGCCTAGGACTTCATAATTTCTCAGGATTTTTGGAGTTACAGAAGTATTCTAATCCTTCAGATTACTACAGACTGTTCTGTTTTTGACAGATTCTGTTTTCTATGTGTTGTTTGCTTATTTTGATGAATCTATGAGTAGTATCGGAGGGTATGAACCATAGAAAAGTTTTAATACAGTAGATATTACACCAATATGATTTTAGAATGAGTTCACAACAGTACTTAAGTGGTGATTTATTTTCTTATACTAACGGAGCTTACAAGTTTTCTGTTAAGTTTTGTGTTGTGAAGTTTTCAAGTTTTGGGTGAAGATTCGATGGACTAAGGAATAAGGAGTGGAAAGAGCCTAAGCTTGGGGATGCCCATGGCACCCCAAGATAATCTAAGGACACCAAAAAGCCAAAGCTTGGGGATGCCCCGGAAGGCATCCCCTCTTTCGTTCTCATCCATCGATAATTTTACTTGGAGCTATATTTTTATTCACCACATGATATGTGTTTTGCTTGGAGCGTCATTTTATTTTCTTTTGTTTTGCTTGCTATTTGAATAAAATACCAAGATCTTAAATTCTTAAATGTTAGAGAGCCTTCACATAGTTGCATGATTATTCGACTACTCATTGATCTTCACTTATATCTTTCGGAGTAGTTTGTCATTTGCTCTAGTGCTTCACTTATATCCTTTCAGAGCACGATGGTGGTTTTATTTTGAAGAAATAGATGAACTCTCATGCTTCACTTATATTATTTTGAGAGTCTTTCGAACAACATGGTAGTTTGCTTTGGTTATGAAACTAGTCCTAATATGATGGGCATCCAAGTGGGGTATAATAAAAACTTTCATATAGAGTGCATTGAATACGAAGAGAAATTTGATGACTGATGATTGTTTACAGATATGGAGGTACTGATATTAAAGTTGTGCTAGTTGAGTAGTTGTGAAATTGAGAAATACTTGTGTTGAAGTTTGCAAGTCCCGTAGCTTGCACGTATGGTAAACTTTATGTAACAAATTCGAAACATCAGGTGTTCTTTGATTGTCTTCCTTATGAGTGGCGGTCGGGGACGAGCGATGGTCTTTTGCTACCAATCTATCCCCCTAGGAGAATGCGTGTAGTGCTTGGTTTTTGATGACTTGTAGATTTTTGCAATAAGTATATGAGTTCTTTATGATTAATGTTGACTCCATGTATTATACGCACTCTTACCCTTCCATCATTGCTAGCCTCTTCGGTACCATGCATTGCCCTTTCTCACATTGAGAGTTGGTGCAAACTTCGCTGGTGCATCCAAACCCCGTGATATGATACGCTCTTTCACACATAAACCTCCTTATATCTTCCTCAAAACAGGCACCATATCTACCTATTATGGCATTTCCATAGCCATTCCGAGATATATTGCCATGCAACTTTCCACCGTTCCGTTTATCATGACACGTTCATCATTGTCATATTGCTTTGCATAATCATGTAGTTGACATCATATTTGTGGCAAAGCAACCGTTCATAAATTTTTCATACATGTCACTCTTCATTCATTGCTATCCCGGTATACCGCCGGAGGCATTCATATAGAGTCATACTTTGTTCTAGTATCGAGTTGTAATCATTGACTTGTAAATAAATAGAAGTGTGATGATCATCATTCATAGAGTATTGTCCCCCCAAAAAAAGAAAGGCCAACAAAAAGGAAGGCCCAAAAAAAGGGACAATGCTACTATCCTTTTTGCACACTTGTGCTTCAAAGTAGCACCATGATTTTCATGATAGAGAGTCTCTTGTTTTGTCACCTTCATATACTAGTGGGAACTTCTCATTATAGAACTTGTCTTGTATATTCCAACAATGGGCTTACTCAAATTCCCTATGTCTTTGTGAGCAAGCAAGTTGGATGCACACCCAGTTAGTTTCTTTTGTTGAGCTTTCATGCATTTATAGCTCTAGTGCATCCGTTGCATGGCAATCCCTACTCCTTGCATTAACATCAATCGATGGGCATCTCCATATCTCGTTGATTAGCCGTGTTGATGTGAGACTTTCTCCTTTTTTTGTCTTCTCCACATAACCCCCATCATTATATTCTATTCCACCCATAGTGCTATATCCATGGCTCACGCTCATGTATTACGTGAAGGTTGAAAAAGTTTGAGATTACTAAAGTCAGAAACAATTGCTTTGCTTATCATTGGGGTTGTGCATGATGAGAGCATTCTTGTGTGACGAAAATGGAACATGACTAAGCTATATGATTTTGTAGGGATGAACTTTCTTTAGCCATGTTATTTTGAGAAGACATAATTGCTTAGTTAGTATGCTTGAAGTATTATTGCTTTATGTCAATATTAAACTTTTGTCTTGAATCTTATGGATCTGAATATTCTTGCCACAATAAAGAGAACTACTTGGATAAATACGTTAGATAGCATTCCACATCAAAAATTCTATTTTTATCATTTACCTACATGAGGACGAGCAGGAATTAAGCTTCGGGGTGCTGATACGTCTCCAACATATCTATAATTTTTGATTGTTCAATGCTATTATATTATCTGTTTTGGATGTTTATGGGCTTTATTGAACACTTTTATATTATTTTTTGGACTAACCTATTAACCTAGAGCCCAGTACCGGTTTCTGTTTTTTTCCTTTTTTTAGAGTATCGCAGAAAAGGAAAATCAAACGGAGTCCAATTGACCTGAAACTTCACGAAACTTATTTTTGGACTAGAAGAATCCCACGGAGTATCGGAGATGGACCAGAAGAGTCCCGGGCTGCCCACGAGGGTGGGGGCGCGCCCCCCCTGCCTCGTGGACAGCCCGGAGATCCACCGACGTACTTCTTCCTCCTATATATACCCATATACCCTAAAAACTTCAAAGAGCAGAATAGATCGGGAGTTCCGCCGCCAGAAGCCTCTGTAGCCACCGAAAACCAATCTAGACCCGTTCCGGCACCCTGCCAGAGGGGGAATCCCTCTCCGATGGCCATCTTCATCATCCCGGTGCTCTCCATGATGAGGAGGGAGTAGTCCACCCTCGGGGCTGAGGGTATGTACCAGTAGCTATGTGTTTGATCTCTCTCTGTCTCGTGTTCTTGAGGTGGTATGATCTTGATGTATCGCGAGCTTTGCTATTATAGTTGGATCTAATGATGTTTCTCCCCCTCTACTCTCTTGTAATGGATTGAGTTTTCCCTTTGAAGTTATCTTATCAGATTGAGTCTTCAAGGATTTGAGAACACTTGATGTATGTCTTGCGTGGGATACCCGTGGTGACAATGGGGTATTCTATTGATCCACTTGATGTATGTTTTGGTGATCAATTTGCAGGTTCCGCCCATGAACCTATGCATAGGGGTTGGCACATGTTTTCGTCTTGACTCTCCGATAGAAATTTTGGGGCACTCTTTGAAGTACTTTTGTGTTGGTTGAATAGATGAATCTGAGATTGTGTGATGCATATCGTATAATCATACCCACAGATACTTGAGGTGACATTGGAGTATCTAGGTGACATTAGGGTTTTGGTTGATTTGTGTCTTAAGGTGTTATTCTAGTACGAACTCTATGATAGATTGAACGGAAAGAATAGCTTCATCTTATTTTACTACGGATACTTGAAAGTGGCTATGAAGTTGGTGGTGGGTGGGACGTAAAATTCCCCGCTCTCAGCCCCTAGTCTGGGCTGGACATAATTCGAAAGTGATCCTTCCGCAATGGAAAGTGATCGCATTAAGTCTAGAGCCTCGTCTAAAGGCGAGGGTTGGACAGAGAAGCGGGAGTCTGTGGGGTCGTACGGAGTTGGAGCCCCCTGGTGGTGCCCACTCGGCACGGACCTCGAGAGTTCGGACTTAGAGTCCGACGGAGTGTCCGTCGCTTCTCCGGTTGCAAGCTCCATAAGTGCAGAGAGTCTGGCGGGCTCTAGACTCCTGTCTTCAGACCTGACAACTTGCTCTGGATCTAAGGCCAGAGCAGTAATCGGGGTCGCGGACCCTTCGAGGATCAAATCTCCTCCAATATCGGCAACATAGTTTAAGTTCTTGAAATTGGTCTGATGACCAGGAGGGTAACCATCGATCTGCTTGAGGTGACCGACCGAGTTGGCCCGCGGCGCGAAGCCGCCAAACACGAAAATTTGGCCCCGAGGGAAATCTTCCCCGAAACAGCAGCATTGTGGATGATCGAACGAGCCATCGAATCCTTCGTCGATGACACAGAGGAACTCTTAATGAAAGCACCAATGTCGGTGTCAAAATCGGCAGATCTTGGGTAGGGGGTCCCGAACTGTGCGTCTAAGGATCGAGGGTAACAGGAGGCAGGGGACACGATGTTTACCCAGGTTCGGGCCCTCTTGATGGAGGTAATACCCTATGTCCTGCTTGATTGACTTTGATGAGTATAGTGGTTACAAGAGTTGACCTACCTCGAGATTGTAATAGCTAAACCCTAGATGTCTAGCCTGTATGATTATGATTTCCTCTACGGACTAAACCCTCCGGTTTATATAGACACCGGCAAGGTTGGAAAAGCCGGTAGGCGTAAGCGAGGCAGTTGGCCTTCGCCTAGTGCCTAGGCGGTGCCTAAGCACCCTAGGCGTGGCTTAGGCGGTAATATAGTTTTTACTCGTAGTGTATTTGTGATTATTATGTGGGTGTTGATATTAGTATAAGGCATATAAATAAGTTAATTACCGTCTACTGCCGTTGGAATATAACCCGTTTGGCATATCAGTGCAGTATGTGGCATGATTTCTTGCTTGGGTAGGCAATTCCTTGCCTGCCCTACCTAGATCTCCATTTATGCCCTAGGCGAGGCGTTTGGCCATTGCCTACTGCCTAGGCGTGCCTCAGTGCCTCCTAGGCACTACTTTTTCCAACAGAGGACACCGGAGGAGGCTAGGATTGTATAGAGTCGGTTTGCGGAGAAAGGAATCTTCATATCCGAACTCCAATCTTGCTATCCACGCAAAGGAGAGTCCCATTCGGACACGAGGGAAGGCCTTCTATCTTGTACCTTCTTGGCCCATTAGTCCGGCCCATATCACATAGCACGGACGCCCAGGGACCCAATAATCCAAGACTCCCTCACTTGGTATTGGTAGTGGTGGTGGTGTAGCAGGAGGGTAGTTTGGTGGTCGTGGTGATGGGATTCTGTTGCTCTGGCAAGTTTACATAGAACACAATACAGACTTGTGAGATTTGAAGGTGAGGAACCAAATCCCCTTTTGCTCCCATATCGCTCCCCCCGCGAACGACCCGGGAGATCTCTCACCGCCTCCAGCCAGGGACTCCTCCTCCTGCTCCTTCTCCCCTCGCTAACGCCAGCATGCACTACTGATGACCCACAAGTATAGGGGATCAATCGTAGTCCTTTCAATAAGTAAGAGTGTCGAACCCAACGAGGAGCAGAAGGAAATGACAAGTGGTTTTCAAGGCATTCTCTGCGAGTACTGAAAGTAGGAGTCACAAATAGTTTTGTAGCAAGGTAATCCGTAACAAGTAAAAGGTAATAATAGTAACAAAGGTGCTACAAGGTGGATCAATCCTTTTTATATCAAAGGGAAAGCCGGAAAGTTCTCTTATAGTAAGAAAAGCATTCTCGAGGACACATGTGAATTCTCGTCTGGTCACTGATACGTCTCCAATGTATCTATAATTTTTGATTGCTCCATGCTATATTATCTACTGTTTTGGACATTATTCGGCTTTATTTTCCACTTTTATATTATTTTTAGGACTAACCTATTAACCGTAGGCCCAGCCCAGAATTGATGTTTTTTTTGCCTATTTTAGGGTTTCGAAGAAAAGGAATATCAAACAGAGTCCAAACAGAATGAAACCTTCGGGAACGTGATTTTCTCACCGAACATGATCCAGGAAACTTGGACCCTACGTCAAGAAACAAAGGAGGAGGCCACGAGGTAGGGGGCGCGCCTACCCCCCCAGGCGCGCCCTCCACCCTCGTGGGCCCCCTGTTGCTCCACCGATGTACTCCTTCCTCCTATATATACCTACGTACCCCCAAACGATCGGATAGGGAGCATAAACCCTAATTCCACCGCCGTAACTTCCTGTATCCACGAGATCCCATCTTGGGGCCTGTTCTGGAGCTCCGCCGGAGGGGGTATCCATCACGGAGGACTTCTACATCAACACCATAGCCTTTCCAATGAAGTGTGAGTAGTTTCCGTCAGACCTTCGGGTCCATAGTTATTAGCTAGATGGCTTCTTCTCTCTTTTTGGATCTCAATACAATGATCTCCCCCTCTCTTGTGGAGATCTATTCGATGTAATCTTCTTTTTGCGGTGTGTTTGTTGAGACCAATGAATTGTGGGTTTATTGTCAAGTCTATCTATGAACAATATTTGAATCTTCTCTGAATTCTTTTATGTATGATTGGTTATCTTTGCAAGTCTCTTCGAATTATCAGTTTGGTTTGGCGAACTAGATTGATCTTTCTTGCAATGGGAGAAGTGCTTAGCTTTGGGCTCAATCTTGTGGTGTCCTTTCCCAGTGACAGTAGGGGCAGCAAGGCACGCATTGTATTGTTGCCATCGAGGATAACAAGATGGGGTTTTATCATATTGCATTAATTTATCCGTCTACATCGTGGCATCTTGCTTAAGGAGTTACTCTATTTTCATGAACTTAATACCCTAGATGCATGCTGGATAGCGGGCGATGAGTGGAGTAATAGTAGTAGATGGAGGAAGGATTCAGTCTACTTGTCTTGGACGTGATGCCTATATACATGATCATACCTAGATATTCTCATAACTATGCTCAATTCTGTTAATTGCTCAATAGTAATTCGTTCACCCATCGTAAAATACTTATGCTCTTGAGAGAAGCCACTAGTGAAACCTATGGCCCCAGGTCTATCTTCATCATATTAATCTTCCAATACTTAGTTATTTCCTTTGCTTTTACTTTGCCTTTATTTTACTTTGCATCTTTATCATAAAAATACCAAAAATATTATCTTATCATATCTATCAGATCTCACTCTCGTAAGTGATCGTGAAGGAATTGATAACCCCTTATTGCGTTGGTTGCAAGGAGTTATTTGCTTTGTGCAGGTACTAGGGGACGCACTCGCAACCTCCTACTGGATTGATACCTTGGTTCTCAAAAACTGAGGGAAATACTTACGCTACTTTGCTGCATCATCCTTTCCTCTTCGGGGAAATCCAACGCAGTGCTCAAGTGGTAGCAAGAAGAATTTCTGGTGCCGTTGCCGGGGAGGTTCGCGCAAGTCAAGATTTAACTCCCAACAATGAGCCATTTCTGGCGCCTACGCAAAAGTCATCATACCAACTACCCATCACAACCCTTATCTCCCGTATTACATTATTTGCCATTTGCCTCTCGTTTTCCTCTCCCCACTTCACCCTTGCCGTTTTATTTGCCCTCTCTCTCTATCCTCCCTCTCTTTCTCTATTTGCCTCTTTTTGCCTGCTTGCATTTTGTTTGCTTGTTTGTTAGATTGCTTGCTTGTCACGATGGCTCAAGATAACACTAAATTGTGTGACTTTACCAATACCAACAACAATGATTTTATTAGCACTCTGATTGCTCCGCTTACTGATGCTGAATCTTGTGAAATTAATGTCGCTTTGCTGAAACTTGTTATGAAAGATCCGTTCTCCGGCCTTCCTAGTGAAGATGCCGATACCCATCTAAATAGCTTCATTGATTTGTGTGATATGCAAAAGAAGAAAGATGTGGATAATGATATTGTTAAATTGAAGCTATTTCCTTTTTCGCTTAGAGATCGTGCTAAAACTTGGTTTTCGTCTTTGCCTAAAAATAGTATTGATTCTTGGAACAAGTGCAAAGAGGCTTTTATATCTAAGTATTTTCCTCCCGCTAAGATCATCTCCCTTAGAAACGACATTATGAATTTTAAGCAACTTGATCATGAACATGTAGCACAAGCTTGGGAGAGGATGAAATTAATGATACGTAATTGCCCTACTCATGGTTTGAATTTGTGGATGATTATACAAAATTTTTATGCCGGATTGAATTTTACTTCTAGAAATCTTTTAGATTCGACCGTGGGAGGCACTTTTATGGAAATCACTTTAGGAGAAGCTACAAAACTCCTAGATAATATTATGGTTAACTATTCTCAATGGCATACTGAAAGATGTACTAATAAAAAGGTGCATGTGATAGAAGAAATAAATGTTTTGAGTGGAAAGATGGATGAACTTATGAAATTATTTGCTAGTAAGAGTGTTTCTTCTGATCCTAATGATATGCGCTTGTCTACTTTGATTGAGAATAATAATGAATCTATGGATGTGAATTTTGTTGGTAGGAACAATTTTGGTAACAACGCGTATAGAGGAAATTTTAATCCTAGGCCTTATCCTAGTAATCCGTCTAATAATTATGGTAATTCCTACAACAATTCCTATGGAAATTATAATAAGATGCCCTCTGATTTTGAATCTAATATTAAAGAATTTATTGCTTCGCAAAAGAACTTTAATGCCTTGATTGAAGAAAAATTGCTTAAGATTGATGATTTAGCTAGGAACGTTGATAGAATTTCTCTTGATGTCGATTCTTTGAAACTTAGATATATTCCACCTAAGCATGATATCAATGAGTCTCTCAAAGACATTGATGAGTGCAAAGAAAGAACCGCTAGGATGCGTGCTAAGAAAGATGCCTTTATAAGAGCGTGTTCTTCTAGTTCCTATGAAAATAAAGATGAAGATATAAAAGTTATTGATGTGTCCCCTATTAAATCTTTGTTTTGCAATATGAATCTTAATAATGATGGGACTGAATATGATCCATCTTTACCTAGAAGGCGTTCCAAAAATTCGGAGTTTTTAGATCTTGACGCCAAATTTGATGAAAGTGAGATTGATGAAATTAAAACCCAAGATGTCGCTAAACTCACTATTTTGGATTTCAAGGAATTTAATTATGAAAATTGCTCTTTGATTGATTGTATTTCCTTGTTGCAATCCATGCTAAATTCTCCTCATGCTTATAGTCAAAATAAAGCATTTACTAAACATATCGTTGATGCCTTGATGCAATCTTTGAAGAAAAACTTGAATTGGAAGTTTCTATCACTAGAAAACTTTATGATGAGTGGGAACCAACTATTAAAATTAAGATTAAAGATCATTAATGTTATGCTTTATGTGATTTGGGTGCTAGTGTTTCCACGATTCCAAAGACTTTGTGTGATTTGTTAGGTTTCCATGATTTTGATGATTGCTCTCTAAACTTGCACCTTGCGGATTCCACTATTAAGAAACCTATGGGAAGAATTAATGATGTTCTTATTGTTGCAAATAGGAATTATGTGCCCGTAGATTTAATTGTTCTTGACATAGATTGCAATGCTTCATGTTCTATTATTCTTGGTAGACCTTTCGTTAGAACGATTGGTGCTATTATTGATATGAAGGAAGGAAATATTAGATTCCAATTTCCATTAAGGAAAGGCAGGGAACACTTTCCTAGAAAGAAAATTAAATTACCTTATGAATCTATTATGAGATCCACTTATGGATTGCCTACCAAGGATGGCAATACCTAGATCTATCCTTGCTTTTTATGCCTAGCTAGGGGCGTTAAACGATAGCGCTTGTTGGGAGGCAACCCAATTTTATTTTTATTCCTTGATTATTGCTCCTGTTTAGTAATAAATAATTTACCTAGCCTCTGTTTTGGTTGTGTTTGTTGTGTTTAATTAGTGTTTGTGCCAAGTAGAACCGTTGGGAAGACTTGGGGAAAGTCTTGATACCTTGCTGTAAAAAACAGAAATTTTAGTGCTCACGAGAACTGCTGCCATTTTTATTTGGAAAGTGATATTTAGTTAATTATTTTTGCATACGAGTAATAGATAAATTCCTCAAGTCCAGAAATTTATTTTAGAATTTTTGGGGTTCCAGATCTTGCGCTAGCTACAGATTCCTACAGACTGTTCTGTTTTTGACAGATTCTGTTTTTCGTGTGTTGTTTGCTTATTTTGATGAATCTATGGCTAGTAAAATAGCTTATAAACCATAGAGAAGTTTGAATACAGTAGGTTTAACACCAATATAAATAAATAATGAGTTCATTGCAGTACCTTGAAGTGGTCTTTTGTTTTCTTTCGCTAACGGAGCTCATGAGATTTTCTACTTTGAGTTTTGTGTTGTGAAGTTTTCAAGTTTTGGGTAAAGATTTGATGGATTATGGAACAAGGAGTTGCAAGAGCCTAAGATTGGGGATTCCCATCGCACCTTCAAGATAATCTAAGGACACCTAAAATCCAAAGCTTGGGGATGCCCCGGAAGGCATCCCCTCTTTCGTCTACTTCTATCGGTAACTTTACTTGAAGCTATATTTTTATTCACCACATGATATGTGTTTTGCTTGGAGCGTCTTGTATGATTTGAGTCTTTGATTTTTTACTTTACCACAATCATCCTTGCTGTACACACCTTTTGAGAGAGCCATACATGATTTGGAATTTTTTAGAATACTCTATGTGCTTCGCTTATATCATTTGAGTTATATAGTTTTGCTCTAGTACTTCACTTATATCTTTTAGCGCACGGTGGTGGATTTGTTTTATATAAACTATTGATCTCTCATGCTTCACTTAGATTATTTTGAGAGTCTTAAATAGCATGGTAATTTGCTTAAATAATCCTAATATGCTAGGTATTCAAGATTAGTAAAAAAATCTTATGAGTGTTTTGAATACTAAGAGAAGTTTGATGCTTGATGATTGTTTTGAGATATGGAGGTAATAATATCAAAGTCGTGCTAGTTGAGTAGTTGTGAATTTGAGAAATGCTTGTGTTGAAGTTTGCAAGTCCCGTAGCGTGCACGTATGGTAAACGCTATGTAACAAATTTGAAACATGAGGTGTTCTTTGATTGTCCTTATGAGTGGCGGTCGGGGACGAGCGATGGTCTTTTCCTACAAATCTATCCCCCTAGGAGCATGCGCGTAGTGCTTGGTTTTGATGACTTGTAGATTTTTGCAATAAGTATGTGAGTTCTTTATGAGTAATGTTGAGTCCATGGATTATACGCACTCTCACCCTTCCATCATTGCTAGCCTCTTTGGTACCATGCATTGCCCTTTCTCACCTTGAGAGTTGGTGCAAACTTCGCCGGTGCATCCAAACCCCATGATATGATACGCTCTTTCACACATAAACCTCCTTATATCTTCCTCAAAACAGGCACCATACCTACCTATTATGGCATTTCCATAGCCATTCCGAGATATATTGCCATGCAACTTTCCACCATTCCTTTTATCATGACATATTCATCATTGTCATATTTCTTAGCATGATCATGTAGTTGACATAGTATTTGTGGCAAAGCCACCGTTCATAATTTTCATACATGTCACTCTTCATTCATTGCATATCCCGGTACACCGCCGGAGGCATTCATATAGAGTCATCTTTTGTTCTAGTATCGAGTTGTAATAATTGAGTTGTAAATAAATAGAAGTGTGATGATCATCATTAATAGAGGATTGTCCCAAATAAAAAAAGAAAGGCCAAAAAAAGGTGAAATAAAAAAAATAAAAAGGGACAATGCTACTATCCTTTGCCACACTTGTGCTTCAAAGTAGCACCATAATCTTCATGATAGAGAGTCTTTTATTTTGTCACTTTCATATACAAGTGGGAATTTTCATTATAGAACTTGGCTTGTATATTCCAACAATGGGCCTCCTCAAGTGCCCTAGATCTTCGTGAGCAAGCAAGTTGGATGTGCACCCACTTAGTTTCTTTTGTTGAGCTTTCATACATTTATAGCTCTAGTGCATCCGTTGCATGGCAATCCCTACTCCTCGCATTAACATCAATCGATGGGCATCTCCATAGCCCATTGACTAGCCTCGTTGATGTGAGACTTTCTCCTTTTTTGTCTTCTCCACATAACCCCCATCATTATATTCTATTCCACCCAAAGTGCTATGTCCATGGCTCGCGCTCATATATTGCGTGAAAGTTTATAGGTTTGAGATTACTAAAGTATGAAACAATTGCTTGGCTTGTCATCGGGGTTGTGCATGATGAGAGCATTCTTGTGTGACGAAAATGGAGCATCACTAAACTATATTATTTTGTAGGGATGAACTTTCTTTGGCCATGTTATTTTGAGAAGACATAATTGCTTAGTTAGTATGCTTGAAGTATTATTATTTTTATGTCAATATGAACTTTTATCTTGAATCATTCATGACACAATTAAGAAGAATTACATTAAAATTATGCCTAGTAGCATTCCACATCAAAAATTCTATTTTTATCATTTACCTACTCGAGGACAAGCAGGAATTAAGCTTGGGGATGCTTGATACGTCTCCAATGTATCTATAATTTTTGATTGCTCCATGCTATATTATCTACTGTTTCGGACATTATTGGGCTTTGTTTTCCACTTTCATATTATTTTTGGGACTAACCTATTAACCGAGGCCCAACCCAGAATTGCTGTTTTTTGCCTATTTTAGGGTTTCGAAGAAAAGGAATATCAAACGGAGTCCAAACAGAATGAAACCTTCGGGAACGTGATTTTCTCACCGAATATGATCCAGGAGACTTGGACCCTACGTCAAGAAACAAAGGAGGAGGCCACGAGGTAGGGGGCGTGCCTACCCCCCAGGCGTGCCCTCCACCCTCGTGGGCCCCCTGTTGCTCCACGGACGTACTCCTTCCTCCTATATATACCTACGTACCCCCAAACGATTAGATACGGAGCAAAAACCATAATTCCACCTTCGTAACTTCCTGTATCCACAAGATCCCATCTTGGGGCCTGTTCTGGAGCTCCGCCGGAGGGGGTATCCATCACGAAGGGCTTCTACATCAACACCATAGCCTCTCCGATGAAGTGTGAGTAGTTTACCTCAGACCTTCGGGTCCATAGTTATTAGCTAGATGGCTTTTTATCTCTTTTTGGATCTCAACACAATGATCTTCCCCTGTCTTGTGGAGATCTATTCGATGTAATCTTCTTTTTGCGGTGAGTTTGTTGAGACCAATGAATTGTGGGTTTATGATCAAGTCTATCTATGAACAATATTTAATCTTCTCTTAATTCTTTTATGTATGAGTGGTTATCTTTGCAAGTCTGTTTGAATTATCATTTTGGTTTGGCCTACTAAATTGATCTTTCTTGCAATGGGAGAAGTGCTTAGCTTTGGGTTCAATCTTGCGGTGTCCTTTCCCAGTGACAGTAGGGGCAGCAAGGCACGTATTGTATTATTTCCATCGAGGATAGCAAGATGGGGTTTTTATCATATTGCATGAATTTATCCCTCTACATCATGTCATCTTGCTTAAGGCGTTACTCTATTTCCATGAACTTAATACTCTAGATGCATGCTGGATAGCGGTCGATGAGTGGAGTAATAGTAGTAGATGCAGGCAGGAGTCGGTCTACTTGTCTCGGACGTGATGCCTATATACATGATCATACCTAGATATTCTCATAACTATGCTCAATTCTGTCAATTGCTCAACAGTAATACATTCACCCACCGTAAAATACTTATGCTCTTGAGAGAAGCCACTAGTGAAACCTATGGCCCCCGGGTCTATCTTCATCATATTAATCTTCCAATACTTAGTTATTTCCTTTGCTTTTACTTTGCCTTTATTTTACTTTGCATCTTTATCATAAAAATAACAAAAATATTATCTTATCATATCTATCAGATCTCACTCTCGTAAGTGACTGTGAAGGGATTGACAACCCCTTATCGTGTTGGTTGCGAGGAGTTGTTTGCTTTGTGCAGGTACTATGGGACGCGCGCACAACCTTCTACTGGATTCATACCTTGGTTCTCAAAAACTAAGGGAAATACTTATGCTACTTTGCTGCATCATCCTTTCCTCTTTGGGGAAATCCAACGTAGTGCTCAAGAGGTAGCAATCACATTCATCATGGTTAGTTGATTCACATTCACTACTTTGATAATTTTATATGTGGGTGGACCAGTGCTAGGGTGCTAGTACTACTTGAACAAGTAACCCTCTTATGTTTAACCCCTCTCGCAAGCATCCGCAACTATGAAAGAAGAATTAAGATAAATCTAACCATAACATAAAACATATGGATCCAAATCAACCCCTTACGGAATAATGCAAAAACTAGGGTCTAAGCTTTGGTCACTCTCGCAACCCATCATCTACTTATTACCCCCCAATGCCTTCCCTTAGGCCCAAGTATGGTGAAGTGTCATGTACTCGACGTTCACATGGCACCACCAAAGGAAGAACAACATACATATCATCGAAATATTGAACGAAAACCAACTTCACATGATTAATTATAACAAGACTTCTCCCATGTCCTCAAGAACAGAAGTAACTACTCACAAATCATACCCACGTTCAAGATCAGAGGTGTATTGGATATGCTTAAGCATCTGGACATATAATCTTCCACCAAATAAATCAACTAGCATCAAGTACAAGGTGTAATCAACACTACTAGCAAACCACAGGTACCAATCTGAGATTTTGAAACAAAGATTGAATACAAGAGATGAAGTAGGGTTTGAGAGCAGATGGTGCTGGTGAAGATGTTGATGAAGATTGGTCCTACCACGATGAGAGGGATGTTGGTGATGTAGATGGCTTGATTTTCCCCTCCCGGAGGGAAGTATCCCTGGCAGAATTACTCCACCAGAAAGCAAAAGTGCTCCTGCCCAGGTTCCACCTCAAGATGGCGGCGCTTCATCCCAAAAGTCTTGTTTTGATTTTTATTCTAGGGAAATAGTATCTTGTATGAGAATGCGGGCCACAGAGGCCTGCTGGTGGAGTGATACGTCCATTTTGCATCATGCTTTTATATCGATATTTATTGCATTATGGGCTGTTATTACACATTATGTCACAATACTTATGCCTATTCTCTCTTATTTTACAAGGTTTGCACGAAGAGGGAGAATGCCGGCAGCTGGAATTCTGGGCTGGAAAAGGAGCAAATATTAGAGACCTATTCTGCACAACTCCAAAATTCCTGAAATTCCACGGAAGTCAGTTTTGGATTATATAAAAAATATTGGGTGAAGAAAGCACCGGAGGGGGGCCACCCACCATCCACGAGGGTGGGGGCGCGCCCTACCCCCTGTCGCGCCCCCTGTCTCGTGGGCCCCCTGGCAGGCCTCATGTGACCATCTTTTGCTATACGAAGTCTTTTGCCCTGCAACAAATCATAAGAAAGCTCTAGGGACAAAACTCCGCCGCCACGAGGCGGAACCTTGGCGGAACCAATCTAGGGCTCCGGTGGAGCTGTTCTGCCGGGGAAGCATCCCCCCGGGAGGGGAAATCATCACCATCGACCCTCTCATCTGGAGGGGGTCAATCTCCATCAACATCTTGACCAACACCATCTCATTTCAAACCCTAGTTCATCTCTTGTATCCAATCTTTGTCCCAAAACCTCATATTGGTACCTGTGGGTTGCTACTAGTGTTGATTACTCCTTGTAGTTGATGCTAGTTGGTTTACTTGGTGGAAGATCATATGTTCAAATCCTTTATGCATATTAATACCCCTCTGATTATGAACATGAATATGATTTGTGAGTAGTTACGTTTGTTCCCGAGGACATGGGAGAAGTCTTGCTATAAGTAGTCATGTGAATTTGGTATTCGTTTGATATTTTGATGAGATGTATGTTGTCTTTCCTCTAGTGGTGTTATGTGAACATCGACTACATGACACTTCACCATTGTTTGGGCCTAGGGGAAGGCATTGGGAAGTAATAAGTAGATGATGGGTTGCTAGAGTGAAAGAAGCTTAAACCCTAGTTTATGTATTGCTTCGTAAGGGGCTGATTTGGATCCATATGTTTCATGCTATGGTTAGGTTTAACTCAATACTTCTTTTGTAGTTGCGGATGCTTGCAAGAGGGGTTAATCATAAGTGGGATGCTTGTCCAAGTAAGGGCAGTACCCAAGCACCGGTCCACCCACATACCAAATTATCGAAGTACCGAACGCGAATCATATGAGCGTGATGAAAACTAGCTTGACGATAATTCCCAAGTGTCCTCGGGTGCGTTTTACTTTATATAAGAGTTTGTCCAGGCTTGTCCTTTGCTACAAAAAGGATTGGGCCATCCTTCTGCACCTTATTTACATTTGTTACTTGTCACCCGTTGCAAATTACCTTATCACAAAACTATCTGTTACCGATAATTTCAGTGCTTGCAGAGAATACCTTACTAAAAACTGCTTATCATTTCCTTCTGCTCCTCGTTGGGTTCGACACTCTTACTTATAGAAAGGACTACGATAGATTCACTATACTTGTGGGTCATCAAGACTCTTTTCTGGCGTCGTTTCCGGGGAGTGAAGCGCCTTTGGTAGGTGGAATTTGGTAAGGAAAATTTTATATAGTGTGCTGAAAGTTACTGTCACTTGTTATTATGGAAAGTAATCCTTTGAGGGGCTTGTTCGGGGTATCTTCACCCCGACCAGTAGAGCAAAGAGATGCTTCTCAACCTAATGAACCTACTGAAACTGTTTACTTTGAGATTCCTTTGGGTATGATAGAGAAACTGCTAGCTAATCCTTTTACAGCAGATGGAATATTGCATCGTGATTTGTACCTAATCTATTTGGATGAAGTTTGTGGATTATTTAAGCTTGCAGGTATGCCCAAAGGATGTTATCAAGAAGAAGGTCTTCCCTTTATGTTTGAAGGGAAAGGCATTGACATAGTTTAGGCTATGTGATGATATTGGATCATGGAACTACAACTGTTTGAAATTGGAATTTCATCAGAAGTTTATCCTATGCATCGGGTTCATCCTGATCGTAATTATATATATATAATTTTTGGCCTTGCGAAGGAGAAAGCATCGCTCAAGCTTGGGGGAGGCTTAAGTCAATGTTATATTCATGCCCCAATCATGAGCACTCAAGAAAAATTATTATTCAAAAAAATTATGCTCTGCTTTCTCTCAATAATCGCTCCATGCTCGATACTTCTTGTACTAGATCTTTTATGATGAAGACTATTAAATTTAGATGGGATTTATTGGCAAGAATTAAATGCAACTCTGAAGATTGGGAACTCGACGAAGGTAAGGAGTGAGGTATAACACCTAAGTTTGATTGTGTTAAATCTTTTATGGATACCGATGCTTTTCGTGAATTTAGCACTAAATATGGACTTGACTCTGGGATAGTAGCTTCTTTCTGCGAACCATTTGCTACTCATGTTGATCTCCCTAAGGAGAAGTGGCTTAAATACCACCCCCCCATTGAAGTAAAAGTAGTTGAACCTATTAAATTTGAAGAAAAGACTATCACTTATAATGTTGATCCTATTATTCCTACCGCTTATATTGAGAAACCACATTTCCCTACTAGAATAAAGGATCATGCTAAAGCTTCAACTGTGGTTCGTAAGAGTAATGCTAGAACACCTACACCCTCTGAGCAAATTAAAGTTAAACCTAGTATTGATATGGTTAAAGATCTCTTCTCTGATAATATTGATGGCCATGTTATTTACTTTTGTGATGAAGCTGCTAGAATTGCTAGACCCGATACTAAAAATAAACATAGACCTATTGTAGGCATGCCTATTATTTCTGTTAAAATAGGAGATCATTGCTATCATGGCTTATGTGATATGGGTGCTAGTGCGAGTGCAATACCTCATTCTTTATATGAATAAATTATGCATGATATTGCACCTGTTGAGATAGAAGGTATTGATGTTACAATTAAGCTTGCCAATAGAGATACTATTTCACCGATTGGGATTGTTAGAGATGTTGAAGTCTTGTGTGGGAAAGTTAAATATCCTTCTGATTTTCTTGTTCTTGGTTCCCCACAAGATGACTTTTGTCCCACTATATTTGGTAGACCCTTCTTGAATACTGTTAATGCTAAGATAGATTGCAAAAAGGATGTTGTTACTATTGGTTTAGGGGATATGTCTCATGATTTTAATTTGCTAAATTTTGTAGACAACCCCATGATAAAGAATTGCCTAGTAAAGATGAAATTATTGGTCTTGCTTCTATTGCCGTGCCTCCTAGTGATCCTTTAGAACAATATTTGCTAGGCCATGAAAATGATATGTTTATGAATGAAAGAAGGGAAATAGATGAAGTATTCTTTAAACAGAGACCTATTTTGAAACACAACTTGCCTGTCGAAATTCTAGGGGATCCTCCTCCACCCAAGGGTGATCCTGTGTTTGAGCTTAAACCATTGCTTGATACTCTTAAATATGTTATCTTGATGAAAAGAAGATATAGAATGTTATTATTAGTACTAACCTTTCAGAGCAAGAAGAAGAGAAATTATTGAAAACTCTAAAGAAGCACCGTGCTGCTATTGGATATACTCTTGATGATCTTAAGGGCATTAGTCCCACTCTATGCCAGCACAAAATAAAATTGGAAAAATATGCTAAACCGGTTGTTGATTACCAACGACGGTTAAATCCTAAGATGAAAGAAGTGGTAAGAAAATAAATACTAAAGCTTCTGGAGGCAGGTATAATTTATCCTATTGCTGATAATCAGTGGGTAAGTCATGTCCATTGTGTCCCTAAGAAGGGAGGTATTACTGTTGTTCCTAATGATAAAGACGAATTGATCCCACAAAGAATTGTTACAGGTTATAGAATGGTAATTGATTTCCGCAAACTAAATAAAGCTACTAAAAAGGGTCATTACCCTTTACCTTTTATTGATCAAATGCTAGAAAGATTATCCAAACATACACATTTTTGCTTTCTAGACGGTTATTCGGGTTTCTCTCAAATACCTGTGTCAAAAGAGGATCAGGAAAATACCACTTTTACTTGTCCTTTCGGTTCCTTTGCTTATAGACGCATGCCTTTTGGTTTATGTAATGCACCTGCTATCTTTCAAAGATTTATGACTGCTATATTCTCTGACTTTTGTGAAAAGATTGTTGAGGTATCCATGGATGATTTTTCTGTATATGGAACTTCTTTTGATGATTGCTTAAGCAACCTTGATCGAGTTTTGCAGAGATGTGAAGAAACTAATATTGTCTTGAGGAGAAGTGCCACTTTATGGTTAATGAAGGCATTGTCTTGGGGCATAAAATTTCTGAAAGAGGTATTGAAGTTGATAAAGCTAAAGTTGATGCTATTGAAAAGATGTCGTGTCCTAAGGACATTAAAGGTATAAGAAGTTTCCTTGGTCATGTCGGTTTTTATAGGAGGTTCATTAAAGACTTCTCAAAAATTTCCAGGCCTCTGACTAATCTCTTACAAAAAGACGTTCCTTTCGTCTTTGATGATGATTGTGTAGAAGCATTTGAAATACTTAAGAAAGCTTTGATTTCTGCACCCATTGTTCAACCACCTGATTGGAATTTACCCTTTGAAATTATGTGTGATGCTAGTGATTATGCTGTAGGTGCTGTTTTAGGAAAAAGAGTTGATAAGAAATTAAATGTTATCCAATATGCTAGTAAAACTTTAGACAGCGCCCAGAGAAATTATGCTACTACTGAAAAGAAATTTTTAGCAGTTGTATTTGCTTGTGATAAGTTTAGACCTTATATTGTTTATTCTAAAGTAATTGTTCACACTAATCATGCTGCTATTAAATACCTTATGGAAAATAAAGATGCTAAACCTAGACTTATTAGATTGGTTCTCCTACTACAATAATTTGATTTGCATATTATTATTGATAGAAAGAGAGCTGAGAACCCAGTTGCAGACAACTTGTCTAGGTTAGAGAATGTTCTTGATGACCCACTACATATAGATGATAGCTTTCCTGATGAACAATTAGCTGTCATAAATGCTTCTCATACTGCTCCATGGTATGCTGATTATGCCAATTACATTGTTGCTAAATTTATACCACCTAGTTTCACATACCAGCAAAATAAAAAGGATTTCTATGATTTAAGACATTACTTCTGGGATGACCCACACCTTTATAAAGAAGGAGAAGATGGTGTTATTAGACATTGTGTACGTGAGCATGAACAGGAACAGATCCTACGCAAGTGTCACTCCGAAGCTTATGGAGGACACCATGCTGGAGATAGAACTGCACACAAGGTATTGCAATCTGGTTTTTATTGGCCTACTCTCTTCAAGGATGCCCGTCAGTTTGTCTTGTCGTGTGACGAATGTCAAAGAATTGGTAATATTAGTAGACGTCAAGAAATGCCTATCAATTATTCACTTGTTATTGAACCATTTGGTATTTGGGGCTTTGATTATATGGGATCGTTTCCTTCCTCTAATGGGTATACACATGTTTTAGTTGATGTTGATTACGTTACTAAGTGGGTAGAAGCTATTCCAACTAGTAGTGATGATCATAACACAACCATTAAGATGCTTAAAGTAGTTATTTTTCCGAGGTTTGGAGTCCCTAGATACTTAATGACTGATGGTGGTTCACATTTTATTCATGGTGCTTTTCGTAAAATGCTTGCTAAGTATGATGTTAATCATAGAATTGCATATCCATATCATCCATAGTCTAGTGGTCAAGTAGAACTGAGCAATAGAGAGCTTAAATTAATTTTGCAAAAGATTGTTAATATATCTAGAAAGAATTGGTCCAAGAAACTTGATGATGCATTATGAGCCTATAGAACTGCATATAAAAATCCTATGGGTATGTATCCATACAAAATGGTTTATGGTAAAGCATGTCACTTACCTCTCGAACTAGAACATAAGGCATATTGGGCCATTAAAGAGCTCAACTATGATTTCAAACTTGCCGGTGAGAAGAGACTATTTGACATTAGTGCACTTGATAAGTGGAGAACCCGGGCTTATGAGAATGCCAAACTGTTTAAACAAAAAGTTAAAAGATGGCATGACAAAAGGATACAAAAACATGAGTTTAATGTAGGTGACTATGTATTGTTATACAACTCTCGTTTAAGATTTTTTGCAGGAAAACTCCCATCTAAATGGGAAGGCCCTTACATTATCGATGAAGTCTATTGTTCCGGTGCCATAAAAATCAACAACTTCGAAGGCACAAATCCGAGGGTGGTGAACGGTCAAATAATCAAACATTATATCTCAGGTAATCCTATAGATGTTGAAACTAATGTTATTGAAACCGTAACCCCGGAGGAGTATATAAGGGACACCTTCCAGAATGTTTTAGCCTCTGAAAAGGAAGAGGTATGTGGTACGGTAAGTAAACCGACTCCAAAACAGTTCTAATAGCAATTTTTCTTCATTTTGGAATATTTAAGAAAATAGGAAAACAAGGAGCAGTCCGAAAAGGACACGAGGGTGGAGGGCAAGCCCTACCCCCTGGGCGCTCCCCTGCCTCGTGGACACCTTTTGTGCCCTTCGAACTCCGTTTTCTTGCACGATACTTCTTTTTGTCGGTAAAAAATCATTATATAGTCTCCCGAAGGTTTTTATCACCGTACCAGGTAAATATCCTCTGTTTTTGTTTCAAACTGTTTTGCTGCAGATTTAGATCAAGATGTCTTCTCAAAAGTCAGTCGGGGAGAGCCGGGTGTCTCATCCGACACCGGGACCAGGAGCAAATAGTGACGCTAACCACTTTGGGCCATCAACGGAGGAAGAGATGGAGGCCGACATGAAAATGATAGATGCCATAGAAGAGGATCAAGAAGTTACTTCTCGTTTCCTAGCCGGATTCACGATGGGGGAACTACAGAGCTCAGCTATTCCAAACTCGGTCATCCCTTCCAATGTTAGATTTCTCTCTTATGAAAATATGAAAAAGAGTGTTACTTGTTCTCCCGCAGCTATGCAACATCCATGGGTGAAAGGAGCTTTAGCCATCACGGGCAAGATTTGTAAGGAAATAATGGACCTCAAGCAACAAGTTAATAAGGTCGAGGAAGACAATCGTATCCTGAGGGGCATCATCACCAAGAATATCACATCACCACCTCCGAAGAAAGAGACATAAATACATGGGTATGGGCACTCCCCTTGGCAACTGCCAAGCTTGGGGGAGTACCCCGGTATCATATCACCCTCACACTTTTATCTTTACCATTTTTCTTAGTTCGGTCCTTTTAGTAATATCTTGATCTAGTAGAATAAAGTTTTAGTATGATTTAGTTTTGAGTTTTGCTTTATGATCCTTCTATGTAATCGAGTCCGTGAGCTATATATAACAAAGATTAGTTTTGAGTCAAGGGCTTGGTTATGTTGTTATGATCTTGAGGGAATAAAAGTAAGAATAAAAAGAAATAAAGAGTTCATATGGATCTTATGGAGAGTAATGACTTCACATATAAAGAGTATGATGAATAAAAGTTGTTGAGAGTTGACAAACATAGTTTTGGTCATCGTTGCAATTAATAGGAAGTAATAAAGAAAGAGAGGTTTTCACATATAAATATACTATCTTGGACATCTTTTATGATTGTGAGCACTCATTAAAATATGACATGCTAAAGTTGATGTTGGACAAGGAAGACAACATAATGGGTTATGCTTTCTTACATCCGAAATAAATTATATTGTCATGGATCATCCAAAATGTTGAGCTTGCCTTTCCCCCTCATGCTAGCCAAATTCCTTGCACCAAGTAGAGATACTACTTGTGCTTCCAAATATCCTTGAACCCAGTTTTGCCATGAGAGTCCAACATATCTACTTATGGATTGAGTAAGATTCTTCAAGTAAGTTGTCATTGTTGCAAGCAATAAAAATTGCTCTCTAAATATGTATGATTTATTATTGTGGAGAAAATAAGCTTTATACGATCTTGTGATGTGGAAGAAATAAAAGCGACGGACTGCATAATAAAGGTCCATATCATAAGTGGCAATATAAAGTGACATCCGTTTGCATTAAGATTTCATGCATCCAACCATAAAAACACATGACAACCTATGCTTCCCTCTACAAAGGGCCTATCTTTTATTCTTGTCTTATACTTTATACAAGAGTCATGGTGATCTTCACCTTTCCTTTTTACATTTTATCCTCTAGCAAGCACTGTGGGTTGGAAAAATCCTGATATATGTAGCTAATTGGATGTGAGTTTTCATGAACTATTATTGTTGACATTACCCTTGAGGTAAAAGGTTGGGAGGCAAAACTATAAGCCCCTATCTTTCTCTGTGTCCGATTAAAACTTCATATCCATAAGTATTGCGTGAGTGTTAGCAATTGTGAAATACTAAATGAGAGTTGAGTATGTGGACTTGCTAAAAAGCTCTTATATTGACTCTTTCCAATGTTATGATAAATTGCAATTGCTTCAATGACTGAGAGTATAGTTTGTTAGTTTTCAATGAAGCTTATGATTCATACTTGAAAATGTGATTGAATTGTTACTTTAACATAAAAGATCATATGACAATATATATATATATATTGCTGTTATAAGAATGATCATGATGCCCTCATGTACGTATTTTATTTTATCGACACCTCTATCTCTAAACATGTGGACATATTTTTCGATATCGGCTTCCGCTTGAGGACAAGCGAGGTCTAACTTGGGGGAGTTGATACGTCCATTTTGCATCATGCTTTTATATCGAGATTTATTGCATTATGGGCTGTTATTACACATTATGTCACAATACTTATGCCTATTCTATCTTATTTTACAAGGTTTGCACGAAGAGGGAGAATGCCGACAGCTGGAATTCTAGGCTGGAAAAGGAGCAAATCTTAGACACCTATTCTGCACAACTTCAAAAGTCCTGAAACTCCACAGAAGTCAGATTTGGATTATATAAAAAATATTGGGCGAAGAAAGCACCAGAGGGGGACCACCCACCATCCACGAGGGTGGGGGCGCGCCCCCTGGCAGGCCTCCGGTGCCCATGTTTTTCTATATGAAGTCTTTTTCCCTGGAAAAAATCATAAGCAAGCTCTCGGGACAAAACCCGTCACCACGAGGCGGAACCTTGGCAGAACCAATCTAGGGCTCCGGCGGAGCTGTTCTGCCGGGGAAGCATCCCCCCGGGAGGGGGAAATCATCACCATCGTCATCACCATCGATCCTCTCATCGGGAGGGGGTCAATCTCCATCAACATCTTCACCAGCACCATCTCATCTCAAACCTTAGTTCATCTCTTGTATCCAATCTTTGTCCCAAAACCTCAGATTGGTACTTGTGGGTTGCTAGTAGTGTTGATTACTCCTTGCAGTTGATGCTAGTTGGTTTACTTGGTGGAAGATCATATGTTCAGATCCTTTATGCATATTAATACCCCTCAGATCCTTTATGCTATAAGTAGTCATGTGAATTTGGTATTTGTTCGATATTTTGATGAGATGTATGTTGTCTTTCCTCTAGCGGTGTTATGTGAACGTCGACTACATGACACTTCACCATTGTTTGGTCCTAGGGGAAGGCATTGGGAAGTAATAAGTAGATGATGGGTTGCTAGAGTGACAGAAGCTTAAACCCTAGTTTATGCGTTGCTTCATAAGGGGCTGATTTGGATCCATATGTTTCATGCTATGGTTAGGTTTACCTTAATACTTATTTTGTAGTTGAGGATGCTTGCAAGAGGGGTTAATCATAAGTGGGATGCTTGTCCAAGTAAGGGAAGTACCCAAGCACCGGTCCACCCACATATCAAATTATCAAAGTACCGAACACGAATCATATGAGCGTGATGAAAAGTAGCTTGACGATAATTCCCATGTGTCCTCGGGAGCATTTTCCTTTATATAAGAGTTCGTCCAGACTTGTCCTTTGCTACAAAAAGGATTGGGCCATCTTGCTGCACCTTATTTACATTTGTTACTTGTCACCCGTTACAAATTACCTTATCACAAAACTATCTGTTACCGATAATTTCAGTGCTTGCAGAGAATACTTTACTGAAAAATGCTTATCATTTCTTTCTGCTCCTTGTTGGGTTCCACACTCTTACTTATAGAAAGGACTACGATAGATTCCCTATACTTGTGGGTCATCATGGAGCCATGAGCTCACATGTTGCGCCTCGAGGGGTGCCACCTAAGCTTGTGACTCCCTAGTGGGGCCCCTCATGATGATTCTTCTTCCAATATTTTTTATTAATTCCAAAATAATTCTCTGTAAATTTCCAGGTCATTTGGAGCTTTGGAGAATACCTATCTCTGTTGTAGCCTTTTTGGGTCCAAAATTCGAACTGTCGGGAATCTCCTTTTCATGTGAAACTTGCAAAATAAGAGAGAAAATACATCATAATTGCTTTATAAAGTGAAATAATGATCAAAAACACTATAAATAATAGTACTCAAGTGAATACCGAACTCGATAATCATGACCACATGTTTATGGAGAGAGTGTCGATAAAAACAAAATATGGACATGGTAGCATCATGAACATTATTAAGTTATTGTAATAGCAGAAATTATGATAAAAATTCTCATGACCAAGTAATAATTCATCCAGAACATTTAAAGTATGAGAGATAAACTTTGTTGACAACTAGCAAACTATGTTCTCAATCATCAAAGCAACTACAATTCATCATATTTTGTTAAGAGTCTATCTAAGAGCTTTTGGTTTAGCAAATTTCACATACTCAACCATCATATAGTGATCTATGATTGCTGACACTCGCAGCATATCTTTAGAGCAAATGTTTCCATCAGACACAAAGGAATATGGAGGTTTCATATTTCACCTCGCTAAATTGCTTATCTCAGGGATAATGTCAACAATGATAATTCACTAGTAGAATGCCCATGCGTTGCCACGAGCTTCTGAAATAGTTTAATGAAGTTATATAAAATGGTTTGATGAAGTTATATAAAGATAATGCATGCTAAATTTAACAGATAGAGACAATATAACACGGTCATAATTGCATAATAATTAAAGTTTAATTTAAAATCTTTTTTGTTTTTTATGAGATATCACCTCTTTCATATCATTATATTGTAAAAAACGGTGGTCCCTTTCAGCGACGTCGCTTCAGAACCATTGTCGATAGGTTCTTTTTGTGCATCTCCAAACTCCATATCTATGTCTCCCATATTCTGAAAAACAATAATATAAAATAATGCACCTTTTGCGTTAACATGTATAGCACCTCTTCTCGTGGTGTTTTGGTCTGGGCCGTCATCGTTACATCAGTGCATATGTCAGTTGATGTATTTGAAACATCATTCGAGTCCATCACTGTTTATCTCTACTGGACAAAGGTGAAACATATAAAATATAATGATATTTTATACTGCATTATATAAACATCTATAATATATAATAAAAACAAAAGTGAGACTAATACAGATATTTTCAATTGCATTTTTTCACCCCACAACCTTATCCGGACCTTTTTTAAGAAATCCTTATGCGAACCTCTCCCTGACTCTCTCCTCCTCACAGCCAGACCTGGCCAAATGGGTCAGCCCGCAACGACACGGTCCGGCCTGAGTTAAACGGGCTACCTCTCCCCACCCGATGCTCAGAAAAAAAACCTCTCCCCACCCACTCTCTCCCCCTCCAAACCACTCACTCTATCCCCCTCCTCCGCCCACCGCGCCGCCAACCACATGCGTCTCCCAACTACGCCGCCGCCGCCGCTATCGCCGCCCTCCTGCGCTGCTGCCTAGGCGTCGTGGTCTGCCACTCGCCGCCGCTGGACGGCTGGAGATTGTCGGCACCCAAGTGCCGCCCATGCTCTGGCGCTTGCACGCCGCCGGCCCTGCCCCATCCCACTCTCCGCCACCACCTTCCCCACCCCGAGCTCAGATTTACGACGCCCACTGCCTTCCAGTTCGAGCTCCGCCTCGACCTCATCCCTGCTGCCACTGTCTTCCCTGAACCAAGGAAGCCCTCATCTGATACGCTCTCATCCGCGACGTGCTTCTCCAATCATTGGTACGCGACGGTGGTTTGGTCCGGAAGGTGGCTCCTGCAATCCTGGCGTCGCCGTAGCGGTGGTTCCATTCCGGCGGCATTAGGGGAGCACACAGCGTCCACGTGCAGCAAGCAGAGCCGGCCAATGATTTAGCAGCGCCGGCCATGAGGAGACGCCTGCCGTGGTTGACGCGAAGACAACAGCCGTGGGCATGGAAGACGGTTTTGGATCTTGTGAGCCGCCGCCGCTGCCGTACAGAAAGTCAACGTCGGCCTTCTACTGCTCCATGTCCAACAAGTCGCCCATGAGGCGTCAGTGTGGCATTGCTAGCTCCAGCTTCCCCCTGCAATCATCTCTGCCGCCGGCACTTGCACGCAATCATGCTGGTGAGGCTCTTCATGTTTACTTTCTTCTGCTTGTAACATGGCCTATACTCACAAATATTTTGCATCATCTGAACAAATGATGGTAAATTGATTCATATGTAATGTGACATCCTGATTACAAGTTCTCTTAGATTAGTTTTTCTGTTGGAATAATGTTCTATTGGAATAATTATTCTGTTGGAGCAGAACAATGACATCCCTGTGATTCAGTTTTTAGGGGATGGACAGATTGGGAGTATAAAACATTTGACTATTGTATTTTTTAATACTTATAAACAGGGAGTATATATCATCAAGGTAGTACATGGATATCCAACATAATCAGAGACCTTATGGTCGGATCGATCTTCATATATAGTAGAATGTTTTATTTGTTTGCGAGTTAGGTAATTGTTTTTTTCTAGCCATGATGTTTTCCATAGCACTAAATTAGTATTAGTTATTCCTACAAGTGTTAGTTGTTCATAAGCATATAATATAATCTGCTACTGTCAATACTTACCTCTGAAACTCTGGTATTCTACTCCTTTATTTCCCTGATACCTTGTCAGTCAGTATGTACTAAGTATATCCACACTACAGGTTTCTGTAGTTCAAGATCAAAGGCAAGAATCAGCCAAATATGATGATGAGAACAACGCTAATGATGGAGAACCTTTATCTATCGAAGCTGAGAAGTCTATTGGGAATACTAAATTTCAATGCGCATCCTAAGTTTCAGTTACCTGAAATCAAGGCCAGTTTCATTCGATGCCGAAGTAAACTACCACATGTAAGTTTATGGACACACATTAGTTTCCGGCTACGGATTTAATGGCTGCCGAACTTTATGCACATATATAGTAGAATTAGTATTAGTTATCTGAATTTTTTCTGACCTGCACTCTTCTTGCCTTTAGTTCTGTTCTTAATAGAATTATTACTTAATAATAGACGAATACTTGTTTGCCTTCATCATCTGCATTTCAAATGACTCATTATGCATCAGGCTAGCTAGGCGATATGAAATTTTACTTCTTGGCTATAGTCACCGAGCACTGCAATTTGAAATTATAGCCACGAATTTTGGAGTAGTCGAAAGGGCATTCTTAATCTGATACAGTCAACTAAGCACTCAATTTTCAAAACAAGAAGCGGTTGCTATCATATTATTTATGTTTACAATTAACAAACTACATCCTGACATTCCTTCTTATTTTTGTTTGCATCTAGACGTGATGACCATGAGAAAATCCATGCACTTCAATTGGACATGAGTTTTCTGCCACGTAATTAATGATGCACTTCATGTGATAGAACTGTAAGATCAGTACTTCTATCTACTCTATTCATCACATCTACACTTCTGTTTATTCATTCTATGAGCTCTCTATTTAAGAGAAACAACAGAGACTACTGTTTAAGAATAATAGTCTTTTCAATTAAATGCTGAAGTATGTGTTTCCTGCATGCACCCACAAGTTATTCAAGAAAAACTAATTAATGCCTTAAACTTAAAAGTATCTCATGGCCACAACAAACAGTTCACTCAAAATTAAAACAGGAACTACTTTATACCGGTCCGTGGCTCTGGCTAGACCATTTTAAGCAGCACGGAGGTACGCGTCTCCAGAATTGAAGGCATCAAATGCCTCTGGTGAGAAGCAAGCATCACGGAGTACGGCCCAGCGACGCCTATGATTCATGGCACTCTCCACTTCTGAATTTGTAACGGATAGTCTATCCGCATCCTCTGTAGGGGGAGTATCCAGCGTCCGCCCCATGTCAGCTTCCGCCCCTATGTCCGGTCCTGGAGCCCGACTGGTGGAAGCATGATTGGCAGCCTCACCGGACATATTCCGGCGAGCGTTTTTTCTACTAAAGAAACATGGACGTCATTACATTTTGAGAAAGATGACAACCATGGAGCAGGGTTTTTGTCATACCTCTGCACCGGCGTCTCCGTCCTGACCGCCTTCCTTTTTGGCCTGCCCGGCCTCGGTGCCTCTTGTTGGCGAGTTGCTACGGGTTAGGCACGGCGTCCCGAATGCCTTCCCTGTAAAACACCATATGTATATGGTAGGTGAAGTGTCTAAAAGGGGATCCTAGTTTTTGGAGTTGGGATTTTCGGTTTTTCTTACGTGCGACGCAGGAAGCAGTCTGGGATAGTCGGCCGTAATGGCCACCATGGCGTCATCACAGCTTAATTGATAGAACTGCCAGTCTATCAGCTCCACGAATATGTCCGGATCTTCTTCGAGTCCAGGACTGAGGGCCCGGTCAGGGTCCTCTGGTTGTGGAGATGGATTGTTGACCTCCGTTATGGCTTATCGCAGTTCCTGCCGCAAAATGGCAAGGTGAGTACCTACGACAAAGAATGCGAGAAGAATGGAAGTAAGGAAATATAACTCACCCAGCTTGGAGGGTTGTACATGGAGAAGGCTTGATGCAGATGAACTCCTGTTCCTCTCCCTTGAACAACTCGGACAGAATTTTTGCTAAAGCAGCAGCGTTGTCCGGACCCTTCTGCCCGCAATGGGTGGCATCATCTTCCCCGTTAAAACACCACAGGGGATGCCCTCGATATTGAAGTGGCTGCACTCCCCGCATTATGCATATTGACATAACCTCGATTATTGTCAATCCTGATTGAGCCAGCGCTTTAATCCGGTTCATCAGGTAAAGGACTTCTCTGTTGTCTTCCTCCTGGGCGCTCCTTGGGTGCCAACTTCGGTGTTTCTTTAGAGGAGCATTGTTGAACTCAGGAAGACCCCGCCGAACAGGGTCCGAAAGGGGGACGTCCTCCATATAAAACCATTCCGAAGGCCAGTCTTCGGACGTCTTCTTCGGAGTACCGGACAGGTATCCGGTTTTGGCGATGCGCCATATTTCGGCTCCGCCCACTTGATAAAGTGACCCCTTCTGTGTGCGGGGGACGAGGCAAAATAACCTTTTCCACAGTTCGAAATGAGCCTCACAGCCCAGGAATAACTCGCAGAGGGCAACATAGCCGGCGATGTGTAAAATGGAAGCAAGGGTGAAATTATGCAGTTGGAGGCCGTAAAACTCCAGGAGCCCACGGAGGAACGGATGAATTGGAAATCCGAGTCCCCTTAATAAGTAAGGAACAAGGAATACCCGCCCCCCCGTAGAGGGGCTGGGGAAGCTCTCCGCTTGCTCCCCGCCATTGTAGGTGGCGAGCCCGGCTCGGACGGGAACCATATACGCTGGAGGGAGAAATACCTTGGTCTGCAGTTTGACTAATCGACTGTGTGGGACAGAACACTTCTTCCAATCACCGGGCTTAGGGCTACGGGGGCGGGAGGAGGAGCTTTGGAGGTCGGCCATGCTAGAGTGGATCTTTCTGAAGCGCGCACCGATGGATTCTCGCTGGGGGAGGGTGGTATGGATTGTATCTAAGAATCCCCATCCCTTTAATAGACAATTTATTTATCTGGCTAGGGGGGCGATGTAAAAATGCCCTGGCTCCTCGTATTCATTCAACGCATGGAAGATAGCCGTTATTGGGCACGGAAGCCAAGAAGTCCAACATTTATGGTGCCGGACACTACTTGACAAACGTTCGAAATTTGGAGAAGAACCCGCCTTGCAATGCCGAAGACAATACTGCATGTCAGACTTGATGACATTGAAGCCTGGTTGGGGGGCTACTGAGGGAGTCCTGGATTAGGGGGTCTCCGGATAGCCGGACTGTTGGACTATGAAGACACAAGATTGAAGACTTCGTCCCGTGTCCGGATGGGACTCTACTTGGCGTGGAAGGCAAGCTAGGCAATACGGATATGCTTATCTCCTCCTTTGTAACCGACCTTGTGTAACCCTAGCCTCCTCCGGTGTCTATATAAACCGGAGGGTTTTAGTCCGTAGGACAACATACAATCATACCATAGGCTAGGTTTTAGGGTTTAGCCTCTCTGATCTCGTGGTAGATCAACTCTTGTACTACTCATATTATCAAGAATAATCAAGCAGGACATAGGGTTTTACCTCCATCAAGAGGGCCCGAACCTGGGTAAAACATCGTGTCCCCTGCCTCCTGTTACCATCCACCCTAGACGCACAGTTCGGGACCCCCTACCCGAGATCCGCCGGTTTTGACATCGACAGCGGGGTACCTCTCCAGCGAGCCTCCGGCAAGGCGAGGCTCGGGCGGCGGGCTTGCGGGGCGACTGCGGCGCGGCGCGCCGAGGTGCGGCGGTGGCGGCACGGCGCGGGAGGCGGCGGAGCGGCTCGGGAGGTGGGCTGCGACAGCGGCGGGGGGGGGGGGGGCTCGGGTATTTAAAGAGAAGGATGGGAGGGTGGCTTGGAGGAGGGGCAAGGCGGCGGGGGAGGCAGAGTCCGGCTCGGACTCCGGTCCGAGTCGGCGGCGGCAGCGGCGCGCGACCTCCAGGTGGGAGACGGCGGAGCAGGGAACATGGGCTGGCTCGGCTAGGCCTTGGCCCAGTCGGGCGCTGGAAGTTTAAAAAAAAATATTCGGCCGAAATTAATAGAAAAATCCTAGAAAATAAAATAAAAATCTAAAAATGCGAAAACAAATTTTCATCGTCTAAATAAAATATTTAGAACGAGATGAACATTTTCTTGGCCCTAAAATGCAACTTTGAGAAACATGCAATTTTTCTAATGCAAATAAAATAGCAATAAACTCCGAAAAAAACAAATATTTGGTTTTAATCATTTTCCTCCAATATTTCCTTTATTTGGAGAAGTCAGGTTATCTCCTCTCATATATTTTAATATGAAATATTTTCGGAGAGAAAAATAATTAAAACCAAATTCCTCGTTTCATTATTTGATAAAAATCAAATATGAAAACCGGGAAATCCCCAATTCTCTCTGAGGGTCCTTGAGTTGCTTAGGATTTTGAGGATCGCGAAACGAAACTACAATAAAATATGATATGCGAGAATGATCTATGTATAACATTCCAAATTGAAAATTTGGGATGTTACAGTGTCCTTTCCGCACTGCTTCTTATTTTCCTATTTTCTTTAATATTCCAAAATGGAGAAAAAATGCTATTAGAACTGTTTTGGAGTCGGTTTACTTACCGTACCACATACCTATTCCTTTTCGGAGTCTGAAACATTCTGGAAAGTGTCCCTTATGTGCTCCTCCAGGGTTATGGTTTCAATAACATTAGTTTCAACTTTTATAGGATTACCTGAGATATAATGTTTGATTCTTTGACCGTTCACCACCCTCGGATTTGTGCCTTCAAAGTTGTTGATTTTTATGGCACCGGAACGATAGACCTCCTCGATAACGTAAGGACCTTACCATTTAGAGAGGAGTTTTCCTGCAAAAAAATTCTTAAACGAGAGTTTTATAATAATCGCCTACATTGAACTCACGCTTTTGTATCCTTTTTCATGCCATCTTTTAACTTTTTCTTTAAACAGTTTGGCATTCTCATAGGCGTGGGTTATCCATTCATCAAGTTAGCTAATGTTAAAAAGCCTCTTCTCACCAGTAAGTTTGAAATCATAATTGAGCTCTTTAATGGCCCAATATGCCTTATGTTCTAGTTCAAGAGGTAAGTGACATGCTTTTCCATAAACCATCTTATACGGAGACATACCCATAGGATTCTTATATGCAGTTCTATAGGCCCATAATGCATCATCAAGTTTCTTGGACCAATTCTTCCTAGATCTATTAACAGTCTTTTGCAAAATTAATTTAAGCTCTCTATTACTCAATTCTACTTGACCACTAGACTGTGGATGATATGGAGATGCAACTCTATGACTAACATCATACTTAGCAAGTTTTTACGAAAAGGACCATGAATAAAATGTGAACCATCAGTCATTAAGTATCTAGGAACTCCAAACCTCAGAAAAATAACTTCTTTAAGCATCTTAATAGAGGTGTTATGATCAACACTACTAGTTGGAATAGTTTCTACCCACTTAGTAACGTAATCAACAACAACTAAAGTATGTGTATACCCATTAGAGGAAGGAAACGGTCCCATATAATCAAAGCCCCAAACATCAAATGGTTCAATAACAAGTGAATAGTTCATAGGCATTTCTTGACGTCTACTAATATTACCAATTCTTTGACATTCATCACAAGACAAAACAAACTTACGGGCATCCTTGAAGAGAGTAGGCCAATAAAAACTGGATTCCAATACCTTAAATGCAGTTCTATCTCCAGCATGGTGTCCTCCATAAGCCTCGGAGTGACACTTGCGTAGGATCTGTTCCTGTTCATGCTCAGGTACACAACGTCTAATAACACCATCTACTCCTTCTTTATAAAGATGTGGGTCATCCCAGAAGTAATGTCTTAAATCATGGAAGAACTTTTTCTTTTGCTGGTATGTGAAACTAGGTGGTATAAACTTAGCAACAATATAATTAGCATAATCAGCATACCATGGAGCAGTACGAGAAGCATTTATCACAGCTAATTGTTCATCAGGAAAGCTATCATCAATAGGTAGTGGGTCATCAAGAACATTCTCTAACCTAGACAAGTTATCTGCAACGGGGTTCTCAACTCCCTTTCTATCAATAATATGAAAATCAAATTCTTGTAGCAAGAGAACCCATCTAATAAGTCTAGGTTTAGCATCTTTCTTTTCCATAAGATATTTAATAGCAGCATGATCAGTGTGAACAGTTACTTTAGAACCAAGATATAAGGTCTGAACTTATCACAAGAAAACACAACTGCTAAAAATTCTTTTTTAGTAGTAGCATAATTTCTTTGAGCACTGTCTAGAGTTTTACTAGCATATTGGTTAGCATTTAATTTATTATCAACTCTTTGTCCTAGAACAGCCCCTACAACATAATCACTAGGATCACACATAATTTCAAAGGTAAATTCCAATCAGGTGGCTGAACAAATGGGCGCACAAATTAAAGCTTTCTTAAGTATTTCAAATGCTTCTACACAATCATCATCAAAGACAAAAGGAACATCTTTTTGTAAGAGATTAGTCAGAGGCTTGGAAATTTTAGAAAAGTCCTTAATGAACCTCCTATAAAAACCGGCATGACCAAGGAACCTTCTTATACCTTTAATATCCTTAGGACACGACATCTTTTCAATAGCATCAACTTTAGCTTTATCAACTTCAATACCTCTTTCAGAAATTTTATGCCCCAAGACAATACCTTCATTAACCATAAAGTGGCACTTCTCCTAATTCAAGACAAGATTAGTTTCTTCACATCTCTGCAAAACTCGATCAAGGTTGCTTAAGCAATCATCAAAAGAAGTTCCGTAAATGGAGAAATCATCCATGAAAACCTCAACAATCTTTTCACAGAAGTCAAAGAATATAGCAGTCATACATTTTTGAAAAGTAGCAGGTGCATTGCATAAACAAAAGGCATACGTCTATAAGCAAAGGTACCGAAAAGGGCAAGTAAAAGTTGTCTTTTCTTGATCCTCTTTTGACACGGGTATTTGAGAGAAACCAGAATAACCATCTAGAAAGCAAAAATGTGTATGTTTGGATAATCTTTCTAGCGATCAATAAAAGGTAAATGGTAATGATCCTTTTTTGTATCTTTATTTAATTTGCGTAAATCAATTACCATTCTATAACCTGTAACAATTCTTTGTGGGATCAATTCATCTTTATCATTAGGAACAATAGTAATACCTCCCTTCTTAGGGACACAATGGACATGACTTACCCATGGACTATCAACAACGAGATAAATTATACCCGCCTCCAGAAGCTTTAGTATTTCTTTTCTTACCACTTCTTTCATCTTAGGATTTAACCGTCATTGGTGATCAACAACCGGTTTCGCGTCTTTCTCTAATTTTATTTTGTGCTAGCAGAGAGTGGGAGTAATGCCCTTAAGATCATCAAGAGTATATCAAATAGCAGCACGGTGCTTCTTTAGAGTTTTCAATAATTTCTTTTCTTCATGCTCTGAAAGGTTAGCACTAATAATAACAGGATATATCTCTTTCTCATCAAGATAAGCATATTTAAGAGTATCAGGTAAAGGTTTAAGCTCAAACACGGGATCACCCTTAGTTGGAGGAGGATCCCCTAGGATTTCAACAGGCAAGTTGTGTTTCAAAATAGGTCCATGTTTAAAGAATACTTCATCTATTTCCCTTCTTTCATTCATAAACAT
Source organism: Triticum aestivum (assembly GCF_018294505.1). Lineage (NCBI taxonomy): Eukaryota > Viridiplantae > Streptophyta > Magnoliopsida > Poales > Poaceae > Triticum > Triticum aestivum. Next base: position 304,214,582 of record NC_057806.1, on the reverse strand, counting down.
ATCATTTTCATGGTCTAGCAAATATTATTCTAAAGGATCACTAGGAGGCATGGCAATAGAAGAAAGACCAATAATTTCATCTTTACTAGGCAATTCTTTATCATGGGGTTGTCTACGAAATTTAGCAAAATTAAACTCATGAGACATATCCCCTAAACCAACAGAAACAATATCCTTATTGCAGTCTATCTTAGCATTAACAGTATTCAAGAAGGGTCTACCAAATATGATGGGACAAAAGTCATCTTGTGGGGAACCAAGAACAAGAAAACCAGCAGGATATTTAACCTTCCCACACAAGACTTCAACATCTCTAACAATCCCAACTGGTGAAATAGTGTCTCTATTGGCAAGTTTAATAGTAACATCAATTTCCTCTATCTCAGCAGGTGCAATATCATGCATAATTTCTTTATATAAGGAATGAGGTATTGCACTTGCACTAGCACCCATATCACATAAGCCATGATAGCAATGATCTCCTATTTTAACAGAAATAACAGGCATGCCTATAATAGGTCTATGTTTATTTTTAGTATCGGGTCTAGCAATTCTAGCAGCTTCATAACAGAAGTAAATAACATGCCCATCAATATTATCGGCCAAGAGATCTTTAACCATAGAAACACTAGGTTCAACTTTATTTTCTCAAAGGGAGTAGGTGTTCTAGTATTACTCTTACGAACTACAGTTGAAGCTTTAGCATGATCCTTTATTCTAACATGAAAATGTGGTTTCTCAATATAAGCAGTAAGAACAATAGGATCTTTATAATTGATAGTCTTTTCTTCAACTTTAATAGGTGCAACTACTTTTACTTCAATGGGAGGATTATATTTAAACCACTTCTCCTTAGGGAGATCAACATGAGTAGCAAAGGATTCACAGAAAGAAGCTACTATCTCAGAGTCAAGTCCATATTTAGTGCTAAATTCACGGAAAGCATCAGTATCCATAAAAGATTTAACATAATCAAACTTAGGTGTTATACCTGACTCCTTACCTTCGTCGAGATCCCAATCTTCAGAGTTGCGTTTAATTCTTTCCAACAAATCCCATTTGAATTCAATAGTCTTCATCATAAAAGAGCCAGTACAAGAAGTATCGAGCATGGAGCGATTATCGAGAGAAAGCCGAGCATAAAAATTTTGTATAATAATTTATCTTGAGAGCTCATGATTGGGGCATGAATATAACATTGAATTAAGCCTCCCCCAAGCTTGAGCGATGCTTTCTCCTTCGTGAGGCCAAAAATTATATATATAATTACGATCACGATGAACAAGATGCATAGGATAAAACTTCTGATGAAATTCCAATTTCAATTGGTTGTAGTTCCATGATCCCATATAATCGCATACCCTAAACCATTTCAATGCCTTTCCCTTCTAATATAAAGGGAAGACCTTATTCTTGATAACATCCTCGGGCATACCTACAAGCTTAAATAATCCACAAACTCCATCCACATAGAATAGGTGCAAATCGGGATGCAATGTTCCATCTCCTGTAAAAGTATTAGCTAGCAGTTTCTCTATCATACCCGAAGGAATTTCAAAGTAAAAAATTTCAGTAGGTTCAGTAGTTTGAGGAGCAACTCTTTGCTCTACTAGTCGGGGTGAAGATACCCCAAACAAGCCCCTCAAAGGATTATGTTCCATAGTAACAAGTGACAGTAAATTTCAGCACACTATATAAATTTTTCCTTACCAAATTCCACCTACCAAAGGCGCTTCACTCCCCAGCAACGGTGCCAGAAAAGAGTCTTGAGGACCCACAAGTATAGGGGATCTATCGTAGTCCTTTTGATAAGTAAGATTGTCGAACCCAACGAGGAGCAGAAGGAAATGATAAGCAGTTTTCAGCAAGGTATTCTCTGCAAGCACTGAAATTATCGGTGACAGATAGTTTTGTGATAAGGTAATTTGTAACGGGTAACAAATAGTAAAAGTAAATAAGGTGCAGCAAGATGGCCCAGTCCTTTTTGTAGCAAAGGAGAAGCCTGGACAAACTCTTATATAAAGGAAAGCGCTCCCGAGGACACATGGGAATTGTCGTCAAGCTAGTTTTCATCACGTTCATATGATTCGCGTTCGGTACATTGATAATTTGATATGTGGGTGGACCGGTGCTTGGGTACTGTCCTTCCTTGGACAAGCATCCCACTTATGATTAACCCCTATTGCAAGCATTCGCAACTACAACAGAAGTACTAAGGTAAACCTAACCATAGCATGAAACATATGGATCCAAATCAGCCCCTTACGAAGCAACACATAAACTAGGGTTTAAGCTTCTGTCACTCTAGCAACCCATCATCTACTTATTACTTCCCAATGCCTTCCTCTAGGCCCAAGCAATGGTGAAGTGTCATGTAGTCGACGTTCACATGACACCACTAGAGGAAAGACAACATACATCTCATCAAATATCGAACGAATAACAAATTCACATGACTACTTATAGCAAGACTTCTCCCATGTCCTCAGGAATAAACGTAACTACTCACAAATCATATTCATGTTCATAATTAGAGGGGTATTAATAGGCATAATGGATCTGAACATATTATCTTCCACCAAGTAAACCAACTAGCATCAACTACAAGGAGTAATCAACACTACTAGCAACCCACACGTACCAATCTGAGGCTTTGGGACAAAGATTGGATACAAGAGATGAACTAGGGTTTGAGATGAGATGGTGTTGGTGAAGATGTTGATGGAGATTGACCCCCTCCCGATGAGAGGATCGTTGGTGATGATGACGGTGATGATTTCCCCCTCCCGGAGGGAAGTTTCCCCGGCAGAACAGCTCCACCGGAGCCCTAGATTGGTTTCGCCAAGGTTCCACCTCGTGGCGGCGGAGTTTCTTCCTGAAAGATTGCTTATTATTTTTTCCTTGATGAAAGACTCCATATAGCCAAAGATGGGCATTACAGGGATGCCAGGGGGCCCATGAGGCAGGGGGCGCGCCCAGGGGGTATGGCGCACCCCCACCCTCGTGGATGGTTGGTGGCCCCCCTCTGGTACTTCTTGCACCCAATATTTTTTATATATTCTGAAACATGCTCCCGTGAAGTTTCAGGACTTTTGGAGATGTGCAGAATAGGTCTCTAATATTTGCTCCTTTTCCAGCCCAGAATGCCAGCTGCCGGCATTCCCCCTCTTCATGTAACCCTTGTAAAATAAGAGAAAATAGGCATAAGTATTGTGACATAATGTGTAATAACAGCCCATAATGCAATAAATATCAATATAAAAGCATGATGCAAAATGGACGTATCAGGGCGAAAGCGTCTCCTACGACGCGAATGCTCGCGAGGATTGGCCCCTGAACTCAGCCGGAGCCCTCCTCGCGCTTCACTGCGGCGCGGCGATGGGACGACCCGCCACCATCCTCGAAGTGAGACCAATGATGTGGCGGCTAGTCGTAGAGGAGGAGCTGCCGTCGCCGAATGAGCTGCGGCCATCGCCGGGGGCAAGGCCGCCCTTGTCCTCGTCACGGACTTCGCCAAGGCCTAGTACTTCGTCGCTCTCGCCGTCTTCAGGGCAGCACCTGGCGCGGTGACCATCTTCCCCGAACACCCTCACGAAGAGGCCCGTGGCCCCATCGTATTTGAAGTGGAGGGTGCACTGCATGCCCAGGCCGTGCGCCCGGGCAAACGTCTGCCAGCCGCGGGCTAGTGCTACGTTGCCCACGGTGGAGACCTCTACCGCGACCCACGAAGCCTTGCTGCAGCAGCCGTCGGCCTGTAACCAGAGGCCGCCGGGACCTGAGGCCGGCAGCTCGACGGCGAAGGAGTGCGGAAGCTGAAGCCAGGTGCCGGCTGAGTTCTCTGACCACACGAGGAACTCCGACATCACCTCCACCGAGTGGAAGCATGGTCGGGGAGGTCGGGCGACCATGGCGTGCCTCCCTTCATGGACAGGATTACCGCATTTTGGGCGGCTCCCGCCGCGCGAGGGGATGCCGCGGCGGCCGCCAGGAACAGCGCCAGACCCCAAGGAAGTCTGCCCACGCCCCCGAGCAGCCACGGCAGGAGTCATGGCGTGCTTGCGGGGGCGGCCACGACCCCGCTTGGGTGGCGGAGAGTCGGGCCCCTCCTGGAGCGCCTTCCCCTTCTCCGCAGTCGTGAATCTCTTTGTCGGCGCCATGTGTGTTGTTGCAAGATGGCAAAGCAAAGAGGAAGAAGAGGAAGCAAGTGGGATGGAGGAAGAGATGAGCAACAGGGGCTCCGCCCCTTCCTAATTTATAGCCGGAGGGAGGCCAACCGTCAGCCTCCACGATCTAAGGTAATGATGATTTTTTTCTGCATGCTGCAGTTTCTTGTCAAGTTGGGCAGTTGCCGAGGCAGCATGGGGAAGCGAAGACATCCACGACCTGTAAATCGCCACGTGCCAATCAAGGCCGCAGGCTACTGGGGCCCGTGGCGCTCCGCACTTGACCTTTGGATTCCCCTTGAAGCCAAGTCCAGGCGCGCCTTGGGCCCGGGGGCTACTTTCAGCATCCTGGGAACGGGGGTACCCAGACTTGCCTGCCTGCGGCCCATGGCGTGGCTCCACCAACGGCCTGGTACAGCCCATCATCATCAACAACCACTCAAGACCCTCACGAGGGGCCAAGCCTCATGAGGCGGACGACGCCAAGACCTCCTGGGGGCAGCCTCCCTAGGCTGGCTCCCGAGGAGTGGAGATATCTATGCAAGGTGCACCTCAGGAGATTCACGTGACATGAGCCATGACGACCAAGGCTAGGCGGGCACTAGCGGGTGCAGAGTGCCAGTTTCCTCTTTGGTTCTAAAGGGGCAAGCGCATGCGAGGAGTCCGAAGGCATCAGGCAAAGGTTTCCATATCGATGCAACAAGACCAAGACCAGCAGGACGGCAGGACGGAGGTCACAGCTGAGCCCACGGCGGCGTCACCACCAGAGCCTTTGGCAGGCGAAGACCACCTTTTGTCAGGATAACTTATACTAGTTGTCTCCCTTCGAAATTGGCTATTGTGGGATCCCTTCCTGCCTAAACATTTGGGAAGAGGACCAGGGCCTCTATAAATAGGGCTAGCCACCACCGTAGTAAAAGATTGGCTCATCTTGGATTGGATCCACTCCACCAAGGCCATCTCACCAGCTCATCAAGCCAAAATAACACCTCTCCTCAGGAGGTTGTTCGTCCCTTGTATTAGTTCATCCTCAGCCCGCGAGGCAATGCACCACACCACACTGGAGTAGGGTATTGCACCACAATGGTGGCCCGGACCAGTATAAACTCTCGTGTCTATTGTTCCTTGGGTTCGGCGAGCTAGGCCTAGAGATCGTTGCGAGAGTGAGCGAGGAAGAGAGAGATCTTCGTGCGCACCGCAGTGTTTGAACCTCAAGGGTTTGCCGGAACCCACAATCCGACAGAAGTGTTAGGTTAACGCAGTTGATGTAGTCGAACGTCTTCACGATCCAACCGATCTAGTACCGAATGTACGGCACCTCCGAGTTTAGCAAACGTTCAGCTCGATGATGTCCCTCAACTCTTGATCCAACAGAGGGTCGAGGGAGTGTTTTGTTAGCACGACGGCGTGGTGACGGTGATGGTGATGTGATCCGTGCAGGGATTCTCCTAAGCACTATGATGCTATGACCAGAGGAGTAAACTGTGGAGGGGGGCACCGCACACGGCTAAGAGAACAATTGATGTGCTATGGGGTGCCCTCTTGCCCCTGTATAAAAAGGAGGGGAGGAGGAGGCCAGCCACCAAGGGGGCGCGCCAAGGGAGGGGGTCCTACTAGGACTCCACTCCTAGTAGGATTCGCCCCCCCCTTTTCCTTTCTCATCGAAGGGGAAAAGGAAGGAGAGGGAGAGGGAGAGGGAAAGGGGGCCACACATGGTTCGCAAGCATCAAGTGATTCCAAAATCCCATCACCATGGAGTTTCTTCATGCGCTTTACACCAATATGACCTAAATGGCACTGCCACAAATAAGTTGCACTATCATTATTTACTTTGCATCTTCTGGCTTCAATATTATGAATATGTGTATCACTACGATCGAGATTCAACAAAAATAGACCACTCATTAAGGGTGCATGACCATAAAAGATATTACTCATATAAATAGAACAACCATTATTCTCTAATTTAAATGAATAACCGTCTCACATCAAACAAGATCTTGATATAATGTTCATGCTCAACACTGGCACCAAATAACAATTATTCAGGTCTAAAACTAATCCCGAAGGTAGATGTAGAGGTAGCGTGCCGACGGTGATCACATCGACCTTGGAACCATTTCCGACGCGCATCATCACCTCATCCTTAGCCAATCTTCTTTTAATTTGTAGCTCATGTTCTGAGTTGCAAATATGAGCAACAGAACCAGTATCAAATACCCAGGCGCTACTACGAGCATTAGTAAGGCACACATCAATAACATGTATATCAAATATACCTTTCACTTTGCCATCCTTCTTATCCGCCAAATACTTGGGGCAGTTCCGCTTCCAGTGACCAGTCCCTTTGCAGTAGAAGCACTCAGTTTCAGGCTTAGGTCCAGACTTGGGCTTCTTCCCGGGAGTAGAAACTTGCTTGCTATTCTTCTTGAAGTTCCCCTTCTTCCCTTTACCCCTTTTCTTGAAACTAGTGGTCTTGTTAACAATCAACACTTGATGCTCCTTCTTGATTTCTACCTCCGCAGCCTTGAGCATTGTGAAGAGCTCGGGAATTGACTTTTCCATCCCTTGCATATTATAGTTCATCATGAAGCCTTTATAGCTTGGTGGCAGTGATTGAAGAACTCTGTCAATGACACTATCATCAGGAAGATTAACTTCCAGCTGAGTCAAGTGGTTATGGTACCCAGACATTCTGAGTATGTGTTCACTGACAGAATTGCTCTCCTCCATCTTACAGCTATAGAACTTGTTGGAGACTTCATATCTCTCTATCGGGAATTTCTTGAAAGATTAACTTCAACTCTTGGAACATCTCATATGCTCCATGACGTTCAAAACGTCTTTGAAGTCCTGATTCTAAGCCGTAAAGCATGGCACACTGAACTATCAAGTGGTCATCATCTTTAGTCTGCCAGACATTCATAATGTCCGGAGTTGCTCCTGTAGCGGGTCTTGCACCTAGCGGTGCTTCCAGGACGTAATTCTTTTGTGCAGCAATGAGGATAATCCTCAAGTTACGGACCCAGTCCGTGTAGTTGCTACCATCATCTTTCAACTTAGCTTTCTCTAGGAATGCATTAAAATTCAAGGGAATGGTAGCACGGGCCATTGATCTACAACAACATAGATATGCAAAAACTATTAGGACTAAGTTCATGATAACTTTAAGTTCAATTAATCATATTACTTAACAACTCCCACTTAGATAGACATCCCTCTAGTCATCTAAATGATCATGTGATCCATATCAACTAAACCATGTCCGATCATCACGTGAGATGGAGTAGTTTCCAATGGTGAACATCTCTATGTTGATCATATCTATTATATGATTCACGTTCGACCTTTCGATCTCAGTGTTCCGAGGCCATATCTGCATATGCTAGGCTCGTCAAGTTTAACCCGAGTATTCTGCACTTGCAAAACTGTCTTGCACCCGTTGTATGTGAATGTAGAGCTTATCACACCCGATCATCATGTGGTGTCTCGACACGGCGAACTGTCGCAACGGTGCATACTCAGGGAGAACACTTATACCTTGAAATTCAGTGAGGGATCATCTTATAATGCTACCGCCGTACTAAGCAAAATAAGATGCATAAAAGATAAAAATCACATGCAATCAAAATATGTGACATGATATGGCCGTCATCATCTTGTGCCTTTGATCTCCATCTCCAAAGCACCATGATGATCTCCATCGTCACCGGCTTGACACCTTGATCTCCATTGTAGCGTCATTGTCCTCTCACAAACTATTGCTTCTACAACTATCGCTACCGTATAGTGATAAAGTAAAGCAATTACATGGCGATTGCATTTCATACAATAAAGCGACAACCATAAGGCTCCTGCCAGTTGCCGATAACTTTTACAAAACATGATCATCTCATACAATAACTTATATCACATCATGTCTTGACCATATAACATCACAACATGCCCTGCAAAAACAAGTTAGACGTCCTCTACTTTGTTGTTGCAAGTATTATGTGGCTACTACGGGCTTCTAGCCAGAACCATTCTTACCTACGCATCAAAACCACAATGATTTTTCATCAAGTGCGTTGTTTTAACCTTCAACAAGGACCGACCATAGTCAAATTCGATCCAACTAAAGTTGGAGAAACAGACACCCGCCAGCCACTTTTATGCAAAACAAGTTGCATGTGTGTCGGTGGAACCGGTCTCATGAACATGGTCATGTAAGGTTGGTCCCGGCCACTTCATCCAACAATAACAACAAATCAAAATAAGACATTGGTGGTAAGCAATATGACTATTATCGCCCACAACTCTTTGTGTTCAACTCGTACATATCATCTACGCATAGACCTGGCTCGGATGCCATTGTTGGGGAACGTAGCATGCAATTTCAAAAAATTTCCTATCACGCAAGATCTATCTAGGAGATGCATAACAACGAGAGGCGGAGAGTGTGTCCATGTACCCTCGTAGACCGAAAGCGGAAGCATTAGGTTAACGCGGTTGATGTAGTCGAACATCTTCACGATCCAACCAATCTAGTACCGAACGTACGACACCTCCGAGTTCAGCACACGTTCAACTCGATGATGTCACTCGAACTCTTGATCCAGCAGAGGGTCGAGGGAGAGTTTCGTCAGAATGACTGCATGGTGACAGTGATCATGATGTGATCCGCGTAGGACTTCACCTAAGCACTACGACGCTATGACTGGAGGAGTAAACTGTGGAGGGGGGCACCACACACGGCTAAGAGAACAATTGATGTGCTATGGGGTGATCCCTTGCCCCCGTATATAAAGGAGGGGAGGAGGAGGCCTGCCACCAAGGGGCCAAGGGGGGGAGTCCTACTAGGACTCCACTCCTAGTAGGATTTGCCCCCCCTTTTCCTTTCTCATCGGAGGGGAAAAGGAAGGAGAGGGAGAGGGAAAGGGGGCCACGCCCCCTCCTCCTTGTCCTATTCAGACTCCCTTGGAGGGGCGCGCGCGCCACCCCTCGCGGGCTTCCCTCTCTCTCCCCTAAGGCCCATGTAGGCCCAATATTCCTCGGGGGGTTCTCGTAACCCCTGGGTACTCCGAAATATACCCGAACATTTCCGAAACCATTCCGGTGTTTGAATATCATTGTGCAATATATCAATCTTTACCTCTCGATCATTTCGAGACTCCTCGTCATGTCCGTGACCTCATCCGGGACTCCAAACAAACTTTGGTCACCAAAACACATAACTCGTAATACAAATCGTCATTGAAGGTTAAGCGTGCGGACCCTACGTGTTCGAGAACTATGTAGACATGACCGAGACACATCTCCGATCAATAACCAATAGCGGAACCTGGATGCTCATATTGGTTCCTACATATTCTATGAAGATCTTAATCAGTCAAACCGCAATAACAACATACGTTATTCCCTTTGTCATCGGTATGTTACTTACCCGAGATTCAATCGTTGGTATCCTCATACCTAGTTCAATATCGTTATCGGCAAGTCTCTTTACTCATTCCGTAATGCATCATCCTGCAACTAACTCATTAGTCACATTGCTTGCAAGGCTTATAGTGATGTGCATTACCGAGAGGGCCCAGAGATACCTCTCCGATACTCGGAGTGACACATCCTAATCTTGATCTATGCCAACCCAAAAAACACCTTCGGAGACACCTATAGAGCATCTTTATAATCACCCAGTTACGTTGTGACGTTTGATAGCACACAAGGTGTCCCTCCGGTATTCGGGAGTTGCATAATATCATAGTCAAAAGAATATGTATAAGTCATGAAGAAAGCAATAGCAATAAAACTTAACGATCATTATGCTAAGCTAACAGATGGGTCTTGTCCATCACATCATTCTCCTAATGATGTGATCCCGTTCATCAAATGACACCACATGTCTATGGTTAGGAAACTTAACCATCTTTGATTAATGAGCTAGTCAAGTAGAGGCATACTAGGGACACTTTGTTTTGTCTATGTATTCACTCATGTATCAAGTTTCTGATTAATACAATTCTAGCATGAATAATAAACATTTATCATGATATAAGGAAATATAAATAACAATTTTATTATTGCCTCTAGGGCATATTTCCTTTAGGACAGGATCAACAAGGGCTTCTCTAGCGGCTGCAGCGAGCGGAGCTCGTCGGAGATGAAGAAGACGGCGAGAACAAGCGGCTCCAGGGGTGCTAGGGGGTTAGGCTAGCTTCAGTGGTTCACCAGGGAGTCATTGGAGAAGTGGGTCGAGCTCGAGGAGCAATGGAGAGGGAGGGGGCAGAGAAAGCGGATCGCTGGCGAGCTCGGGTCGGGGATGGCGGCCAGAGGCCTTCCCGGCCGGGCCGTGGCTACCTACGGTCTCATGGTGGTTGAGCGGGTGGAGAGGTGAGGAGAAATGAGCCGGGGAGGGGTCTATTTATAGGCGAGGCCCAGGCGGGGCTCGAGAGCTCACCGGAGCCTTTAGAAGCAGCGCACGGCAATGAGGGGCGTCAGTGAGAGGGGAAGAAGTCGCCAGGGCTCATGCGGCCACTGTGTGAGCTCGGGGACGAGCATAGGACGCACGGGAGGGGACTTAGTCGAGCATGGGGGCACTGTGCCCCTCTAGCGTGGCGCGCGCGTGATCGCTACGACGATTCCGGCATTGACGAGCAGCAGCGAGGGTGCTGGGGTGATGCAGCGAGGCTGGTGGCGTAGTGCGGTAGGCTGGGCGCGGTGCTGAGACGAGCACGAGCTCAACAGAGGCTCGGGCGCAGCTCAGAGCACGTCGATGACGTGCTGGAGCCCGTGTCCTCACGCGGTCACCACGCGCACTGTGCCATCGTGATGTCCAGGTGATGCCAAACCTTGTCTAGGCTATCGACCATGCTTTGTTTAGCCTAGGAAAGGGGTGAACCAACTACTAGGATGAGTGAGTTGATCATAGTACTTACTGAAATGTCACATCCCAAATTTTCAATTTGGAATGTTATACATTAGACCATCATTGCATATCATAATTTTTTTGCTTTTGGTTTTGATCCTAGAAATTCCACTCAACTCAAGGACCCACCGAGAGAGTTGGGGATTTTGTTATTTTCATACTTGAGTTTTCTCAAATTTTGCGAATAGGATCATTTGATTTTAATTATTTTATCATCAATTATTTCTATTACAAAAATATGAGGGAGGGAATAAAATGACTTTCCCAAAATAAAGAAATATTGAGGATTTAATAATAAAATCAAATAAGATTTTATTTCAGAGTTTTTTGGTATTTTATTTGAATTTAGGAAAAATGTGCGTTTTTCAAAATTGCATTTAGGCCCCAAATAAATGTTCAGCTTGTGCGGCTTGATTTTAGAAGCCCGGGAAAGTTTATTTCAGGATTTTTGGAGTCCGTTTAGTATTTCTTTTATTTGTTTTTCTGCATGGAATAATTTAAAAAAAAAACGCCAACCGAATTTGGGCCGTACCCGAGCGGGACTCCGCCCGGGGGCAGCCTTTACAAGCCGCCCGAAACCCTAATCAGCCGCCGCCGCCCGCCGCCGTCGCCGCCGGAGCCGTCGCCGCCGGACCCGCCGCCCGAGGTCAACCTCGTTTTCGCCGCCCGTTTTTTTTAAAAAGGAGAAAAAGAAAAAAAATCGCGGTTTTTTTTCGGTTTTTTAAATAGATCGGTATTTTTCCGATTTATTTAAATAGCAAGCTTTCGTCCGTTCGTTCGTTCTAGCAAACGTTCGTCGTTTTTCTTTTTCTCAAATTTATCCGCGATTTTTCTGATCGTGATTCCTGATCCGATTTTCGTTTTAGTATAACTTTTCGCTCGTTTATCGGATTCAGGCGATTCAAGCGCTTGGAGTTTCGTCTCGAAACCCTCTATCCGTTTAACCAACTTAAACAAGTTTTTGCCACTGTAAAAATTTCCCTAGATCCAGAATAGTAAACGAAGCCTGTTTCTTTTGCCGTTTGACTTTCATTGCTTCATTTGATTTGATTCTTTTTGCAAACCGGAGTTCTTAAGTTGAAGCTTCTGCTTAGATCTCTTATTTGAGTTTTACCTGTGCATTAGATGAATACTTATTGTATTCTTGTTTGTTTGTCTGCGATAGAATACCCGGAGTGCGCCGCCTGTTACTTTGAATCTCAAGGTTTCGTGGATCATCAGCAAGGCAAGTAACACTTGGATCATACCTTCTACTACCCAGTTTTATTGCATTTGATCAATCCTCAAACATTGCATGATTAGGATCTAATTCAATTGTGGGATGGGAAGTAGTTGAGGTAGTACCTATTACCTGTTGTATTATCAAACCTTTGGGAGTTACTTCTACGTTTGCCTATTATGCCATGCTATGCTAGTAGTTGTGGATTGGGTGAGTGATATCCATGACAGATGTGAGTTTGTTAATTAATGGTTTATCTAAGGTGGCAACTTAAACACACATCTGGGTGGATTGAGGTACCTGGGTATTTCAGGATCGCCTGTTTTTCTTTATGGACCGCCACCCAGACCCAAAGGGATCATGAGATTTTTCATACTAGAAACTTCCATGTGCAACCACAAGCTATTATGGGCTCTAGCATAGTTGATTAAGTCGTGCGAACTCTTATAGGGTAGACTAGCAGATGTAGGGGAAAGTAGGTGTAACGGTCTATCCATCGTAAGGTGCTAGCGCTTCTGAAAGACTATGTCTCGGTCATCCGTTTCTCAAACACCACGTAGTGCGAGAAACCAAACGGAGGCGATCGAGTCTTGTGGGGAAAAGTGCACAAACCTCTGCAGAGTGTATAAACTAATCATGGTTAGCCGTGTCCCCGGTTATGGACAGCTTGAGTATCCAGTACTTGGATTATCATGTGAATCTCAACATGTTACTCTCTAAGATTTAATGTTGTTGGGTTTTGTTTAATGATGATGCTTAATTGGGATTGAGAATGTTGTCAACCATTCTCAATGTTTAACAACTACCATGATAGTCAAATAAAATTTATTCCTTTGTAGTAGGGAAAAATTGGCTTTTCGCAAAACAGTAACCATAGAGCTTTCCACCAGCCAAATATGCATATAGTATAGCTGTTTCATTCCATTACTCTCTATGTGTTACTTTGCTAGCATATTCCATGTGCTGACCCATTTCGGGCTGCAACGTTAATGTTGCAGACTTTTCAGACGACGATTAAGGAGTTTTAGGTCATGGTTCTATACACAGTGATGCCGTTGGAGTTGATGGACTCACTTATCTTCCAAGCCTTCCGCTGTTGTAGTTATTAGATGGCCTTAAGCCATATTTATTGTAATAAGTTCTCTATTGAGACACTCGATGTAATAAGTGTGTGATTGCTACTCTGTTATAAATCCTCCGAGTACTGTGTGGTGTCAGCATTACTGATCCAGGGATGACACCTGAGCACAGAGATCAGACTATTTGAGGTCTGGTTGCTACAGAGATGGTATCAGAGCACACGTTGACTGTAGGACATGACCACTAAGCTAAAACCTAGATCACTATTCGCTCTCTTCTCTTTATGACCTCTTATCTTTTCTACTCTTTAGGATGGCGGATGCAAGGAACAAGTTCACGCAACCGTATGACGATACACCCTTTGGACGTCACTTGAAGGAAGTCACTAGATACCTGAACATAGGAGTACCAAGCTTCACCGGAACCTACAACGCCACTTTACCTGAAGAAGAGCGCTGGATGATTCAAGCTCAAATTCCAGGAAGGACGTTCATGCCAGTCACTGAGTCCATAGAGTTTCTTTTGATGCACCAACTTGGAGTCTAGGAAAGAGCATGGCAGCTCATATCGCCATGGGACGCATTGGAGAAGTCTACCACAATGATCTCAAGGATACTATCTACCAGATTTGTGGGCGCCGAGATGAACATTGGGAGATGATCAGCACCAGAAAGGATAGATCAATTGCAGCTTTTATCCAGGAGTTAAACCAGCACATTCGACGACAGGAGAACCAGATGTGCGCCGACATGATAGACCTGAAGAAGGCAAGGACAAGAATCAAGGAACTGGAGGAAGAACTTAAGGCTACACGTGAAGATTATGAAGAGGAAATTGAAGTATTGGTGGAGAAGAATGACGATCTGATCAAGAAGATCGGAGTATTTATGGGAGGCCCTACACCAGTAGATGAAGACGAAGAACCCAAAGAGATTCGCCCGGAAGACTACATCATCTTCGACGACACCGACTCGGACCCAGATGACAGCGATGATGACTATGTTGATGAAGTCGGAGCAGATATCATGGAGTCTGCAACCAAAGAATATTTCTAGTAGACCACCTCATTAGTAGTAGTAGTCCACCATGTAAATACAGTAGTCCGAGCACTTTTGTGATAGTTAGATCGATTGTATGCCCTTGTTTGAATGAATGAAGTGAATTGTTTGCTTTTGCCTCATGTGCATATGGGTAGTGTTTTCTCTTTAGACCCCCTCTATTCTAAAATCTCATCTTTTCTAAACCCTCAGATGCCTCCGAGACGTGACCCCGGATTTACCTTTCCACCGTAGCTCACCCAGTTGATCCAGCAGCAGAACACATTGATGTAGTTGCTAGTCCAGAATCAGAATCAGGGGAACAACAACAACAACCCACCACCACCACCACCACCTGTTGACCACTTAGCCCGTTTTCTTAGGCTGAATCCGCCGGTGTTTTCCAGTAGCACCGAGCCGATAGTAGCAGATGATTGTCTCCGCAAGATAGCTAGAGAGTTGACCACAGCAGGATGCACAAATGCGGAGAAGGTGAAGTTTGCCGCACATCAGCTTGAAGGACCCGCAGCATCATGGTGGGAGAATTTCACAGCCACTTTCCCTGTCGACACTATCACTTGGGACCATTTTCAGCAGGCTTTTCGAGCTGCCCATGTTTCAGCAGGAGCTATGGCCATGAAGAAGCGAGAGTTTCGCAACATGCGCCAAGGAGGACGGACAGTTGGCCAGTATGTGGAGGACTTTAGTAAATTAGCACGTTATGCCCCAGATGACGTTGCTACGGATGCAGCTAAGCAGGAGAAGTTTCTGGAAGGACTGAATGATGAGTTGAGCATGCAGTTGATGATAGCAACCTTCAACAACTACCAGGAGTTGGTAGACCGTGCTCTTATGATTGAAGGCAAGCAGCAACAAAATTGAGAACCGCAAGAGGAAGTATGGACAAGGGAAGTACAATTCTAGAGCCCAGCAGAAGCCACGTTTTACCCCTAGATCAGGAGGACATTTTTAGCATACCCATGGAGGAGGTAGCTCGCACAATCACAATGGCACCAAGAATGGTAATGGAAATGGAGGAAGCAACGGCCAGAACCGTACCAACCCATCAACCCCAGCCAAGAAGGACCTGAGCCAAGTCACTTGCTTTAAGTGCCAGAAGACCGGACATTATGCCAATGAATGTCCTGAAGGCCAGAATGGCAATGGAAGCTCTGGGAAGAAGCCGAACCCTTTCAACAGGGGACAGGTGAACCACGTTAACGTGGAGGAGGTTGAAGAGCAGCCGGATGCCGTAATCGGTAAGTTTTTGGTTAAGTCAATTACTGCACTCATTCTTTTTGATACTGGTGCATCACATTCATACATATCAAGGGGATTTGTGGATAAGTATAACTTGCCCACTAAGGTTCTTAGAACACCTATGCTAGTAAGCTCACCAGGAGCGGAGTATATGGCCAGTCAAGGATGTTTTCAAGTGCCATTGAGTATAGGTAGGCATGTGTTTCCCTCGGATTTAATAATTTTGGAATCACAAGGATTGGATGTAATTCTGGGTATGGATTGGCTGTCGATGTACGGAGGAAACATCCATTGCGCCAATAAGACAATTTTGCTTACCACCCCAGAAGGGAGAAGGATCAAGTATGTATCCCGGCATGTGTCAAATAGGACACAAGTAAATTGTTTAACATGAGTTGTGCAGGAGGAGGTACCAGTGGTAAGGGATTTCCCTGAAGTATTTCCAGAAGAGTTGCCAGGCATGCCACCGGATAGAGATATTGAGTTTTTGATTGAGCTATTGCCAGGCACAGGGCCAATATCAAAGAGACCATATAGGATGCCCGCAAAGGATTTGGTGGAGATTAAGAAGCAGATTAAGGAGTTACTGGATAAAGGTTACATTTGCCCAAGTTCGTCGCCTTGGGGATCACCAGTACTTCTAGTGGAGAAAAAGGATGGATCGTTAAGGATGGTTGTTGATTATCGAGGATTGAATGAAGTAACCATCAAGAACAAGTACCCACTACCAATGATCAATGATCTATTTGATCGATTGCAAGGAGCTAAGGTATTTTCCAAGATCGATCTGCGATCAGGATACCACCAGTTGAAGATTCGAGAACAGGATACACCTAAGACAGCTTTTACCACCAGGTATGGGTTGTACGAGTATACCGTTATGTCATTTGGTCTGACTAACGCACCTGCCTATTTTATGAACATGATGAACAAAGTGTTTATGGAGTTTTTGGATAAGTTCGTCATGGTGTTCATTGATGATATTCTGGTTTACTCAAAAAGTGAAGAGGAGCATAAGGAGCATTTGCGATTGGTACTTGAGAAGCTCAGAGAACATCAGTTGTATGCCAAGTTCAGCAAATGTGAGTTTTGGTTGAAGGAACTAGGATTCCTCGGACACGTTATATCCGGAGAAGGTATATCAGTAGATCCCACTAAAGTTGATACCGTGACCAAGTGGGAGGCACCAACAACAGTTGGAGAGATCCGGAGTTTCCTTGGACTCGCAGGATACTACCGGAGATTCATTGAGAATTTCTCAAAGATTGCGAAGCCTATGACGGAGTTGTTGAAAAAGGATACCAAGTTCATATGGACCGAGGAGTGTGAGGCTAGTTTCCAGGAGTTGAAGAAACGCTTGGTTACTTCACCAGTGTTGATTTTGCCAGACCAGACCAAGGACTATGAGGTGTATTGCGACGCTTCACGTCGAGGACTTGGACCAGTGCTTATGCAGGAAGGGAGAGTTGTTTCATATGCCTCGAGACAACTAAAACCTCACGAGTTGAATTATGCTACGCATGATTAGGAGTTAGCAGCTGTAGTGCATGCACTGAAGACTTGGAGACATTTTCTCATTGGAAATCATTGTGAGGTGTACACGGATCACAAGAGTTTGAAGTACATTTTCATGCAGAAGGAGTTGAACCTCAGACAACGGAGATGGTTGGAGCTCATCAAGGATTATGATATGAGATTGCATTACCATCCCGGAAAAGCTAATGTAGTAGCTGACGCATTAAGTCGCAAAAGCCATGTCAATACACTAATGACGGGAGAAATACCAAGGGAGTTAGCCGAAAATCTTCGTGAACTATGTTTGGAAATAGTTCCGAGAGGCTATGTAGCAGCATTGGAGATTCGGTCAACTTTGATGGATAGAATCAGAGAAGCTCAGAAGACTGACAAGGAGATTGCCTCTATAAAGGAGAAAATGAGCGAAGGAAAGGCTAAAGGATTTCGTGGGGATGAGCACGACACCCTATGGTTTGAAGACCGTGTTTATGTTCCCAATGACCCGGAGATCAGGAAGTTGATTCTACAAGAGGCACACGATTCACCATATTCGATTCACCCAGGAAATACCAAGATGTATTTGGATTTGAAGGATATTTTCTGGTGGACCAGAATGAAGAAAGATATGGCGGAGTATGTAGCAGTTTGTGATGTATGTCAGAGAGTAAAAGTAGAGCATCAGAAGCCAGCAGGATTGCTACAACCATTGCCGATACCCGAATGGAAGTGGGATAAGTTAGGCATGGATTTTATCACGGGATTACCCAGGACTCGTTCAGGCTATGACTCGATTTGGGTTGTAGTTGATCGGTTGACGAAAGTAGCTCATTTCATCCCGATAAAGACCACTTACACTAGTGCTAAGTTGGCAAAGATATACATGACCAGGATTGTATGCTTACATGGAGTTTCGAGGAGTATAGTATCAGACAGAGGAACCCAGTTTACCTCAAAGTTCTAGAATCAGTTGCACGAAACTTTGGGTACCAGGCTAGAGTTTAGCATAGCTTTTCATCCACAGACAGATGGACAGACCGAGAGAGTCAATCAGATTTTGGAGGACATGCTGAGAGCTTGTGCGCTAGATTATGGATCTAGTTGGGACGAGAATTTGCTGTATGCAGAGTTCTCTTACAACAACAGTTATCAATCCAGTTTAAAGATGGCCCCTTTCGAAGCCTTGTACGGAAGGAGGTGCAGGACACCGTTGTCGTGCAATGAAGTTGGAGACCGCCAGTTGTTTGGACCTGACTTGATTAAGGAGTCTGAACAGAAGGTGAAATTGATTCGCGATAGGCTCAAGATAGCCCAGTCCAGACAGAAGTGTTATGCAGATTCTAAATGCAAGGAGACAGTTTACGAAGTTGGAGATAGAGCTTATCTTCGAGTATCCCCACTTCGGGGAACAAAGCGCTTTGGTGTTAAAGGAAAGTTAGCACCACGATTTGTAGGACCATACCGAGTATTGGAACGTATGGGAGAAGTGGCCTACAAGTTGGAATTGCCTCAAGGATTGTCAGGAGTTCATGATGTGTTCCACGTTTCTCAGTTGAAGGAGTGCCACGCGGAATTGGCTGACATACCCTTGAGAGACATAGTGCCATTGGAAGCAATTCAGCTGGATAACGATTTGACCTATGAGGAGAAACCAGTTAAGATTCTAGAGTATGCCAGTCGAGTCACCCGCAGCAAGGTTATCAAGTTTTGCAAGGTTCAGTGGAGCCACCACACGGAGGATGAAGCCACCTGGGAGCGAGAGGAAGATTTGCTCGAGGACCACCCTCACCTATTTTCTAGCCAACCCGAATCTCGAGGGCGAGATTCATCTTAAGGGGGGTAGGTTTGTAACATCCCAAATTTTCAATTTGGAATGTTATACATTAGACCATCATTGCATATCATAATTTTTTTGCTTTTGGTTTTGATCCTAGAAATTCCACGCAACTCAAGGACCCACGGAGAGAGTTGGGGATTTCGTTATTTTCATACTTGAGTTTTCTCAAATTTTGCGAATAGGATCATTTGATTTTAATTATTTTATCATCAATTATTTCTATTACAAAAATATGAGAGAGGGAATAAAATGACTTTCCCAAAATAAAGAAATATTGAGGATTTAATAATAAAATCAAATAAGATTTTATTTCGGAGTTTTTCGGTATTTTATTTGAATTTAGGAAAAATGTGCGTTTTTCAAAATTGCATTTAGGCCCCAAATAAATGTTCACCTTGTGCGGATTGATTTTAGAAGCCCGGGAAAATTTATTTCGGGATTTTTGGAGTCCGTTTAATATTTCTTTTATTTGTTTTTCCGCGCGGAATAATTTCAAAAAAACACAAACCGACTTTGGGCCGTACCCGAGCGGGACTCCGCCCGGGGGCAGCCTTTATAAGCCGCCCGACCCGAGCCGCCACCCCACCGCGCATGAAACCCTAATCAGCCGCCGCCGCCGCCCGCCGACGTCGCTGCCGGAGCCGCCGCCGCCCGTTTTTTTTTAAAGGAGAAAAAGAAAAAAAGTCGCGGTTTTTATTTTTTTTGTTTCGGTTTTTTTAAATAGATCGGTTTTTTCCGATTTATTTAAATAACGAGCGTTCGTCCGTTCATTTGTTCTAGCGAACGTTCGTCGTTTTTCTTTTTCTCAGATTTAATCCGCAATTTTTCTGATCGCGATTCCTGATCCGATTTTCGTTTTAGTATAACTTTTCGCCCATTTATCGGATTCAGGCGATTCAAGCGCCTGGAGTTTCATCTCGAAACCCTCTATCCGTTTAACCAACTTAAACAAGTTTTTGCCACTGTAAAAATTGCCCTAGATCCAGAATAGTAAACGAAGCCTGTTTCTTTTGCCGTTTGACTTTTGTTGCTTCGTTTGATTTGATTCTTTTTGCAAACCGGAGTTCTTAAGTTGAAGCTTCTGCTTAGATCTCTTATTTGAGTTTTACCTGTGCATTAGATGAATACTTATTGTATGCTTGTTTGTTTGTCTGCGATAGAATACCCGGAGTGCGCTGCCTGTTACTTCAAATCTCTAGGTTTCGCGGATCATCGGCAAGGCAAGTAACACTTGGATTATACCTCCTACTACCCAGTTTTATTACATTAGATCAATCCTCAAACATTACATGATTAGGATCTAATTAAATTGTGGGATGGGAAGTAGTTGAGGTAGTACCTATTACCTGTTGTATTATCAAACCTTTGGGAGTTACTTCTACGTTTGCCTATTATGCCATGCTATGCTAGTAGACGTGGATTGGGTGAGTGATATCCATGACAGATGTGAGTTTGTTAATTAATGGTTTGTCTAAGGTGGCAACTTAAACACACATCTGGGTGGATTAAGGTACCTGGGTATTCCAGGATTGCCTGTTTTTCTTTATGGACCGCCACCCAGGCCCAAAGGGATCATGAGATTTTTCATACTAGAAACTTCCGTGTGCAGCCACAAGCTATTATGGGCTCCAGCATAGTTGATTAAGTCGTGCGAACGCTTACAGGGTAGACTAGCAGATGTAGGGGAAAGTTGGTGTAATGGTCTATCCATCGCAAGGTGCTAGCGCTTCTGAAAGACTATGTCTCGCTCATCCGTTTCTCAAACACCACATAGTGCAAGAAACCAAACGGAGGCGATCGAATCTTGTGGGGAAAAGTGCACAAACCTCTGCAGAGTGTATAAACTAATCATGGTTAGCCGTGTCCCCGGTTATGGACAGCTTGAGTATCTAGTACTTGGATTATCATGTGAATCTCAACATGTTACTCACTAAGATTTAATTTTGTTGGGTTTTGTTTAATGATGATGCTTAATTGGGATTGAGAATGTTGTCAACCATTCTCAATGTTTAAAACTACCATGATAGTCAAATAAAATTTATTCCTTTGTAGTAGGGAAAAATTGGCTTTTCGCAAAACAGTAACCATAGAGCTTTCCACCAGCCAAATATGCATATAGTATATCTGTTTCATTCCATTACTCTCTATGTGTTACTTTGCCAGCATATTCCATGTGCTGACCCGTTTTGTGCTGCAACGTTAATGTTGCAGACTTTTCATACGGCGATTAAGGAGTTTTAGGTCGTGGTTCTATACTCAGTGATGCCGTTGGAGTTGATGGACTCACTTATCTTCCAAGCCTTCCGATGTTATAGTTATTAGATGGCCTTAAGCCATATTTATTGTAATAAGTTCTCTATTGTGACACTCGATGTAATAAGTGTGTGATTGCTACTCTGTTATAAATCCTCCGAGTACTGTGTGGTGTCAGCATTACTGATCCAGGGATGACAACTGAGCACAGAGATCGGACTGTTTGAGGTCTGGTCGCTACATGAAAGTTTCTGGACAGAAACTTGTGGATAAATTTGTGATCAAACCAGGAAGAGTCGGGATCTGAGCTTGGGGGTTTAGTGTTAGGTTACTAAGGTAATGATGCTCAAGAAAATTATCTCCAAAAGATGAAGGAATAATGCAATTCCTGTGTAAAGTGCATTTTTTTGGTCATAATGCAAATGATTTTCCCTAGCAAAATTGGGCCACATAACCACATGATATTTTTGCATATGGTGATGAGGCACTGTCCAAAGGGTGTGTGTGAATTTTCTCAGATTTTTGTGGGCAAGAAAAAGAGGGGTTGCTTTGGAGGGAAAGTGAAAATATTCCATTTTCAGAGTGAAAATGAATATTTTCCTTAGAATAAAAATTTTCCAAAGCAATGTGATGATGAATGAGAGGTCAAAAGAGGTTGTGAGACATGAAAGGAGTCACTTGGGTAAAAATCAAAACAATGCCCAAGTGCTAAGTCCAAATGAATTAACTCAAAATCCAAATAAAAGCAAAAAGGCAGGAAACTCATGATGGTAAAATCCAGGGTGTCACATAGGTATATATGGAGTTGGAGTTAGGGTTTCCGGAGCTCCAATGACCCCACAAGCCTAGGAGGCGCGCCCTGGGAGGGGGGGCAGAGCTTGTGGCTCATGGGTGGCCCCTCTCTGGTATCTTTTTCCACGAGTACTTTTTATATATTCTATAAATATTCTCAGTAAATTTTCAGGTCAATCCGAGAACTTTGATTTCTGCACAAAGACAACACCATGGCAATTCTGCTGAAAACAACATCAATCTGGGTTAGTTCCATTCAAATTATGAAAATTAGAGTCCCAAACAAGGGCAAAAGATTTTGGAAAAGTACATACGATGGAGACGTATCAACTCCCCCAAACTTAACCCATTGCTTGTCCTCAAGCAATTCAGTTGACAAACTGAAAATGACAAAGAAAAGCTTTTACAAACTCTGTTTGATCTTGTTGTTGCAAATATGTCTAACCAATGTTCAGGTTTTCAGCAAAGGTTATGAACTAACCATATTCACAATAACATTTAGGTCTCACATTTACTCATATCAATAGCATAACAAACTAGTGAGCAATAATAAGATATCTCAGATGACAACACTTTTTTCAAAACAATCATGATATAATATGACAAAATGGTATCTTGCTAGCCCTTTCTGAGACCGCAAAGCATAAATGCAGAGCACCCTTGAAGATCAAGGACTGACTAGACCTTATAATTCATGGCAAAAGAGATCCAGTCACACTCATACTCAACATCAACTAAAAACAAAGCATATAAATGACAATAGTGCTCTCCAGCTGGTGCTTTAATGAGAAGATGATGACTGAACAATAAAATTAAATAGATAGGCCCTTTGCAGAGGGAAGCAGGGATTTGCAGAGGTGCCAGAGATCGAAGCTTTTAAAACAAAGATGAATATAATTTTGAGAGGCATGCTTTCATTGTCAACATAACAACCGATAGTTCTCACTATCTTCCATGCTAGACACATTATAGGTGGTTCCCAAACAGAATGGTAAAGTTTTACTCCCCCTCCACCAACAAACACAAGCCATGGCTAGCCGAATCCTCGGGTACCCTCCATACCAACAACAATCCGAGGGAGTTTTGTTTAATTATTATATTTTGATTTTGAGCATAAGATTGGGCACCCCGATCACCAGCCATTTTATCATGAATGACAAGTGGATAAACACTCATCATGAGAATAACTCACCTACCATGGAAGATACTGACAGCCCCTAGTTGCTACATGAGCGATTCAGGCATACAAAACAAACTATTATTTGAAGATTTAGAGTTTGGCACATGCAAATTTACTTGGAACGGCAGGTAAATACTGCATATAGGTAGGTATGGTGGACTCATATGAAACAACTTTGGGTTTAAGGAAGTGGATGCACAAGCATTATTCCCGCTTTGTATAAGTGAAGGCTAGCAAATAGATTGAGGAGCGACCAACTAGAGAGCGACAATAGTCATAAACATGCATTGATGTTAATCAACATTGAATGCAAGCATGAGTAGGATATAAATCACCATGAACATAAATATCATGGAGGCTATGTTGGTTTTGATTCAACTACATGCGTGAACATGTGCCAAGTGAAGCCACTTGAATCATTCAGAAGTGGATACCATCCTATCATACAACATCACAACCATTTTAAGTGCATGTTGGCACACAAAGTAAACCATTATCCACTCCTAGATAATTAAGCATGGCATTAGTAACTATAATCTCTAATTGTCATTGCAAACATGTTTCATTCATAATGGGATGAATCAAGAATGGTGAGCTAATCATATTTACAAAAACAAAATAGGCCGAGTTCATACCAGCTTTTCTCCACCTCAATCATCTCATCAAAATTCTTCCTTATTGCCTTTCACTTGCACGACCGAATGATGTGAATAATAATAAGAGTGCACGTGTCACAGACTAAGCTGGAGTCTGCAAACTTTATTCAAAGGAGAATATAAGGTAATATGGGCTCTTTGTTAGATCAGCAATGATGCATATGAGAGCCACTCAACATTTTCATCGTGGCCTTCTCCTTATGACCCAAAGAAAAAGAAAAGAATTTCAAAGAAACACACCAAAATATTTTTGGAGTTTTTATTTTTCTAAAGAAAGCAAATCAACGCAAGAAAAATAGAAACAAGAAAAACTATTTACACAGGAAAGTTCCCAACAAGTAAAAGAAGAACGAGAAATCTTTTTGGGTTTTCTTTCAATACTACTAACTACTAAAGAAAATAAACTAGAAAGAAAAACAAAAAAGAAATGAGAAATATTTTGGATTTTATCAAAGTTTTTCAAACACACAAGAAGAAAGCAAGAAAAAGAAACTAACATGGATTATACAATGAAAGAGTATGAACACCGACAACTGGAATGAATGTGTGATACAAGAATGTAATGTCGATGAGAGATACATACTCCCCCAAGCTTAGGATTTTGGCCTAAGTTGTCTATGGCCATGGCTGGAAATAACCCTCTCCTGGATACCGGGGAGGGTCCTGAGGGTTCCACTGGTTGGTGAGCTCCTGTGGCTCCCACTGATAAATAGGCTCCTGACATGGCTCAAGTATTGGTGCTGGCTCAGGTACTGGGGGTTGCGTCAGTTCCAAGAACATGTAGATGTCCTCGAGCATAATAATGTACCTACCTGAACGAATATCGAACAAAGAAGGTGCATGCAAGGTAATAATCTCATAGGTGCCCTGACTGAATACTAAATTATAGCGTAGTCATTTGTGCCTATCGTTATTAATAAAATGATGTGCTACCATACTGGCATAGTCTAAGTATTTGGTAGGTAGCTGCATATCCTCCTCCTCCTCCTCATGCCTAATAGGAATCTCAAAGTGTTTAGCGAGGCAGGAGGCATAAACACCACCGATGCCCTTCGAATGGTTTGTGTGTAACTGCCGAGCAACAATGGCACCCAGACTAAAAGTTCTATTAGCATATAAAGCATGACGCAAAATAGCAAGGTCTGGTGCATTGAGAGTTCCACTCTCCCTACGACCATTCAAACATCTCCCGATAAATAATCATAGTAACGTAAAATAGGAAAAAGTAAACTAGCCACTCTCTCTTCCGACACTCCTCTCTCCTCCCCCATAGTTGTTTCGGTGATGAAATCCTCCATCTCTCTAGGACGTGCTCACTGATATGGCCCTCATAAGGTATTTTCCAAACATTGCAAAAATCATATAATGTCATTTCCTTAGGCTGATCATACAAGTGGAATTCTACCATGGGTGGTTCCTTCCTAGGATAAAAGCGAATTTTTTCCACGAAGGTGTTAGTAAGTAGGAGGTATTGGTCGCACTTATCTTGGAGGAAGGGGACGATGCCGGCATTGTCCTATTGGGTAACATCGCATGTGAAACAAAAAATTTCCTACGCTCACCAAGATCAACCTAGGAAATGAACATCTAGAAGAGGAGAGATTGCATCTACATACCATTGTAGATCGCCAAGCGGAAGCATTAAGAAACTCGGTTGATGTAGTCGATCTTCTTCGTGATCCAATCACGATTCATCCCGTGAACTCCTAATCAAGTGCCGAACGGACAACACCTCCGCGTTCAACACACATACAAATTGATGACGCCTTGACCCCCTCGATCCACCGAGTGATGGTGAAGTAGTATCTTGAGTCCTCTGGCAGCACGATGACGTGGTGGCGGCGGTGGTGGTGGAATCTCAGCAGAGCTTCGCTAAGCACTACAGAGAGGAAGAGGGCTACGAGGGAGAGGGAGGGCAGCGCCGTGGCATAGATAGGTGTGGCTGCCCTCCCTCTACCCCTCTATATATAGGGGGAAGGGGGAGGAGGGGTTCCCTAGGGTTTCGCTAGGGGGCACAAGGGGGAAACCCTAGATGGGTTTGTCGCCTCCCCCTAGGAGGCTTGGCCCCCTAGGCAAAGGGGTGGGCAGCCCTAGGGGCGCCCCCACCTCCTCTGGCTACGTGGGATGGGGTCAGGGGGTGAACATAGCCCTTAGTGGGCTGGTGTGCCCCCTCCCCTTGGCCCATGAGCCCCCCTCAACACTTTCCGGGCCCCCAAAACCCCTTTCGGTCATCCTGGTCATAACCCGGTACCCCTCGAACACTTCCGGACTCCGTTTCCCTTCGTCCTATATATCGATCTTCACCTCTATACCATTTCGGAGTTCCTCATCATGCCCCGGATCTCATCCGAGACTCCGAAAAACCTTTGGTAACTACCATAATGACTCAACTATACTTATATCGTCACCAAACGTGAAGTTTGAGAACTATGCAGACATGACCAAGACACCTCTACGGTCAATAACCAATAGCGGGACTTGGATGTCCATATTGGTCCTCACATATTCTACGAAGATCTTATCGGTCGAACCTCGATGTCAAGGATTCAGCTAATCCCGTATGCAGTTCCCTTTATCTATCGGTATGTTACTTGCCCGAGAACCGATTGTCGGTATCTCCATACCTAGTTCAATCTCGTTACCGGCAAGTCTCTTTACTTGTTTCGTAATACAAGATCCCGTGGCTAACCCATTAGTCACATGGCTTGCAAGTTCATTGTGATGTTGTATTACCGAGTGGGCCCTGAGATACCTCTCCGTCATACGGAGTGACAAATCCCAGCTTTGATCCATGCCAACTCAACAGACACCCTTGGAAATACTTGTAGAGCACCTTTATAGTCACCCAGTTACATTGCAACGTTTGGTACACACAAGGTATTCCTCCAGTGTCAGTGAGTTGCATGATCTCATGGTCATAGGAACATATACTTGACATGTAGAAAACAATAGCAATAAACTTGATATGATCATATGCTACGTTCATAGTTTGGGTCTTGTCCGTCACATCATTCTCCTAAGGATGCGATCCTGTTATCAAATGACAACTCATGTCTATGACTAGGAAACCATATCCATCTTTGATCAACGAGCTAGTCCGGTAGAGGCTTACTAGGGACATGTTGTTGTCTATGTATCCACACATGCATTTGAGTTTTCGGTCAGTACAATTATAGCATGGATAATAAACGATTATCATGAACAAGGAATTATAATAATAACCACTTTATTATTGCCTCTAGGGCATATTTCTAACAGTCACCCACTTGCACTAGAGTCAATAATCTAGTATTACATGGTAATGAATCTAACACCCATAGAGTTCTGCCGTTGATCATGTTTTGCCCGTGGAAGAGGTTTAGTCAATGGATCGGCAACATTCAGACCCGTATGTCCTTTACAAATGTTTATGTCATCCTCCTTGACTGCATCACAGATAGAGTTGAAGCGTCGCTTTATGTGTCTGGTCCTCTTGTGAAACCTTGGTTCCTTGGCTAGAGCAATGGCACCAGTGTTGTCACAGAACAGAGTCATTGGGTTCAGTACACTGGGCACAACTCCAAGATCTGTCATGAACTGCTTCATCCAGACACCTTCCTTCGTTGCCTCCGAGGCAGCTATGTACTCCGCTTCGCATGTAGAATCAGCTACCACGCTTTGCTTGGAACTACACCAGCTTACCACTCCCCCATTTAGAATGTATACGTATCCGGTTTGAGACTTAGAGTCACCCGGATCAGTGCCAAAGCTTGCATCGACGTAACCCTTTACGGCGAGCTCTTGATCACCTCCATAAAAGAGAAAAAATTCCTTAGTCCTTTTCAGGTACTTAAGGATGTTCTTTACCGTTGTCCAGTGATCAATTCCCGGATTACTTTGAAACCTTTCGGCCATACTTATGGCAAGGCTAAGATCCTGTCTTGTGCACATCATCGCATAGATGATAAAGCCTATGGCAGAAGCATTGGGGATGACACTCATCTTTTCTATATCCTCTGTAGTCACTGGGCATTGAGTCTGACTCAACTTCACACCTTGCAAAACAGGCAGGAACCCCTTCTTGGACTGATCCATTTTGAACTTCTTCAAAATCTTATCAAGGTATATGTGCTTTATGAAAGTCCTATTAAGCGTCTCGATCTATCTCTATAGATCTTGATGCCCAATATGAAAGCATCTTCTCCTAGGTCCTTCATTGAAAAACTCTTGTTCAAATATTCCTTCATGTTTTCCAAAAGTTATATATTGTTTCCAATCAGCAATATGTCATCCACATATAATATTAGAAACTCTATAGAGCTCCCACTCACTTTATTCTAAATACAAGATTCTTCAAAAACTTGTATAAACCCAAATGCTTTGATCACCTCATCAAAGCGAAGATTCCAACTCCAAGATGCTTGCACCAGTCCATAAATGGATCGCTGGAGTTTGCACACTTTGTTAGCATTCTCTGGACCGACAAAACCTTCCGGTTGCATCATATACAACTCTCCCTTAAGAAAACCGTTAAGGAACGCCGTTTTGACATCCATCTGCAAGATTTCATAATCGAAAAATGCAGCTATTGCTAACATGATTCTGACGGACTTAAGCATCACTACGGGTGAGAAAGTCTCAACATAGTCAACCCCTTGAACTTGTGAAAACCCCTTTGCCACAAGTCGGACTTTATAGATGGTAACATTACCGTCCATGTCTGTCTTCTTCTTGAGATCCATTTATTTTGAAGGCCTTTCTCCCTTCAGGTAATACTTCCAAAGTCCATACTTTGTTTTCATACATGGATCCCATCTCGGATTTCATGGCATCTAACCATTTGTCAGAATCCGGGCCCACCATCGCTTCTCCATAGTGTCGGTGGGAATGACACCTATGGGATCACGAGAATCCCTACTACGGTTAGCAAGGCGCAGGGTCGTGAGAAGAGCGGATCAAGCAGGTAGCACACGGTTCGTTTATCCAGGTTCGAGCCACAAGGATGCGTAAAACCCTACTCCTGCTTTGGTGGATCGTATATTTGTGTTCTTGAGCTAGCTATGGGGCGTGAGGAGCTCCAAAAAGCCGAATCCCCCTCCTGGTCGCCTCGGGCCTCCTTTTATAGAAAAAGGGGTTGCCACAGTGGCACACAGGAGGTGGAAAGGGAACAGTGATGCGAGGTTATCCCTCGCATTACATGACAAGGCACATTTAATGCGTCTTGCTTAGGTGTCCTTGCTTTATCGGGGACGGGGGAGAGATCTGCCTCGTCTGTCGCTGCTCCTTCTTGTGTCGACACGCGCCCTGGCCAACAACGCCTGAGATGCCACGTAGGTAGGCAGGCAGCTGAGGTGGCGCAGTGGTGGGTCTTAACGAAGATCTGCATGCCACCACGCAGGTGCCTGCCCAGCTGGTTGGGTCGGCAGCTGCATGCATGCGGTGGTGGAAGTTTAGTCGGCATGGGCCTGATGGTGGCCCTGCGGGTGTCCTCGGCAAGGGTCTTGCTGAGGCGCCTGCCGTCATCCCCGGCAAGGCGCTTGCCGGGGGCCTTGTGGTCTTCCTCGGCTGGGATCCTGCCAAGGGTTGTCATCTCCTTTGTGTGTATCTGGTCTTGAATGTGTTCACAAAGATCTGCATGTCGCCACGGGGATGTCTCCCGAATCCTTGCCCTTTGGGGGAGTGGACTCAAGGGTGATTTGCTCCATAGGCGCGGGACAAGTCGCCGCAGCAAGGGTCTTGCCGGGGCTGCTAGAACTGTCCCCCAGCAAGGATCTTGCTGGGGGAGTCCGCTTCGTCCCCTTTGCTCTTTGTGGTCTTGGCCTTGGCGTTTTTCTAGTTCTCTTGAGCTTCGGTCTTACCCTGGCTCACCTCCCTTGCCTTGCTTGGTGTGGTGGTGCCCGCGGCTCGGACTGCCAGTGCACAGTTATAGGGGTACAAAAAGTATACCCCTCTTTTTGTACACCGACAGGAGCCCCCGGGCCTGGTCCAAACATAAGCGCAATGCGTTGTTTGGGCTAGGCCCAAAAATGGTGCGCGGGCAAGCGGGGCGGTTTTTACCGCGGTAAGATTCTTCACGTGCTGCGCTTCCCACGACTCCCGTGCGTGGAGCGGCGTGGGGAGGCGCGTGTGACGTGGGCGGCATGCGTGGGGTTGGTTCCCGCAGGCATGCATCACGTCGTAGTAAAGGGCGCGGTTCGCGCCTTCCCCATAAACGGAGGGAGGCGTGGAGGCACGACCCATTTACTGAATGGGGCCGAGGCGCGGTCCTCGAGGCGTCCACTCCCCACGATCACGGGGTGGGGAGAGGTCGCCTCACCCGTCCCCTCGGTTCTGCACGTTCGCCACGTGTCTCCCATGCGCTTGGGGTGGCAAACGGTGGAGGCGGGAAACCGGGCCGTCGCTGGTTGGGGCAGTGGGTCGGCCCTGGCTCCCTGCGCCTCCCGTGTCTTGATTGGCCGAGCGGGGCGGCCAAGCCCCAACCCCAATCCTTTATAAAGAGCGGGAGGGGGGATGGCGTCCCGCATTCTTTCATCTTCTTCTTCCTTCAGCTTCTGCTCCTCCCTTCCATCCGTCATGGAGAGAGGGAATCCCGGTCCTTCAACAGTGGCGGCGAGGGTCCCCGCTCGACAACATGTCCCTCCTTCTCCTGCGCCTGCGGTGGCAGAGCCAGCCGCGAGGGGAAGGGGGAGGGGCAAGGCCGGGGCGCTCGGGGAAGAGGAGGACAGGGTGGCGCGCCGGCCTCGCCTCCGCCAGCAGCTCCTCCTCCAATGGAGGGCCATGTTGGGGATGACCCTTGTGAGTTCTTCGTCAGGCTGTGCCGGCCGCCGCGCCGTCGCCTTCGTCTCCCGACTCCATTTGCGCGGGAGATGGAGCTGGATCCGCCGGAGTCGTTGTGGCTGCACATGAGGGGCTGCGGAATCAGTGGCACGCGGGCTCGCGTCGACTTCCCCGCCCCTCACGTGATGTATCTCCGTCGGGGATGGAAGATGTTTGCCCATATCCACCGCTTGACGAAGGGGCTTACTCTCCATTTTAAGCTGATGGAGGGTGGCCTTCTCTCCATCAAGGTCTTCGGGTGCTTTGGGACCCGTGCAAGGTGCTGCATGGAGAGATCTTCTGATAGTGAAGACTCCTCTTTAGGCGGGAGTGACAAGGAGGATAGCGGCAGCGACAACGAGGGTAGTAGGCGGCAGGATGACGGGTCCGGTTAGGTGTCGGGTGCCACTCCGTGCGGCACCGGTGACCCCATCATCCGCGTCGCCGGCTCCCTGAACTTCTCGGGGTCGTCTCCTTGGGCGGCTGGCGTTGGGAGGCTGTGGAAGAGGAAGAGGGCGGGCGACAAGGCCATCAAGTCGGAGTACACGGGCACCGACGCCTTCGACGCGTGCTGACGTCCTGCCGCCTCGTCTTCGAGCTCTACTTCGGGCGCCGCCATCACCATCCAGCCTTCGGACGGCCACCAAGATGTTCTCTTGGTGTCTTCTGCCACCCGTAGCTCGCCTAGGCGCTCCTTTTGTCTCTTTCGCCTCCTTGACCTGCCTCCTGAGGAGAGGGACAAGAAAGGGATTACAGGCACCTTATCTCTTTTTAGTTTGTAAGCCTTCGGGCCTTTGTTGAATTTAAAACTTGTAATCCCATCATTCATGTTTTTCATTCCCTATGGACTGTACCTGAGTGGAATGTTTTTAATGAAAAAGGGATGCTTGCCGGGTCATTTGTTTGCAGGTGGAACCCACGACAAGGAGTAAATCTTTGATATCTTCAAGATAAACATTTCCTTGCCCGGCAACAGGCCTTGCCGTCTCCCCACTTCGCTCGACCTTCCTCACGCCTTTGGCGGAGGCAGGGATGAGGCGGGTTCAGGCTCCTTGTTTCATCCTTTCGCTGCCGCGACCATGACCAAACATGGCCCCAGGAACGAGCCCTAGGGCCTAGAGTTATGGGAGCATGGTACCTTAGGGGAAAACAAGGTTTCACATACCTCAGTCCATAATGGAATGCATGATAAGGGATGAAGAACTTATCTGAAGCTGCAGCCCCCGGCAACCCTGGTTCTCCGTGGGTGAATCTTTGCTCTTGCAGCCCCCGGCAATACTGGCTTGCCGGGGGCTAGATGCTAGTCTGTTCATCTTCTTTTCCTCCCCAAGTGGTTCGGCACGGATATCCGTGTGTCCTGTGAACCAAAGAAGACAAAAGAAAGACAAGGAGACACACACTCGACCTCTAAGCTAGGGGTTAGTCGCCGCTAAGCACTATCAACCCTAACCAAGGACGAGACTCGACCTAGCATGCATGCTATAACTCAGGGCGCCAGCGCTTCATTTACTTATGCTCAGGGTCTGTGCCTGGCTTTGTACAAAGGCTTACAGGCATCATCGACAATGCTCGTACAAAAGGTGGCTTGCCGGGGGGCCCGGCAAGCCGCGCCTTACGGGTAAAACTTGCGAAGATGCTCAATTTTCCAGGAGTTACTCACCGGAACGGCATCTTCGGTCTCCAGGCGGACTGCGCCGGGCCTGGTGACTCGTATTACCCGATAAGGGCCTTCCCACTTCGGCATCAACTTGTTGGAATTTTTGGCCGATTGAACGTGCCGAAGAACAAGGTCGCCTTCCTCAAAGCTTCGGGCATGAACCTTGCGGCTATGGTAGCGGCGCAAGGCTTGCTGGTAGCGCGCTGCTCTCATAGCCGCCCGAAGACGATCTTCCTCAAGGAGCATTGCGTCATCTTGGCGCAGTTGCTCTTGCTCAAGCTCATCATAAGCAAGTACTCGAGGTGACCCGTATATGAGTTCAATGGGGAGAACCGCTTCTGCCCCGTATACCAGGGCAAAGGGTGTCTGGCCGGTGGCTCGATTTGGTGTTGTTCTGATTGACCAAAGAACCGTCGGCAATTCATCAATCCAGCGCCTTCCACTCTTGTGCAGCCTGTCAAAGGTCTTTGTCCTTAAGCCTCACAATACTTCAGCGTTTGCCCTCTCAGCTTGACCATTGCTTCGTGGGTGAGCAACGGAAGCGAAACAGACTTTGCTACCGAGGTCTTGGGTATATTGCATGAAGGTGCGGCTTGTGAACTGTGTACCATTGTCGGCGATGACCCTGTTGGGTACACCAAAACGGCACACTAGTCCCTTGAAGAATTTGACGGCTGACTAAGCTGTGAGCTTCCTCACTGCTTCCACCTCTGGCCACTTTGTGAACTTGTCGATTGCGACATACAAGTACTCAAAGCCCCCGACAACACGGGGGAAAGGGCCCAGTATGTCGAGCCCCCAGACCGAGAAGGGCCAGGAGAGAGGAATGGTTTGAAGGGCTTGAGCTGGCTGATGAAGTTTCTTTGAATGGAACTGACACGCTTCACACCTGGTGGCTAGTGTCGTCGCATCCTGGAGGGCGGTGGGCCAGAAGAAGCCTTGTCGAAATGCTTTGCCAGCAAGGGCCCTTGACCCGATGTGGGATCCATATATGCCTCCATGTATCTCCGCCAACAACCCCAGTCCTTCCTCTCAAGGGATACATTTCAATTTCGCGCCGTTCGGCCTCTTTCTGTACAGGACGTCATCGACGAACGGGTACATAGTAGAGCGACGGGCTACTTTTTCCGCTTCTTCCTGCTCCTCAGGAAGTTCCCCTGTTTGGAGGAATCGGACGGTATGTTGTGCCCATGCTGGAGCCTGGGGCTCGACGGCGAGGACTAAAGGCGTTTCCTCTGCTATAGGAGCGGCTGCCTCGATGGCAAGAGCTTGATGCTCCGCCGGAGCTAGCCGTCCCGTGGCGGGCTCAGTATCTCCGACAACATCCTTGTCGGCGGCTCCGGGGAGCTCGGCGGGAAAGTACTTGCCGGGCCCTGATTTCCTCCTCTTGTTTTGCTCTGTTGATGGATCAACGGATGGCTGAGTTAGCTGAAGCACAAAGGTACCTGGTTCCACAGGTAGCTTGAGGGCCGCGCGTTTTGACAGGTAATCGGCGATATCATTCTCCGCTCGGGGAACGTATTCTGCCTGTATACCATCAAAATGCTCTTCCAACTTTCTCACTTCATCGACGTAGGCCTTCATCAACGGGCTCTGGTAATCCTTGTTGACTTGCTTGACGACAAGTTGCGAGTCGCCTCTAACGACGAGTTTCTTCATTTCGAGGTCTGCCGCGATCCTAAGACCGGCAAGCAGCCCTTCGTACTCAGTCGTATTGTTTGTTGACACCTCCCTGGGGAAGTGCATCTGGATCACGTACTTGAGGTGCTCTCCGGTGGGCGCAACAAGCAGTACGCCAGCCCCGGCGCCCTGTAAGGAGAAAGCTCCATCAAAGTACATGATCCAGTCGCAACTTGCCTCCTTGTCGGGGAGAGCAGTCTCTTGGGCTTCTTCGTCAGGCGTAGCGGTCCATTCTACAACGAACTCCTGCAGGACTCGGCTTTGAATCGTCGAGGTACTCTCAAACTTCAGGCCAAAGCTGGACAGTTCCAGTGCCCACTCTACGATCCTTCCCGTTGCGTCTGGATTGTGCAATATCCGTTGCAGAGGGAGGCGAGTGACGACAGTGATTTCATGTGCCTGGAAGTAGTGACGCAGCTTCCTCGAGGCCATAAGAAGGCCGAAGAGCAGTTTCTGCACACCGGAGTACCTTGATCTAGCCCCCTACAGAAGGGAGCTAACAAAGTAGACCGGGTGCTGCATCATCTTCTTCCTTGGCGGCACTCCAACCGGCATCGTCTTGACATCGGTGGCATCGGGCTCCGTCGCTGCTATTACCTCATCATCAATTTCTCTCTGCGCCACTAGTGCGGCGCTGACCACCTGGTTCGTTGCCGCCAGGTACAGCAGCAACGGTTCCTGTGGCCTAGGCACTAGTATTGGCGCGGAGGAGAGGTACCTCTTCAAATCTTGCAATGCTGCTTCGGCTTCTGGTGTCCACTCCATCGGGCCCACCTTTTTCAAAATCATGAAGAAGGGAAGGGCGCGCTCGGCGGACTTGGATATGAACCTGCTCATGGCGGCAACACAACCGGCAAGCCGACGCACATCCTTGACTCGCTTGGGCGCTTCAATCCGCTCTATAGCTTTGATCTTGTCCGGATTGGCCTCTATCCCATGCTGTGACACAAAGAACCCGAGAAGCTTGCCAGACGGGACGCCGAAGATGCACTTCTCAGGGTTCATCTTGAGATTGATCTTGCGTAGGTTTGCAAATGTTTCTTGTAAATCTAATACGAGGGTTGCCCTGTTCTTGGTTTTGACCACTATATCATCCATATAGGCTTCCATATTTCATGGAGCTGGGGTTCAAAACCAATCTGGACCACCCTTGCAAACGTTGAACCAGCACTCTTCAACCCGAAAGGCATCCGTATAAAGCAATACGTACCACATGGGGTGATGAATGCCGTTTTCTCTTCATCTTCCCTTGCCATGAAGATCTGGTGGTAGCCGGAGTACGCATCGAGGAATGACAACAGATCACACCCAGATGTGGAGTCAACAATCTGGTCGATGCGCGGCAATGGGAAGGGGTCTTTGGGACAAGCCTTATTAATATCTGTGTAATCAATACACAGCCTCCACTTCCCATTTGCCTTGCGCACTACCACTGGATTGGCCAACCACGTTGGATGGAGCACTCCTCTTACCAAACCCGCTGCTTCCAGTTTCCGGATCTCCCCTGTCATGAACTCTTGTCGTTCCAAAGCTTGCTTTCTGACCTTCTGCTTGACGGGCCGCGCATGAGGACAGACAACGAGGTGGTGCTCAATCACCTTCCTGGGAACGCCGGGGATGTCGGATGCTTGCCAGGCAAACACATCGACATTCGCCCGCAGGAAGGTGACGAGCGTGTCTTCCTATTTGTCGTCAAGGGTGGAGCTTATGGTAAAAGCTCCTCCCGTGCTGTCCTCCTTGACAAAAACCTTCTTGGTTCCCGGCGTGTGGCCCTAGACTTCTTGTTTCTGTCGGCGGAGCTCTCTGACACGTCCTCAATGGGAGCGCTACTCCGAAGAGGTGCACTTGCCGGAGTGGGTGCCTGAGGTCTCACCGGTCTTCTTCTTTTGCCTTCCCGGGGCTCCAGTGGCAGGAGCAAGTGCCTTGGCAGTGGCGGCTGCTGCAACTGCTTGTTGATAGAGTTGGTCAGTGCAAATTAGCGCATCCTTCTTGTCTGATGGGACGGTGATGACCGTCACAGGCCCCGGCATCTTCAGGGTGTTGTAGGCGTAATGTGACGCCGCCGTGAACTTGGCCAGCGCTGGGCGGCCAAGGATCCCGTTGTAAGGCAAGGGGATCTTGGCAACGTCGAACACAACCCTTTCTGTCATGTAGTTCAGATTGCTCCCAAAAGTCACGGGCAACGTGACCTTTCCCTTAGGTTGACTTCTTCCTGGGTTGACCCCCTGAAACGTGCCCGTCTCTTCGAGGTCTTCATCAGGAAACTGCAATTTCTCGATCACGGCAGGCGAGATTAAGTTCAGACCGGCCCCACCATCGACTAGAATCTTTGTCACCTTGAGGTTGCGTATCGTTGGTGAAACCAACAATGGCAAGCACCCGACTGCAGTAGTGCGATCAGGGTGATCCTCAGTGTCAAAAATGATAGGTGTGCTGGACCACTTCAGCGGCCTTTGGGCATCAAACGACGGTTCCGCCGCTGTAATCTCACGCGCCCACTGTTTAAGCTGGCGGTGAGAGGTATGCAGCGAGGCGCCGCCATCAACGCACATGGCCTCTATAGCTTCCTGAAATCCTTGGTCACCAGACTCATCGTCCTCTTCGTGATCATCGTCTTATGGCTTTTCGTCACGGCCCCGGGCGGGCCTCTCCTGCTGTTTATCTTTGCCGCGACGGCCCGCCTGGCCGTCACGCTTCTTGCCGGACCCCTCAGCACTGTCCTGGCCTTTCTCCTTGTCCCGCCTCTCATATTCAGCCCTCTGCTTCTCAGCAAGGAGCTCAACATGTCGGTAGTTCTGGAGATCATGGCCTTTGGTGCGATGGATCTTGCAGTATTGCTTGTCGGAGTTTCCTGGCTTCTCGGCAGCCGCCAAGGCCCGGCAGGCGACACATCCGGCAATTTCCTTGCCGGGGTCATCTGCCTTGGTTTTCTTGGCGGAGCCGGAGTCGCCAGATCCCTCGATGGCAAGCACAACTTTACCTTTCCGCTTCCTGTTGTGGCGCCGGCCTTTCTTCGCCGGGGCGGCAGTATCCTCATCTGAGGAGTCGGTTTCCATGCCGGCATCTTCGCCGGGGTACTTCCTTCCCTCTTCAGCCCGGGCACATTTGTCAGCAAGAACATAGAGTTCTGCCACATCTTTCACCTTGTTCATTGCCAGTTCTTCGCGCATCTTGTGGTTACGCACGTTCTGATGGAACGCGCTGATGATGGCGGCAGGGTGAACATCAGGGATATTGTACTGTACTTGGCTGAACCTGTGTATATACTTGTGCAGACTCTCGCCTCCCTTCTGGGGAATGACATGCAGGTCGCTTGCTCGGCCATGGGCTTGGTGACCCCCAGTAAAGGCGCCCACAAACTCATGGCACAAATCCGACCAGGAGGAAATAGAGTCTACCGGCAAGTGCATCAACCACGACATGGCATTGGGTTTAAGAGCCAATGGAAAGTAATTCGCAAGCACCTTATCATCGCGGGCTCCGGCGGCTTGCATCGTGATGGTGTAGATGCTGAGGAACTCAGACGGGTGAGTCTTGCCGCTATACTTTTCGCCAACGTCAGGTTTGAAGGTGCGGTGAGTGGGCCACTGGAACTGCCGCAGCTCACGGGTAAAAGTCGGACTGCCTATCTCGTAAGGTAGGCCTCCAGGGCTCTCCGGGGCTGGGTGGTTCACATCAGGCCCTGCTCGCCTGTCTGACTGGTGGCGCGCTACGCGTCGGCGCTTGATAGTGGTTCGAGCATCTTCATGGGCTCGTTCCCGAAGAACTTGGCGCTGGTAACAGTGGGTCCGCGGGTCAGACGATGCTATGGAGATGGCGTCACCCGCGATGTCGCGACGAGCCGGTGTCCACGGTACCGGATGGGGAAGAGGTGAATGCACCATGGTCGTGGCGCCGCCGGCTTTTGCTCCACTGGTCCGCGGGACTCCATCGGAGCGTCGACCCGAGGGCCCCACCAGACTTGGTTCGTCTTTGTTGGCCACCGCAACAAGGCTTCGGATAGTGGATCTCCATTCGTCGAGTTTCCCCATAGTGGGAGGAAAGTCGAGGAGCAACTGCGCGCGCGCCAAGGCCTCTGCTGGCGTCGGTGGCAGCAAAACCTGCACGGATCACGACGCGCTTCAACTTCTGACCATGTCAGAAGGAGCTCTATCACGACCCCGCGGTCGCATGCCGTTTTCACCAGCACCTCGGCGAGTGGGTAGGTCTTCTACGTCCCGGGAGTGGCGCTCGGGGCTCTTCCCGTGGCGACGCACGGGATTTTTGGTGTGATTAGGTTGTTCATCGCGCGCTGCCTGGGAGGAGCGCGCTGTTGACGCCAGCGTGGGAGTCTTGGAGGCCCACGCGTCGCCTTCGGGCGGGGCGGCGATGACCTTGGAAGGCCCCGCTCCACCCGTGAAGGACTTGGCTCTGCCTTTGGATTTGGCGACGTGTGGCCCGTTACCAGGCACACAAACATCACCGCCTCCCAAACTCCGGCTGCTGGGATGGTGTTGGTGCTCGTGAGCAGCGCCCCGATTCCTCTCTGCGACCGGTCCGCTACTCGCCCGCGTCGGGACGGGCTGTCCAGCTTCCGACTGGCCAACCGCCATCGTGGTCTTCTTCTTGGGTGCCATGATGATGAAGAAGCGCCGAACTAACTGCTAGAGCCGATTCTCACAACTGCACCCCCTACCTGGCGCGCCAAAGATGTCGGTGGGAACGACACCTATGGGATCACGAGAATCCCTACTACGGTTAGCGGGGCACGGGGTCGTGAGAAGAGTGGATCGAGCAGGTAGCACACGGTTCGTTTATCCAGGTTCGGGCCGCAAGGATGCGTAAAACCCTACTCCTGCTTTGGTGGATCGTATAGTTGTGTTCTTGAGCTAGCTATGGGGCGTGAGGAGCTCCAAAAAGCCGAATCCCCCTCCTGGTCGCCTCAGGCCTCCTTTTATAGAAAAAGGGGTTGCCACAGTGGCACACAGGAGGTGGAAAGGGAACAGTGATGCGAGATTATCCCTCGCATTACATGACAAGGCGCATTTAATGCGTCTTGCTTAGGTGTCCTTGCTTTATCGTGGACGGGGGAGAGATCTGCCTCGTCCGTCACCGCTCCTTCTTGTGTCGACACGCGCCCTGGCCAGCGATGCCTAAGATGCCACATAGGTAGGCAGGCAGCTGAGGTGGCGCAGTGGTGGGTCTTCACGAAGATCTGCATGCCGCCATGCAGGTGCCTGCCCAGCTGGTTGGGTCGGCAGCTGCATGCATGCGATGGTGGAAGTTTAGTTGGCGTGGTCCTGATGGTGGCCCTGCGGGTGTCCTCGGCAAGGGCCTTGCCGGGGCCCCGGCAAGGGCCTTGCCGGGGCCCCGGCAAGGGTCTTGCTAAGGCGCCTGCCGTCATCCCCGGCAAGGCGCTTGCCGGGGGCCTTGTGGTCTTCCTCGGCTGGGATCCCGCCAAGGGTTGTCGTCTCCTTAGTGTGTATCCGGTCTTGAATGTCTTCACAAAGATCTGCATGTCCCACGGGGATGTCTCCCGAATCCTTACCCTTTGGGGGAAGTGGACTCAAGGGTGATTTGCTCCATAGGCGCAGGATGAGTCGCCGCGGCAAGGGTCTTGCCGGGGCTGCTAGAACTATCCCCCGGCAAGGATCTTGCCGGGGGAGTCCGCTTCATCCCCTTTGCTCTTCGTGGTCTTGGCCTTGGCGTTGTTCTAGTTCTCTTGAGCTTCGGTCTTACCCTGGCTCACCTCCCTTGCCTTGCTTGGTGTGGTGGTGCCCGCGGCTCGGACTGCCCGTGCACAGTTATAGGGGTACAAAAAGTGTACCCCTCTTTTTGTACACCGACACATAGCTTATAGGTTCACTATTATCCAACAACATGACCTCTAAGACAAGGTTACCGTACCACTCAGGAGTTGTATGTACCCTTGTCGACCAATGAGGTTCGATAGTAACTTGATCTGAAGCTTTATGATCATCATCATTAGCTTCCTCTTTAGTTGACGTAGGTCCAATAGAAACATCTTTCTGTGTTGCGCCACTCTCTGGTTGAAATAAAGGTTCAACAACCTCGTCAAGTTCTATCTTCCTCCCACTCAATTCTTTCGAGAGAAGCTCTTTCTCGAGAAAGGACTTGTTCTTAGTGATAAACAATTTTCCTTCGGATGTGAGATAGAAGGTATATCCAACGGTCTCTTTTGGGTATCCTATGCAGATGCATTTGTCCGCTTTGGGTTCGAGCTTTTCTGGCTGAACCTTTTGATATAAGCATCGCAGCCCCAAACCTTAAGAAACGGCAACTTAGGTTTCTTGCCAAACCACAATTCATACGGTGTCATCTCGACGAACTTAGATGGTGCCCTATTTAAAGTGAAATGCAACTGTCTCTAATGCATAACCCCAAAATGATAGTGGCAGATCGGCAAGAGATATCATAGAACGCACCATATCCAATAAGGTACGATTATGATGTTCGGACACACCATTACGCTGTGGTATTCCAGGTGGCGTCAACTCTGAAACAATTACACGTTTTATTAAGTGATTGCCAAACTCATAACTCAGATACTCTCCTCCTCGATCAGATCGTAGGAATTTGATCTTCTTGTTACAATGATTCTCAACTTCTCTCTGAAATTGCTTGAACTTTTCAAACGTCTTAGACTTATGCTTCATTAAATAAATATACCCATATCTACTCAAGTCATCGGTGAAGGTGAGAAAGTAACGATATCCACCTCGCGTGTCAACACTCATCAGATTGCACACATCAGTATGTATGATTTCCAACAAGTCACTTGCCTGTTCTATTGTTCCGTAAAACGGGGTCTTAGTCATCTTGCCCATGAGGCATGGTTCGCATGTGTCAAGTGATTCAAAATCAACTGACTCCAAAAGTCCATCAACATGGAGTTTCTTCATGCGCTTTACACCAATATGACCTAAGCGACAGTGCCACAAGAAAGTGGTACTATCATTATCAACTCTATATCTTTTGGCATCAATGTTATAAACATGTGTATCATCACTATCGAGATTCAATAAGAATAAACCCTTCACAATGGGTGCATGACCATAAAAGATATACCCATATAAATAGAACAACCATCATTCTCTGATTTAAATGAGTAACCGTCTTGCATTAAAAAAGACCCAAATATAATGTTCATGCTCAATGCAGGCACTAAATAACAATTATTCAGGTTCATCACTAATCCTGATGGTAATCAAGGAGTGAGCATATCGGCGGTGATCACATCAACCTTGGAACCATTTCCCACGTGCATCGTCACTTCGTCCTTCACCAGCCTCTATCTATTCTGTAGTTCCTGCTTTGAGTTGCAAATGTGAGCAACCAAAACGGTATCAAATACCCAGGCACTACAATGAGAGTTGGTAAGGTACACATCAATAACATGTATATCATATATACCTTTGTTGACGTTAGCCCCCTTCTTGTCGGCCAGATACTTGGGGCAGTTCCGCTTCCAGTGGCTAGTTCCCTTGTAATAGAAGCACCCAGTCTCCGGCTTGGGTCCAGCCTTGGGTTTCTTCACGGGAGGAGCAACTGCTTTGCCACCCTTCTTGAAGTTTCCCTTCTTTCCCTTGCCTTTCTAGAAACTAGTGGTTTTATTCACGATCAACACTTGATGCTCCTTTTGGATGTCTGACTCAGCGACTTTCAGCATCGTGAACAGCTCGGAGACTGACTTGTTAATCCCTTGCATGTTATAGTTCAACACAAAGCACTTGTAGCTAGGTGGTAGTGATTGAAGAACTCTATCAGTGACAGCCTCTGGCAGGAGCTCAACTCCCAATTCAGCCAGACGGTTGTAGTACCCAGACATTCTAAGTATGTGTTCACTGAAAGACCTGTTCTCCTCCATCTTGCGGACATAGAACTTATCAGAGGTCTCATACCTCTCGATCCGGGCATTCTTCTCAAAGATAAACTTCAACTCCTAGAACATCTCATATGCTCCATGACATTCAAAACACCTTTGATGTCCCGTCTCTAAGCCATATAGCATGGCGCACTGAACTATTGAGTAGTCATCAACACGCGACTGCCACACATTCACAACGTCCACAATCATTGGACGGGGTGGTGCACCAACTGGTGCATCAAGAACATAAGCCTTTTGGGTAGCCGTGGGGATAATCCTCAGATAACGGGCCCAGTCTACAAAGTTGCTTCCATCATCTTTTAGCTTAACTTTCTCAAGGAAAGCACTGAAATTTCGGGGAGCTACTGTGTGAGCCATTGATCTACAACATAAATTTGCAAAGATAACTTAGATAATTGTTCATGATAATGAGTTCAATTAATCATATTACTTAATAACTCCCACTCAAATCGACATCCCTCTGGTCATCCGAGTGTAACATGATCCAAATTCACCAACCCAAGTCCAATCATGATGTGAGATGAGGTGGTTTCCATGGTGAACATCTCTATGTTGATCATATCTACTATATGACTCGTGTTCGACCTTTCGGTCTCCTGTGTTCCGAGGCCATGTCTGTACATGCTAGGATCGTCAAGTTTAACCCAAGTGTTCCGCATGTGCAAAACTGGCTTGCACCCATTGTATGCGAATGTAGAGTCTATCACACCCGATCATCACGTGGTGCTTCGAAACGACGAACTTCCGCAATGGTGCACACTTGGGGAGAACACAATTTTATCTTGAAATTTTAGTGAGGGATCACCTTATAATGCTACCGTAGTCCTAAGCAAAATAAGATGCATAAAAGGATTAACATCACATGCAAATCATAAGTGACATGATATGACCATCAACTTGTGCTTTTGATCTCTATCTTCAAAGCACCGGCATGATCTCCATCGTCACCGACATGACACCATGATCTCCGTCATCATGCCGCCACCGGGGTTGTCACGCCAACCATGCTTCTACTACTATTGCTATCGCTTAGCGATAAAGTAAAGCATTACATAGTGCTTAATGATTAACACACAAGTCATATAATAATTAAAGACAACCCTATGGCTCCTGTCGGTTGCCGTATGCATTAACATGCAAGTCGATATAAACTATTACAAACATGATCATCTATTACATCAAATATATTTCGTCATGTCTTTGGCCATATCATATCACAACATACCCTGCAAAAACAAGTTAGACATCCTCTAATCGTTGTTGCATGTT
Source organism: Triticum aestivum (assembly GCF_018294505.1). Lineage (NCBI taxonomy): Eukaryota > Viridiplantae > Streptophyta > Magnoliopsida > Poales > Poaceae > Triticum > Triticum aestivum. Next base: position 304,171,397 of record NC_057806.1, on the reverse strand, counting down.
TTACGTGGCTGCTATGGGTATCTAGCAAGATCGATTCTTACATACGCAAAGCCACAACAGTGATATGCAAGTTGCTATTTAACCTTCTACAAGGACCGCCTTTGTCGAATCCAATTCAACTAAGGTCATCTATGCATAGACCTAGCTCTAATACCACTGTTGGGGAACATCGCATGGGAAACAAAAAAATTCCTACGCTCACCAAGATCAATCTAGGAGATGGACTATCTATGAGATGAGAGATTGCATCTACATATCCTTGTGGATCGCTAAGCAGAAGCGTTAAGAAATGAGGTTGATGTATATGGACATCAACTTGTGCTTTTGATCTCTATATTCAAAGCACCGGCATGATCTCCATCGTCACCAGCATGACACCATGATCTCCATCATCATGATCTCCGCCATCATGCCGCCATCGGGGTTGTCACGCAAACCATGCTTCTAATACTATTGCTACCGCTTAGCGATAGAGTAAAGCATTACATAGCGCTTAATGATTGACACGCAGGTCATACAATAATTAAAGACAATCCTATGGCTCCTGTCGATTGCCGTATGCATCAACATGCAAGTTGATATAAACTATTACAAACATGATCATCTCATACATCAAATATATTTTGTCATGTCTTTGGCCATATCATATCACAACATACCCTGCAAAAACAAGTTAGACGTCCTCTACTTGTTGTTGCATGTTTTACGTGGCTGCTATGGGTATCTAGCAAGAACTATTCTTACATACGCAAAGCCACAATGGTGATATGCAAGTTGCTATTTAACCTTCAACAAGGACCACCTTTGTTGAATCCGATTCAACTAAGGTCATCTATGCATAGACCTAGCTCTGATTCCACTGTTGGGGAACATCCCATGGGAAACAAAAAATTCCTACGCTTACCAAGATCAATCTAGGAGATGAACATCTACGAGAGGAGAGATTGCATCTACATACCCTTGTAGATCGTCAAGCAGAAGCATTAAGAAACGAGGTTGATGTAGTCGAACGTCTTCGCGATCCAATCATGATCCGTCCCGCGAACTCCCGATCCAAGTGTCGAATGGATAACACCTCCGCGTTCAACACACATACAGCTTGATAACGCCTTCACCCCCTCGATCCAGTGAGCGATGGTGAAGTAGTAGCTCGAGTCCTCCAGTAGCACAACGATGTGGTGGCGGTGGTGGTGGAACCTCAGCAGAGCTTCGCTAAGCACTACAGAGAGGAAGATGGCTACGAGGGAGAGGGAGGGCAGTGCGGTGGCATAGATGGGTGTGGCTGCCCTCCCTCTACCCCTTTATATATAGGGGGAAGGGGGAAGGAGGGGTGCCCTAGGGTTTCCCTAGGGGGGACGGTGGCCACAAGGGGGAAACCCTAGATGGGTTTGGGCGCCTCTCCCCTAGGAGGCTTGGCCCCAAGGCAAAGGGATGGGAAGCCCTAGGGGGCGCCCCCGGGAGCTTCTGTTTGCTGCATTCTGCGGAAAATATATGCCCCTTCACACAGGGGCGCCGACTAGGCCGACCCATTAAGTGCACTTTGAAAACGAGTGTGAAAAAATGCAAAAAAGGGTAGAAGGGTAGCACGCAGTGGAAAGGAACCGAACACGGGACTTCCTGCTTGCGCGAGCTCGGTGCTAATCACTGTGATAGAACTAGCTTGTCGACCAAAACACATCGGAAATATAAAAGAAACTAAGCACAGTTCGGGACTTAACACTGTTTGACAAAATTCCTGACTTTTTTCAAAAAATTTGAACGTACGATTTTTTCACAAATGCAAACAAAATTTATGAAAATGCAAAAAATTTGAATTTCCCAAACATTTTTTGAAAACATGAAGGTTTTGGAATTAGTGGTCAATTTTTTAAAGGACAAACATTTTTTTAATATTGAGAACAAATTTCGAAACGGAGAACAAATTTTGCCGGGCGAACAATTTTTTAAAGCACGAACATTTTTTGAATTTTGAGAACAAAATTTTGAAACGGAGAACAATTTTGAAAAATCCCGAACAAGTTTGGAAGCATGCATTTGTTTTGAATACATTGGCAAGAAATTTAAATCCGGTACATTTTCTAAATTTTGAAAGTTTTAACTTTTTGTGTAATGATAACACTTTTTGAATTTTGAGAACATATTTTCAAAAACAGAACATTTTTTGAAAACATGAACGCTTTGGAATTTCTGAACAATATTTTAAAGCACCAACATTTTTGGAATCTTGAGAAAAAATTTAGAAACGGAGAACAAAATTTGAAGCATGAACAATTATTTAAGGCACGAACATTTTTTTAATCTTGAGAACAAATTTTAAAGCATGAAAAAAAGAAGAAAAAAAGAAATGGAAAAGGAAACAAAAAAGTAAAGAAAAAATCGTATAAGGAACCTTCTAGACGCTTCCCAAAACCAAGAAAACCGACTGGGAACCTTCTAGGAGTTTCACAAAATCGGAACTGCAAGCGATGCAAAACAGTAGTTGATGGGTCAGCCCAAGTTGTCGCGCGCCTGTGCGATTGCCCGACTCTTTGACGCAGAACGCATCAAATAGGGTTTTCCGGCGCCCCACCTACTCTGGCTATGTGGGATGGGGTGAGGGGGTGTGCACAACCCCTTAGTGGGCTAGTGTGCCCCCTCCCCTTGGCCCATGAGCCCCCCTCAACACTTGTCGGGGGCCCACGAAAGCCCTTTCGGTCATCCTGGTCATAACCCGGTACTCCCGGAACATTTTCGGACTCCGTTTCCCTTCATCCTATATATCAATCTTCACATCCAAACCATTCTGGAGTTCCTCGTCACGTATGGATCTCATCCGGGACTCGGATCAACCTTCGGTAAGCACCATAATGACTCAACTATACTTATATCGTCACCAAACGTTAAGTGTGTAGACCCTGCGGGTTCGAGAACTATGCAGACATGACCAAGATACCTCTATGGTCAATAACCAATAGCGGGACCTGGATGTCCATATTGGTTCCCACATATTCTACGAATATCTTATCGGTCGAACCTCGATGTCAAGGATTAAGCTAATCCCGTATGCAGTTCCTTTTGTCTATCGGTATATTACTTGCCCGAGATTCGATCGTCGGTATCTCCATACATAGTTCAATATCATTACCGGCAAGTCTCTTTACTCGTTCCGTAATACAAGATCCCGTGGCTAACCCATTAGTCACATTGCTTGCAAGCTCATTGTGATGTTGTATTACCGAGTGGGCCCTAAGATACATCTCCATCATACGGAGTGACAAATCCTAGTCTTGATTGATGCCAACTCAATAGATGATAATCCCCAAGTGCAAGGAATCATCGTAGAAATTTCCAAAGGTGGAAGTGATAAGTTTGGCGTGTCGAGCCCACGAGGAGCTAAAGGTAAGATCAATATTTTCTCCAGTCCTATCTGCCACTGATACGACTCTACGTACACCAAAAGTTTGCTTCCATCTAGAAACAAGAAATAAAACTACGTTGTGGGTATGAAGAGGATAGCTTTGCATCATATCGGAGAACTAAAATATAAAAATAGGTGTTGTTATCATAAAGTTAGAATATATCACAATATATTACAAATAGTGAGCGTGGAATAATGATGAATCGGTGTGCGGAATTGTCCTGGGCAATTGTTAACAAGATCGGTAATCATTATTGCAATTTTATATGAGGGAGAGGCATAAGCTAACATATTTTCTCTACTTGTATCATATGCTGCCGGGGTACTGATCCACAAACACCTATGGGACCGGCGGACCGGGTCCCTTTCGGTTCGGCGGGGGCGGAGGTTGCGCAAAGAGCAAATCGAGGCGATGCACGCGAGCGATTTACCCAGGTTCGGGCCGCACGGATGCGTAAAACCCTACTCCTGCTTTGTGGTTTGTATTGATTTCTTGCTCGGGAGCGCGGAGTGCTACAGTACACACCAGCAGCTAGCGAGACCGAGCGTGAGTGTTTGAACCCCCCTCTACGTTGCACATGGGCCTCCTTTTATATGCTCAAGGGGTTACCGACAGGTGGCAACGGAGGTAAAGGGCAAAAATGGAAAGGTGCTGTGGTAGGCACAGCTACCTGCTACAGTGTATCGTACCTAACCCTGACGGCAGGAGACAAGGGCATTAAATGCCCGTCTGTGTCGCCTAAACAGTGCGAAAAGGGACCGCCAGGGACGCCACCGTTCGCCATGATGGCGATCTTGTCAGCGCCGTTTGCCACCGCACGCCCCTGGCTGCACAGCCTTCCGCCACGTATGCCTGGAGGGGCCCCAGAGCGACACGTTGGTGGATGTGTTGGAGCGCAGGCTCGGAGAGGTGGCTTGCCGCGGCAAGCGCCTTGCCGTGGTCGTTGTCTTGTCGCGTCCGGGAGCTTGTCGCTCACCGGGCCTTGCCGGAGCGCGTGGTGCGCAGCGGCAAGTTCCTTGCAATGCCTTGGGTGGCCTTCCCGGCAAGCTCCTCTTGCCGGGGTCTTGGGATGCTTTTGTTAGCCTTCCCGGCAAGCTCCTCTTGCCGGGGTCTTGTCTTCTTGGCTTGGACACTTTGTTCTTGAATGGCTCCAAAGGAACCACGGAGGACCTTGGCGGCCACCCGGCAAGCCTTGCCGCGGGATGCTGCGACTGCCCGTGCACAAGTTCGGGATACTAGGGTACCCCTACTCTTGTACACCGACAGGAGCCCCCGGGCCTGGGCCATACACGGTGCCGAGCGCTGTTGGGCCAGGCCCAAAAGAGGGCACGGGCACGCGTGGCCTAGGTTGCGCCGTATCTTACTCCGTATCCACCACGCCCTCCCCGAACGGCACGCGTTGAATGCGGCGTCGTGGGAGAGATCGTGGGGGTTACTTTATTTGGAAATGCGGAACGTCCGCCCCCTCCCTCTTTATAAGCAGGGGAAGCAGGGGTAGTTCGCCCACTTGCCCGTTGCCGTTCCCAATCTCAGAAATCTCCGCCGCTCCCTCGCCTTCCCAAAACTGAGAGAGAGAGAGAGCAGCGCTCCGCCCCCACATCGCCACCAACACCACCAACGCCGTCGACCTCCTCCACTGTTTCCGCCATGGCTCCAAAAGCCGACAAGGGGAAAGCCGTGAAGTCGACCGAGGCGCAGCGGCTCGCGGCGCTGCCGAAGGAGCGGTTCGTCTTCCCTCCCAGGCTTGGCGCGAAGGAGCTCAGGGAGAACTATTACCTTTTTTGGTCGGCGGAGACGCGCGCGCATCCGCGCACAAAGGTACTCCCCGCCGCCGCTTGGAAGAAGGCTCCGAATGGATACCCCTTTTTTGCTCTGTTCTTCTATTGCGGGCTCTGCCCGCCTTTCTCTGATTTCTTCTGCGACATCATGAATACCTACGGGTTCCACCTCCTTGACTTCACCCCCAATGCCGTCCTGACAATGGCAGTTTTCGCACATCTCTGCGAAAACTTTGTCGGAGTCCTTCCCAACGTTGCCCTCTTCTGCCACTTCTTCATACCCCGAGTAGAGAGAGGAGAGCCTCTATCCGGCGGAATCGCCTGGATCTCAAGGGCCGGCAAGAAAGAAACCTATCTGGAGGGGGAGTTCCGCGGCAAGTGGGAGGAGTGGAGAGCTGATTGGTGCTGGATTGACGAGGAGAGCCCGCAGCCATTCACCGTCCGACGTCGAACCCAGTAGCCCGCTGCAGCGATTGGAGTGACGTGGCCCCGGAGGATGACAAGCTGAAGATTGTTGTCACCAGGATCCTGCGCCTGAGGCTTGCCGGGCTTACTGTTGGCGCTGTTGGCGCAGACTTCCTTCGGCGCCGCATCGCCCCCCTGCAGGAACGGGGGAGGCCAACTTGGGAGTTCAAGAACGCGGCAGATATCATGAGGCTGCGGCCGGGCCTCAACTACAACTTCAGAGTCCTGGAGCTTAACGCGATGCTGCAGGAACTATTCAAGTATGACCCCCAACATCCCGAGGTGTTCAGGTTGCCGGGGGGCGTCGTGCCGTTGTGCAACAATTCCGCGCTCGACCGCATCCGTGCCATGATGCCGGAGTGCGACTCGCACGGGATTGTGCCAACTTGGCAGGAGCCTGCAGACGAGGTCGTGCAGCAGTTCTTTGACGACTTGGTGGAAGTGCCGATCCGCGCCGACGAGAAGAAGGGCCTCACCCGCGACACCACCGATGCGGTGCTTGCACTCATCGCCACTAGGGTGGAAGAGGCGGCGACAGCCGCTGCCGCGGGTGACTTTGGATTCACCGTGGAGGAGGCAGATGCAGCAGAGGCGGCAAGCCGTGCCGAGCGATGGGAGCCCGCCGGCAAGAAGGAGCTTGCCGGGCGTGACGCCGAGCTAAGCGAGCCCGCCAAGGATACGAGCGGCTCGCTGGACATCAACTCTTCTTCCTCCTCAACTTCAGGCAGCTCGCCGCAAGCAGAGCCTCCATCCCCACCAAGAAGGCGTCTCCGCAAGGCCGGTGACGTGGCGGAGCGGCAAGCGGGTCAACAGTCGCCACGCCGCATGACGCGCTCCACCGCGGCAACTACCGTTGCCGCGGGAGCGCCTCATGCGGCGACGGCAACTGGAGCGGAGTCAAGCCGGACCACCGCTTCAGTTCCTGCCACTACTCACGCCGCGCCGGTAGCCGGAGCGGGGTCGTCTCAGACCGCCGCCACTGCTCCCGCCAAGCGGCCAAGGGAAGCTTCTCCTCTGCCTCCTCCCGCCGGGCGCGCGCCGGGCTTTGACTTCTCCGCGTTAAGCTCCGGCGAGGAAGAAGAAGAAGAGTAAGCTTCTCTTGCTGTGCTTGTAGTTCTTCAACTCTTGTTGTTTGTCTTGTTTCTCACTTGCTTTTCCCTGAACCTGTTCCTCTTCAGGACTCTGGCCCAGAGAGCGGCAAAGAGAGCCAAGGCCCCGGTGATCATCATCGAGGACGAGCCCACTGCGACAGCAGGTGGCGCGCCCGAGACAACCTTGCCGGACCCGGCGACTTTCCTCCAGGGCAGCCCCTAGCGTAAGTGTATGAATTACTTTCCGCGGCAAGGCGTGCATGTGTACTTGTCTTTGCTGATATTTGTTTGCTGACTTGCGTAGGAGCCGAGCAGCCCCACCAGGAGACAAGGGAGGATTCCCCGACAAGGGAGAATTCTCCGGCAAGGGAAGGCTTCCCGGTAAGGGAGAAGTCTCCGGCAAGGGAGGGTTCCCCGGCAAGGGACAGCACCAGCGGCCCCCCGACGGTGGAGACCACTACTGCAGAGCCTGGTGCAGGTACCCCTCTTGCTTCAAAACTTCCCTTGGGTTCTTCTTCTTTTGATCTTCTTGGGTTTTTTTTGGATTTTGCTTGACTCTTCTTCCCTTGACGGCTGTCAGACCCATCTGCTACGGAGCGGATGGAGACCGAGGTCGCCGCCGAGGACGTAGCCGGCGCGGGTGATCCCGCCGGCGCCGAGGCCGCCAAGGCTGGTGCCGCGGAGACTGGCGAGGGATCTGACGATCGTACTGACGGCCCAGAGGCCGCAGGAGCACTAGGCGCTACACCAACTGCCGACCCGTCCGCCGAAGCCGCAGCGCCAAGCACCGAGGGGCCCCAGCCGGGCGTTTACTTGAAGGCCGGCGAAGGCGTCTTCATCAACCTCCCCTGGGCGTCAAGCTTCAGGGCGCCGGTCGAGGGGGAGATCTTTGACGGAGAAGTGCTTGCCTCCGCGGGGTTGAAGCTGGTCGACGCGCCAAGCAGCAGCAGCAACGAGCCCGAAGAAGAGCGGCTGCTGCGGAAGTTGATGTCGCTCTACCGCGCGCGGCAAGCCAAGCTGGAGTCCCGCGAGGCACTTGTCGCGAAGGCGGGAGCTGACATCGAAAAGCGCGCGGAAGAGCTCGGGGGTTTCCACCGGGAAGCCCTCCGATCCCTGGCGGAGGAGCAGGAGCAGCTCGGTGAAGCGCGGAAGGCCTTTCTCCTCGAGAAGGCCGAAGCCGAAGAGCGGCAACGACTTGCCGCTGTGAAGCTAGCCGCGGAAGAGGGCGAGCTGGCGCAGCGGAAGGTCAATCTTGACGCCCACAAGGTGGAGCTTGCCGCGCGCGAGGGAAAGCTCGGTGAAGCCCTTAAACAAGCAGAGGACGCCGCCGCCGCCGCCGAAGCCGCCAAGGAGGAGTTGAAGACGAAGGTGGCGCAGCTAGAAGCCGATCTCGCCGAGAAGGGCAGAGAGCTCAGCGCCGCCAAGGTCTCCAACGTGGATCTTGAGTTGAAGCTAACCACTTTGACCAAGACTCTGGACAGCGCCAAGAAGCGGGAGGCGGCCTTGAAGGAGGAAATCAAGGCCGACAAGGCGCTGCTGGAGAGCGCTGCCACCGCCCAGAACGCCTTCAGGGAGACTGTGACGCACTGGACGGAGAGTCTGGTGAACACCGCCATAGATATCGACAAGGAGCTGGCGCAGCTGGGGATGGAAGATCTTGGGTATCCCTTCGACGACAACCTCCAGCCCAGCGCCAAGCTCGTCCTATTCTTCAAGGGCGTGATGACAGCCCTCCAGCGACTCCGGGAGAGGATCCCCAAGCAGTTGGCCGATGAATCGCGCAAGATCTGCGCAGGAGCTCTCGAGAAAGTGTTGATGAAGGTGGCCTTCCGCAATCCGGGCCTCCGCCTCACCAACATCCTCAGGACCTTGCCGCCGGAGGCCGATCTGGAGGAGCTCAAGGCCCTTGTCGCACCCATTGTGGACAAGGTGAGCGGGATCAAGAGGGTCGAAGGCGATCGCGTGGATTAGGCCGCCCATTTCTTCTTTCGCTGCTTGGCATGTTATGAAAACGATCTATTAGAGCTGCGACAAGTTATCTTTGTAATATAGCTTTGTTCTGGGTATTAATTGCAATGTTATTTCCTTTACTTGACTCCTTGCTTTGTATGCTTTTACCCTACGCTTTTAGGGAACTTGCCGGCGCAGGCACCTGGGCCGCGAGCGCTGAGTGCGGGACGTCAGCAGCCTGCTGGCGGTGCCGCTACCGGCAAGAAACCTTGTCGCAACTAGTTGCAGCTCACTTAAGTTGCTGAGCGAACTTGAAAACAAAGTAAGGGCGCTAGCAGCTCACTTAAGTTGCTGAGCGGACTCGAAGCAAAGTAAGGGTGCTAGCAGCTCACTTAAGTTGTTGAGCGGACTCGAAGCAAAGTAAAGGCGCGACTAGCTACGAGTTGGTTCCTCCGCGCACAGGTTTTCCATACAAAGTGTGGTCGTTCAAGGGAGATAACTTAAAATTTAAAAAATTTGATTGCTCAAACTTTGGCAACTTAGCTTTTCTGTTGTTTGCTTCCCGGCAAGGCGAAACTTTCTTGAACGACGCCTGGTCCACACCATTATCTCCTCTTTTCTCCCCGGCAAACTTGTGTGCGAGAGAACCTTCTCTTCCTTGAGAAAAAAGAAAGAAGAGAAAATAAAGGTATGGAGCCTTATGGCTCGTTACTGCTTACCATGGAGTAGGTGCTGCACAAAGTGTCAGATCATATATGCCAAAAAGTAGAAGGCATAAAATCGACAAAATGTGCGGAGCACATGAGGTTTACTTATGCACGGGGTCTGCGCCCGGCTTTGTACAAAGGATTACATGCAACAGCGGCAAGACTTGTACAAAAAGGTGGTTGCCGGAACAGGTTCCGACAACCGCGCCTTACTGGTAAAACTTACGAAGATGCTCAATGTTCCAGGAGTTTCTCACCGAAATGCCATCTTCGGTCTAAAGGCGGACAGCGCCAGGCCTAGTGACTCGTTTCACCCGGTAAGGGCCTTCCCACTTCGGTGTCAACTTGTTGGAATTCTTGGCGGACTGAACTCACCGAAGAACAAGGTCGCCTTCCTCGAGACTTCTGGCGTTAACTTTGCGGCTATGGTAGCGGCGCAAAGCTTGCTGGTAGCGAGCAGCTCGCACAGCAGCCTGAAGACGATCTTCCTCAAGGAGCAGCGCGTCATCTTGTCGCAGCTGCTCTTGCTCAAGCTCATCATAAGCGAGCACTCGAGGTGACCCGTATACGAGTTCCGTGGGGATAACTGCCTCTGCTCCATAGACTAGAGCAAACCCTAGGGCTTGCCGGAGCAGACTGCTCCTCAGCGCTCTTGGTGTTGATCTTGGGGACTGCTGCGGGAACATCCGCTTCTACGGCAAGAACCTGCGGCTCTGCCGGAGCGTGACGTTCCCCGGCAAGCTTGCCGGAGCAAAACTTGTCGGGAGCTTCTGCTTCAACGGAACAAACCCTAGGGCTTGCCGGAGCAGACTGCTCCGCAGTGCTCTTGGTGTTGTTCTTGGGGACCTTCTTGGCGGCGGCTTCGGGAAGCTCTGCCGGCAAATAGTCACCAGAAATCAACTTCCTCTTTTTGCTCTGTCCAGTTGATGGTGTTACGGACGGTTGAGTCAGCTTGAGCACAAAGATCCCTGGTTCCACAGGTAACTTAAGTGCGGCGCACTTTGACAGGCCATCTGCAATGGCGTTTTGGGCTCTTGGAACATGTTCCTTCTGCAGGCCGTCAAAATGCTCTTCTAGCTTTCTCACTTCGTCGACGTAAACTTCCATCAACGGACTCTGATAATTCTTGTTTACTTGACGGACGACAAGCTGCAAGTCACCCCTGACAATGAGCTTCTTGATCCCAAGGTCTGCCGCGATCCGGAGACCGGCAAGCAAGCCTTCATACTCTGCAGTATTGTTTGTTGCTTGCTCCTTGGGAAAGTGCATTTGGACTACGTACTTGAGGTGCTCTCCGGTGGGTGCGACAAGCAGCACACCAGCGTCGGCGCCTTGCAGCGAAAAGGCACCATCAAAGTACATCAGCCACTCTTTGTTTGCTTCCTTGTCGGGGATGCTCGTTTCTGGAATTTCTTCATCTGGTGTTGGCGTCCATTCTGCTATAAATTCTGCCAATGCTCTGCTCTGTATAGTTGAGGTACTTTCAAACTTGAGGCCAAAGCTTGACAGTTCCAGTGCCCACTCAACAATCCTGCCCGTCGCTTCTGGATTCTGCAGTATCCTCTTCAGCGGAAAGCGAGTGACAACTGTGATCTCATGTGGTTGGAAGTAATGGCGCAGCTTTCTCGAGGCCATGAGAAGGCCGAAAAGCAATTTCTGCACACCAGAGTACCTTGACCTAGCCCCCTGCAGAAGGGAGCTGACAAAGTAAACTGGGCGCTGCACCATGTTCTTCTGTATCTCCTTGTGTATCCGCGCAGATTCATCTTTGTCGGGACCAGAGCTTGTCGGGGAAGCCCCCTGCTTGTCGCTAGATGTGCTTGTCGTGGTTACAGGCTCATCACCTGCCTCCCTCTCCGCTACTAACGCAGCACTAACCACTTGATTGGTTGCCGCTATATAGAGCAGCAACTTCTCTTGTGGCTTAGGTGCGACAAGTATTGGGGGGGAGGACAGGTACCTCTTCAAGTCTTGCAGCGCAGCCTCCGCTTCCAGAGTCCATCTCATTGGACCTGCCTTTTTCAATAATTTGAAAAATGGCAGGGCGCGCTCAGCTGACCAAGAGATAAACCTGCTGAGAGCAGCCACACAACCGGCAAGTCTTTGTACATCCTTGACGCGCTTGGGTGCTCCAATCTGCTCAATGGCCTTGATCTTGTCGGGATTGGCTTCAATTCCCCGCTGAGACACAAAGAACCCGAGAAGCTTGCCGGAAGGAACTCCAAACACACACTTCTCCGGGTTGAGCTTGAGGCTGATTTTGCGCAGATTTGCAAAGGTCTCGTCTAAATCTTGAATCAAAGTTGCTCTGTCCTTGCTCTTGACCACTATATCATCCATGTAAGCTTCTACATTTCTGTGTATTTGCGGCTCAAGAGCGACATGAACTACCCATGCAAATGTTGAACCAGCATTTTTTAATCCGAAAGGCATCCGTACGAAACAGTACGTGCCACATGGAGTAATAAATGCGGTCTTCTCCTCATCCTCTTCTGCCATGAAGATCTGATGGTATCCTGAGTATGCGTCAAGAAATGAAAGCAAATCACATCCGGCTATGGAGTCAACAATCTGGTCAATGCACGGCAAAGGAAATGGGTCTTTGGGACAAGCTTTGTTAACATCGATAAAATCGATACAGAGTCTCCATTTCCCGTTTGCCTTGCGCACGACTACAGGATTGACCAACCACGTGGGATGGAGCACTCCTCTAACAAGGCCTGCTGCTTCCAATTTCTTGATTTCTTCTGCAATGAACTCTTGGCGCTCCACTGCCTGCTTCCTGACCTTCTGCTTGACGGGCCACGCATGAGGACAAACGGCAAGGTGGTGCTCAATCACTTTCCTGGGAACACCGGGGATGTCAGACGGTTGCCACGCAAACACGTCGACATTCGCCCGTAGGAAAGCAACGAGCGCGCTTTCCTATTTAGGGTCGAGAGTGGCACTGATGGTGAAGGTACCATCAGTGCCGTCCTCCTTGGCAGACACCTTCTTCGTCTCTGGCGGAGCTGCCATCGTCTTCTTACACTTGCCGGTGGAGCTCGATGGTGCATCCTCGACGGCAGCGCAGCACTCCGAAGAGGTGCGCTTGCCGGAGTGGGCATCAGAACTCTTGCCGGACTTGGTCTTCTTCCCTCCAGGAGCTTCAGCGGCAAGTGGCTTGCGATCTGCTGCGGCTGCTGCTTCCCGGTAGATCTTGTCGGTACAGATAAGAGCATCCTTCTTGTCGCCGGGGACAGAAATGACGCTTATCGGACCTGGCATCTTCAGCATGTTGTATGCATAATGAGAGGCTGCCATGAACTTGGCGAGTGCTGGACGGCCAAGTATCCCATTGTAAGGCAATGGAATATCGGCAACGTCAAAAGTGACCCTCTCAGTCCTGAAGTTCAGCTCGCTGCCAAACGTTACTGGCAGCGTGACTTTTCCCTTCGGCTTGCTCCTTCCCGGATTGATTCCTTGGAATGTGCCGGTTTCTTCGAGCTCGCTGTCGGGGATCTGGAGTTTCTGGAGTACAGCGGAGGAGATCAGGTTCAAGCCGGCCCCGCCGTCAACTAGCATCTTGGTGACCTTGAGGTTGCGGATAGTTGGTGAAACCAACATCGGCAAACACCCGACCGCAGTTGTGCGATCAGGGTGGTCCTCAATGTCGAAGATGATAGGCGTGCTGCTGGACCATTTCAGAAGTTTGCGCGATTCGACAGGTGGCTCTGCTGCGTTGACTTCCCGCACCCACTGCTTGAGTTGGCGGTGTGAAGTATGCAGAGAGGCACCGCCGTCAACGCACAAGACCTCTGTGGCTTTCTGAAACTCCTGCTCACTGGTCTCGACATCATCCATGTCTTCGTCGTCGTCGCCGTCTTCATCGTTGTCGCGGCCGCGGGGAGGTCTGTCTCCTTGCCGCTGCTTGGCTTTGCCGCGGCGTCCTCCCCGGCCGGCACGCTTCTTGCCAGATTCTGCAGCGCCACCTTGGGCCCTCTCCTTGTCTCGCTGCTCGTACTCAGCCTTTTGCTGCTGGACAAGCTGCTCGACCTTCTTGCAACTCTGGAGGTCATGACCCTTGGTACGGTGAATCTTGCAGTATTGCTTGTCGGAGCCGTCCTGCTTGTCGGCGACTGCCACAGCCTGACAGTTGGTGCACGCGGCAACTTCCTTGCTGGAGATACCAACTGTAGCCTTCTTGGTGCCACCTTCATTGTCGGACTGCTCAACGACTAGCACCTCTTTGCCTTTCTTCTTCCTGTTGCGCCGCCGGTTTTTCTTTGTCGGGGCAGCATCTTCGCTGTCAGATCCTCCCGCTCCTGCATTCTCTCCGGGGAGTCTCCTCCCTTCCTCAGCGTGTGCACACTTGTCGGCCAGGGCGTATAGCTCGCTGACGTCTCTGATCCTGCACATCGCCATCTCCTCACGCATCCTGCGGTTATGCACGTTCTGATGGAACGCGCTGATGACCGCGGCGGGGTGGACGTCTGGGATGTTATACTGTACACGACTGAACCTCTGAATGTACTTGCGCAGAGGCTCTCCTTCCTTCTGGACGAGCAGATGAAGATCACTCTCTTGGCCATGAGGTTTGTGGCCGCCTGTAAAGGCGCCAACAAACTGATGGCATAAATCAGCCCAGGAGGATATGGAGTTGTCCGGCAAGTGCATGAGCCAGGACCTGACGTTGGGCTTGAGGACCAACGGGAAGTAGTTGGCAAGGATCTTGTCGTCTCGCCCCCCGGCAGCCTGCACCGTGATGGTGTAGATGCTGAGGAACTCTGACGGATGCGACTTGCCGTCGTACTTCTCCGGTACATCTGGTTTGAAATTCTTCGTGCTGGGCCACTGGACTTGCCGCAGCTCACGAGTGAACGCAGGGCAACCTACCGCGTACGGCAAGTCGCCTGGTTCCCCTGGCACATGCATGTCAACAGAGAGCCCAGCGCACTGGTCTGATTGACGTCGCGCTTCTCTTCGGCGCTCGATGCGAGTACGAGCGTCTTCTTGTTGTCGTTCTTGAAGAACTTGGCGCTGATCGCTACGAGCTCGCGGATCTGACGACGCGGTGGAGTCGCTGTCGAGGTGGATCCGGCGAGTCGGCGATCTTGGCCTTCGGGGCGGAGAGTGCACAGTAGTTGTACCCCCACCAGTCTTGTCGTCTCCGGCTCGTGCCTGGCTGGCTTGCCGTGGCTGCGACGTGCTCGGCTGTCGTGGAGTGTCGCCGTTGGCAAAGCCGATGGGACTCTGGATGGTGGCCCTCCAGTCATCGATCTTGTCCACTGCTGGAGGGTAGTCTAGGAGCAGCTGAGCTCGCGCCAAAGCTTCTGCTGTAGTGGCGGGTGGCGGTGGCGAATGGTGCGAGGAGCGGGATATGCTTGGACTTCTAACTACGTCAGAAGGAGCAGTACCCCGTCCAGGCGACCGTGTCTCGCTCGCGCCAGCAAGTTGACGTGCACGGTGATCCTGAGCGCTCCGAGATCCACCAGCTGGATCTTGGTATAGCGAACGCATGGTACTGTGAGTGCCATGACGCTGCTGGCCCGCGCCTCCTGAGATGGGCGCGGTGCATGCACGGACGCCGAGGTCTTGGAGTGCGCCCGGTCATTGTGGGAGCCGGTTACGCCGCCGATGGGCAGCGCAGCCTTGTCCTTGGACCTGGCAGCACCGTGAGCTCCCTCGTCGACGCGCGTTCTTCCGCCGGTGCCCGCCCCACCAGCAATTTGCTCCGGCGATGGTGGGTTCGGCACGGACGGAGCAGCCGCCTCCGAAACCTTCTTCTTCGGCGGCATGTTGATGAAGATGATGAAGATCTAGCTCGCGAGAACGCCGGATCTGGTTCACACAACCTCGACGCCCCCTACCTGGCGCGCCAAAGATGCCGGGGTACTGATCCACGAACACCTATGGGACCGGCGGACCGGGTCCCTTTCGGTTCGGCGGGGGCGGAGGTTGTGCAAAGAGAAAATCGAGGCGATGCACGCGAGCGATTTACCCAGGTTCGGGCCGCACGGATGCGTAAAACCCTACTCCTGCTTTGTGGTTTGTATTGATTTCTTGCTCGGGAGCGCGGAGTGCTACAGTACACACCAGCAGCTAGCGAGACCGAGCGTGAGTGTTCGAACCCCCCTCTACATTGCACACAGGCCTCCTTTTATATGCTCAAGGGGTTACCGACAGGTGGCAACGGAGGTAAAGGGCAAAAATGGAAAGGTGCTGTGGTAGGCACGGCTACCTGCTATAGTGTATCGTACCTAACCCTGACGGCAGGAGACAAGGGCATTAAATGCCCGTCTGTGTCGCCTAAATAGTGCGAAAAGGGACCGCCAGGGACACCACCGTTCGCCACGATGGCGATCTTGTCAGCGCCGTTTGCCACCGCACGCCCCTGGCTGCACAGCCTTCCGCCACGTACGCCTGGATATATACTTCAATATTCTTTCATGAATTGTTCAAGTGACCAATGTTGTGTTTGCTAACTTTCAATAAATTTTACCATCTATACTTCTTATATGTGAAGTCATTAATCCACATGGGATAAGCATATGAAACATATATAATTTCAGATCTATGGTATTCAATTCATTCAACCATTTACTCATAGGATATATAAGTGAAGCACGAGAGTAAATGACAAACTACTCCAAAAAGATATAAGTGAAGATCAATGAGTAGTCAAGTAGTTAAATAGCCATGTGAGGACTCTCTCTCTCGTTCAAGATTTCAGATCCAATGATTTTATTAAAACAACTATTAAAATGAAAATACACTCTAAGAAAAACACATATCTTGTGATGAATGAAAATATCAAGTAAGGTATACCGATAGTGTTGAAGACGAAAGAGGGGGTGCCTTCTAGAGCATCCCCATGCTTAGTTTCTTGGGTTTTCCATGAATATTACCTTGGGGTGCCTTGGTCATTTCCAAGCCTAGTGTCTTTCCACTCCTTAGTCTTCTCATATCGATATCTCACCCAAAACTTAAAAACTGCAATCACACAAAACTTAATGGAACTTTGTGAGATAGGTTAGTATGATAAAGGGCAAACCATTCACTTCGATACTATCAAAGACAAGATTCATATTTTTTTCTCAAACAATGACTACTGTAACTTATCATTTCCACAATTTATATTGAGCAATATAAGCCATAGAAACTAGAAAACAAGCAAACTATGCATTGAAAACAAAATCTGTCAAAAACAGAACAGTCTGTAATGATCTGAACAACAACCATACTTCTGTTACTACAAAAATTACAAAAAATTAGGACAACCTAGGAAATTTATGTATAAATCTTGTGTAAAAAATTCAGATCAGAAGCACGCTTTGTGATTTTTTAAAATTCTGGCAATGGGCCCAGAAGTTTCTGTTTTTAGCAAGATCAAATCAACTACCACCATAGATCATCCCAAAGGTCTTACTTGGCACTTTATTGAAATGAAGTCTATAAAACATGATTACTACCATAGCATAATCATGAGAACACACAAATATAGTAGGGGTAAATATTGGGTTGTCTCCCAACAAGCGCTTTTCTTTAATGCATTTTTAGCTAGGCATGATATTTTAATGATACTCTTCCAAGCCCAATTTCGATGATAATTTTGTTCATACTCTAAAATATATAAGTGAATTTCATAGAGCATTATATAATTAATATGGATTAACCAATATCCAAGCTCAAAATATATAAGTGAAGCACATGAAGCATTTTATAAAGCCATACTCAAAAGATTTAAGTGAAGCACAAAGAGCATTCCATAAAGCTATACTCAAAAGAATTGAGTGAAGCACATGAAGCATTATATAAATCAATGAAGGACTATCTCATACTAGCATGGTGCATAAAGGAAAATAAAAGAAAAATAAACACAAAATACGTATATCATGTGAACGAAACAAAAACCGAGGTATACCGATAATTGTTGAAGAAGAAAGATGGGATGCCAACCGGGGCATCCACAAGCTTAGATGCTTGAGTATCCTTGAAATATTTACTTGGGGTTCCTTGGGCATCCCCAAGCTTGAACTCTTACCTCTACTAGTTCTTCTCATATCGATAACACCTCGATCTTCGAACACTTCATCCACACGAAACTTAACAAAAAACTTTGTGAGATCCGTTAGTATAATAAAGCAAATCACTACTTTTAGGTAGTGTTGTAAACTCATTCCAATTTCATATTAGCATTATATCTACTGTATTCCAACTTCACCATGGTTCATACCCACGATACAACCCATAGATTCATCAAAATAAGCGAACAACACATAGAAAACAGAATCTGTCAAAAACATGACAGTCTGTAGCAATCTGGAAATTTCATATACTTCTATAACTCCAAAAATTCTAAAAATTTAGGACAAAATAAAAATTTGCATAGGAGTACTGTGTAAAAAATTCAAGATTTTACCATGCTCTAGTAAAACATGTAAATTCAATAACTACAGCAAAAGTTTCTGTTTTTGCACCACACATAGCAAATAAGCAATCTAATCATCCTAAAGACAATTCTTGGTGCATTATTTTTATAATAAAATGGATATATACAAGGGGGTAATTATTTTTGAGAAACTTCCATGAAAAAATCTACATTGTTTCCATGAGCATGAACACAAGTGTTCAAGGTCGACCCTCACTTATCCAATGCATGACCTTCCAATCACGTCTCTTTTTGAAAATGTTTTTAGGAATAAGAGGCAAGTAATTTTTTTTGTATTTTGCATTATTTTAATTTTTTTGTTGCACCCACAACTAAAGAAAACAAAAACAAAAGGGAAAACAAAATCTACTTAGTGAAGAAAGAAAACAAGCACACACGAGAATATCAACCCCACGCTATTGCTCCCCGGCAACGACAGCAGAAAAGAGCTTGATAATCCCCAAGTGCAAGGAATCATCGTAGCAATTTCCAACGGTGGAAGTGATAAGTATGGAGTGTCGAACCCACAAGGAGCTAAAGGTAAGATCAATATTCTCTCAAGTTCTATCTGCCATTGATACGACTCTACATACACGGAACGTTTGCTTCCATCTACAAACGAGAAATAAAACTACGTTGTGGGTATGAAGATGATAGCTTTGCATGATATCAGAGAACTAAACTATAAAAATAGGTGCTGTTATCATAAAGTTAGAATATATCACAATATATTACAAATAGCGAGTGTGGAATAATGATGGACCTGTGTGCAGAATTGTCCTAGGCAATTGTTAACAAGATCGGTAATCATTATTGCAATTTTATATAAGGGAGAGGCATAAGCTAACATACTTTCTCTACTTGGATCATATGCACTTATGATTGGAACTCTAGCAAGCATTCACAACTACTAAAGATCATTAAGGTAAAACCCAACCATAGCATTAAAGTATCAAGTCCTCTTTACTCCCATACGCAAACAACCCCCTTACTTGGGTTTAAGCTTATGCCACTCTAGCAACTCACTACAAGCGAATCATGAACATATTGCAAACCCTACGACGGGAATCCCTCATGTATGCGCAGCACAGAGGGTACCATAGAACAACACCAAAATAAAACATACAACTCAAATCAATCTAGATCATCAATCAACCCAAAAGATAAAAGAAATCTACTGAAAACACCATATGATGGCAACACATCATTGGATCATAATATATTGCATAAAGCACCATGTTCAAGTAGGGGATTACAGTGGGGTGCGGGAGATTGGACCGCTTAAACATGATGAGGAAGGTGATGAAGATGGTTATGTTAATGAAGACGATCACCGCGGCGATAGTTCCCCCGGCGGCACTCCGGCGCCACCGGGAGATAGGCGGGGAGAGTCTCCCCCTTATGCTTCCTCCTCCATGGCCTCCCCCCTAGATGGGGATAGGTTCTCCCTCTGGTCCTTGGCCTCCATGATGATGGCCCCCTCCGGCTTCCTCCTCGATGGCCTCCGGTGATGATGGCCCCCTCCGGCAGGGTGCCAGAGAGGGCCTAGATTGATTTTTTATGGCTACGGAGGCTTGCGATGATGGAACTTCCAATCTAGGGTTCTTTTCAGAGGTTTCTATATTTACAAGAATTTTTGGCATCAGAAACAAGTCAGGGAGGTGCCCGAGGGGCCCACAAGCCCTTAGGGCGCCCCCGTAGGGCGCGCCTAGGAGGCTTGTAGCTTCCTCATGAAGATTATCACCCAACTCTTCTGCTTTGGGGGTCTCTTTTGGTCCATAAAAAGACACCGTAAATTTTTAGCCCATTCCGAGAACTTTTATTTCTTCACAAAAAACGACACCACAGTCATTTTGCTAAAAACAACATCAGTCCGAGTTAGTTCTAATCAAATCATACCAAAACCATATAAAATTGTTGTAAACATGGATGAATACTTCATAAATTATACATACGTTGCGACATATCAACAGACACCCTCGGAAATACCTGTAGAGCACCTTTATAGTCACCCAATTATGTTGCGATGTTTGGTACACACAAGTTATTCCTCCGGTGTCAATGAGTTGCATGATCTCATGGTCATAGGAACATATACTTGACATACAGAAAACAATAGCAATAAACTTGATACGATCATATGCTATGTTCACAGTTTGGGTCTTGTCCATCACATCATTCTCCTAATGATGTGATACCGTTATCAAATGACAACTCATGTCTATGACTAGGAAACCATAGCCATCTTTGATCAACGAGCTAGTCCGGTAGAGGCTTACTAGGGACATGTTGTTGTCTATGCATCCACACATACATTTGAGTTTCCGGTCAATACAATTATAGTATGGATAATAAATGATTATCATGAACAAGGAAATATAATAATAACCACTTTATTTTTACCTCTCGGGCATATTTCCAACATGTCTACCAAATAATAGAAATCATCATAAATTCCTGCCTCCTTCAAGAATGTATCACTTGGCCATTTAGAAGGCCGAACCTCCGCCGCTCGCGGAAGATTATACTTGGGCTTCTCCTCCAGAGTCTCATCCGAAGTTTCCTCTGAATTGCGACTTGATAATCCCCTTAACCACCTCCTCATGGTTTTTCTTTTCTCTGAAAATTTATGATTCTTAGTGAATCAAGATAAAAGTGAACAAAACTAAACAAAATTGGTAGAAACTACTCCCACAAGTGCCTAGAGGCTATATCATGCAACAAAACTACTTTGAACCATATAAATTTGACATGTAAGCTCAAAAACATGGTTAGCACAGCAGAAAAAATTTGCAACGTATAAAGCACTAGAACAAAAACTAATTGAACCATTGGAGGAGTCACATACCGATGTACAATCCCCCAAAACAGTTTCGGAAACAGAGTTCTAAGGAAGGAGATCAAAAACGGCAGCAAGATGAGCAAGAACATGAGTTTGAGCAATGGCTTGATTTTTTTCTAGAGGAAGAAGAAGTGGATGGGTGGCTGGAATAAGTGAGGGGGCCTACATGGGCCCCACAAGCCTGCATGGCGCGCCTAGGGGGTGGGCGCGCCCTGTGAGTTTGTTGATCACAGGTGCACCCCCCTAGGTGTGTTCAGTGCCATTTTTTCAAATATTCTAGAAAAAATCATATGAAATTTTCAGGGCATTTGGAGAACTTTTATTTTTCTGGTCATTTTTTATTGCACGAATAATTCAGAAAATAGTAAAATAACAGTATTTCTACTTTATTAATTCTAAATAACAGAAAGTAAAAAGTGGGTATGGAAAGTTGTGTTTACTAAATTCATCCATCACATGCCCATCAAAAGGAATCCATTAACAAGGTTGATCAAGTCTTATTAACATACTTCTCCCGAATGACATGAAACCGGAGAATCTTCATGCAACACTAGGTTACCTCAACGGGGATATGCATGTCCCCAACAATAAGAATATCATATTTCTTTTTGACAGTAGGAATAGGGAATTCAAAACCTCCAATAGAAATTGTTGATTTTTTTCCAATAGAGTTGATACTATTCATTAGAGGTTGTTTCTTCAGAAAGTGTACTGTATGATCATTATTACCATTAACATGAAAAGTGACATTGCCTTTATTGCAATCAATAACAACCCCTACGGTATTCACAAAGGGTCTATCAAGGATGATCGACATATTGTCGTCCTCGGGTATATCAAGAATAAGAAAGTCTGTTAAGATAGTAACATTTGCAACCATGACAGGCACATCCTCACAAATACTGATGGGTATAGCAGTTGATTTATCACCCATTTACAAAGAGATCTCAGTTGGTGTCAACTTATTCAAATCAAGTCTATGATATAAAGAGAAGGGCATAACACTAACACCGGCTTGATACGTCTCCAACGTATCTATAATTTTTGATTGTTCCATGTTGTTTTATTATCAATCTTGGATGTTTTATAATCATTTTATATCATTTTTTGGTACTAACCTATTGACATAGTGCCCAGTGTCAGTTCTTGTTTTCCATGTTTTTTACATCGCAGGAAATCAATATCAAACAGAGTCCAAATGGCACGAAACTTTACGATGATTTTTTATGGGCCAAAAGGAAGCAGATGGGCCCTAGTTGCACCTAGGGGGTGCCCCGAGGAGGCCACAACCTACTAGGGCGCGCCAGGAGGCCCTGGCGCGCCCAGGTGGGTTGTGCCCACCTCGGGTGCCCCCCGAACCACCTCTTTGCTCTATAAATACCTAAATATTCCCAAAACCCTAAGGGAGTCGACGAAATATTCATCCAGCTGTCGCAGAGTCTAGAAACACCAGATCCAATCTAGACACCATCACAGAGGGGTTCACCACTTCCATTGGTGCCTTTCCGATGATGCGTGAGTAGTTCTTTGTAGACCTTCGGGTCCATAGTTAGTAGCTAGATGGATTCATCTCTCTCTCTCTCTCTCTCTGTGTTGATTCTCAATACAATGGTCTCTTGGAGATCCATATGATGTAACACTTTTGCAGTGTGTTTGTTGGGGTCGATGAACTTTGAGTTTATCATCGGATCTATGTTTTTATATCCATGAAAGTATTTGAGTTTCTTGATCTCTTTTATGCATGATCTCTTATAGCCTCATATTTATTCTCCGATATTTGGGTTTTGTCTGGCCAACTCGATCTATTTATCTTGCAATGGTAAGAGGTGCCCAGTAGTGGGTTCGATCTTACGGTGCTTGATCCCAATGACAAGAAGGGAACCGACACGTATGTATCATTGCTACTAAGGATAAAAATACGAGATCTATATCTACCGCCATATAGATAAACAGATCTTGTCTACATCATGTCATCGTTCTTATTGCATTACTCCGTTTTCCCATGAACTTAATACACTAGATGCATGCTGGATAGCAGTCGATGTGTGGAGTAATAGTAGTAGATGCAGGCAGGAGTCGGTCTACTAATCTTGGACATGATGCATATGTAATGATCATTGACTGGATATCGTCATAATTATTTGAAGTTCTATCAATTGCCCAACAGTAATTTGTTCACCCACTGTTTGCTATTTTTCTTGAGAGAAGCCACTAGTGAAACCTAGGGCCCCGGGGTCTTATTTCTCATATATTTGCCTTTGCGATTTACTTTTTCCTTGCTTTTATGTTCAGATCTATTAACAAAAATCCAAAAATACTTTGTTGCACTTTATTTTATATGTGATCTATTTATCCAATCTATTACAACCTTTTTACCGTCACGCACCAATTTCTGGCGCCGTTACCCGAAAGGGATTGACAACCCCTTTAACATGTCGGGTTGCGAGGAGTTGTTATTTGTGTGCAGGTGATGTTTACGTTGTGTTGCTTGGTTCTCCTACTAGTTCGATACCTTGGTTTCATAACTGAGGGAAATACTCTACCGTCGTTGTGCTACATCATCCCTCCCTCTCCGGGGAAATACCGACGTAGTTCCAGCTACCATCAAGGAGAATTTCTGGCACCGTTGCTGGGGAGGATCTTCATCATAACCAGGTTCCTAATCACAAATCTCATCCCCTTGAAATTTACATTATTTGCCATTTGCCTCTCATTTTACTCTCCCCCACTTCAGAAAAATTTGCCGCTTTATTCGCCTCTCTTTTTCTGTTCATCGTTTTCTTGCCGGATCTGTTTTTGAGTGCAATCTTGTTGTGTGGTCATCATGACTCAAGAGAACACCAATTTATGTGATTTCTCAAATACCAGCAAAAATGATTTTATTGGCACTCCGCTTGCTCCTCCCGCCACTAGTGCGGAGACTTGTGATATTAATACTGCTTTGCTGAATCTTGTTATGAAAGACCAATTTTCCGGTACTCCTAATGAGGATGTCGCGTCCCATCTTAATACCTTCGTGGAATTATGCAATATGCAAACGAAAAAAGATGTGGACAATGATGTGGTCAAGATGAAATTATTTCCGTTTTCCTTGCATGATTCTGCAAAAATTTGGTTCTCTTCTTTGTCTCGTAATAGTATCGATTCTTGGAATAAGTGCATAGATGCTTTTATCACTAAGTATTTTCCTCCCGCAAAAATAACTTGAACATGAGCATATTGCACAATCTTGGGAAAGGATGAAAATGATGCTAAGGAATTGCCCAACTCATGGGTTAAATCCTTGGATGATCATATATTTTTTTATGCGGGATTGAATTGTGTTTCTTGTAATCTTTTAGATTCCACCACGGGTGGTACTTTTATGGAAATTACTTTGGGTGAAGCCAGCTAATTGCTTGATAATATCATGGCAAATTATTCGCAATGGCATGTCGAAAGAACTCCAACTAGTAAAGTTAATTCGGTTGAAGAAATTTCTTATTTGAGTGAAAAAGTTGATGATCTTGTGGAATTGGTTGCTAGTAGAAGTGCTCCTATTGATCTTAATGATATGCCTTTGTCTACTTTGATTGAGCAAAATAGTGATGCCATTGATGTGAATTTTATTTCTCGCAATAATTTCAACAACAATGCTTATAGAGGTAATTTTAATCCTAGGCCTTTTTCTAGTAATTCCTCTAATAATTATGGTAATTCCTATGGAAATCAATCTTATAATAATAATAGGAACACCTCTGATCTTGAGAACAATATTAAAGAATTTATCAACACACAAAAGGTTTTCAACACTTCCATAGAAGAAAAGTTGAACAAAATTGATGATTTGTCTAGAAGTGTTGATAGAATTGCTCATGATGTGGAAAATCTCAAGATGAAATTTTTTGTGCCTAAAGTAGATGAATCAATTAAAGCTCTTTATGTTTCTATGGATGAAAGTAAGAAAAGAACTACTATGCTTAGAGCTAAAAGAGAATTTTTGGAAAAAGCTTTTTCTAGTGATTATTCTTGCAAAAGTGATGAAGATCTTAAAATGATTGGTGTTTCTTCTATTGATTCCTTGTTTAGTAAAGTTAAGAATGAAGAAAAAGGGACTGGAGAAGAGTCAACTTTAGGTAGAAGGCGTCCCAATATTTCAGAGGGTGAACATCTTGTTGAGAAAATTGATGAAAGTGGGTTTGGAGAGGTCAAAACTTTAGCTAGTGATGCACCCACTATTTCGGATTACAAAGAATTTAATTATTATAGTTGCTCTTTTATTGATTGTATTTGTTTGTTGCAAGCCATGGTAAATTCACCCCATGCTTATGAACAAAACAAAGCTTTTACTAAACATACTGTTGATGCTATGATGAAAGCTTTTGAAGAAAAATTGGAATTAGAAGTTTCAATTCCTAGAAAATTGTATGATGAATGGGAACCTACTATCAAATTCAAGATTAAAAATTATGAGTGTTTTGCTTTGTGTGACTTGGGTGCTAGTGTTTCCACAATTCCGAAATCTTTATGTGATGTGCTTGGTCTTACCAATCTTGAAGAATGTTCCTTGAATTTGCACTTGGGGATTCTACTATTAAAAATCCTATGGGAAGAATTAATGATGTTCTTATTCTTGCAAATAGGAATTATGTGCCCATAGATTTTATTGTTCATGATATTGATTGCAATCCGTCTTGTCCTATTATTCTTGGTAGACCATTTTTACGCACTATCGGTGCCATGATTGATATGAAAGAAGGCAATATTAAGTTCCAATTTCCTTTGAGGAAAGCTATGTAACACTTTCCTAGAACTAGAATTCAGCCATCCTATGAATCAATCATGAGAGCATCTTATGGATCTCGAACTAAATATGACAAAACTTAGATCCTTACTTTATGCCTAGCTAAGGGCGTAAAACTATATCACTTGTTGGGAGGCAACCCAATGAATAAAATTTATTTTTTCTTTTTGCTTTATGTTCTTGAGTGTTAGCACAATTATTCTACTATTATGATTGTGTTTTTTATGTTTTAATTAGTGTTTGTGCCAAGTAAAGCCTTTAAGATCTTCTTGGGCAATAGTTGGTTGATCTTGCTAAAAAACAGAAAGTTTACGCTCACGAAATTAATTTTTATTTTCTACCAGAGAGTGATAAAATACCCATTCCACTTGAAGTAGATCAATATAAAAATTTCTCAGGCCTTCCTAATTTTTTTAGAGTTTTTTGAGTTACATAAGTATTCGAAATTCTCATATTTCTACAAACCATTCTGTTTTGACATATTCTGTTTTCTTTGTGTTGTGTGCTTATTTTGATGGCTCTATGGTTTTCTTTGATGAGTTTTTTCCATAGAAAAGTTGGAATACAGTAGATATAATACAAAAACAAAATATTAATTGGTTTGATACATCACTTATAGTAGTGATTTGTTATTCTTATACTAACGGATCTCACGAAGGCTTTGTTGAGTTTTGTGTGATTGAAGTTTTCAAGTTTTGGGTTAACTTACGATGGATGAAGGAAGGATGTAAGAGACTAAGCTTGGGGATGCACCGGCATCCCAAGCTATTATAAAAGAATGAGCAACCAACTAAGCTTGGGGATGCCCCCGAATGACATCCCCGCTTTCTTCCAACAACTATCGGTATTTTACTCGAGACTATATTTTTATTGGTCACATGATATGTGTTATGTGTGGAGCATCTTGTATGATATGTGTCTTTTCTTGTTTTATTTTGTGTTTTAAGTTATCAATCCTTCCTGGACACACCTATTTGAGAGAGCCAAAATTATGTCATGACTTGTTAGAATTGCTCTCTATGCTTCACTTAAATCTTTTATGAGCTAGGACTTGCTCTAGTGCTTCACTTATATCTTTTTGAGCATGCTGTGCTTTGTTATTTTTGAAGAAATGCTCTCTTGCTTCACTTATATTTGTTTGGGAGTTAGTAAAATTTTGAAGAAATTCTCTCTTGCTTCACTTAAATTATTTTGAGAGAAAGAAAAATTGTTATGCTCATGATCTTCACTTATATTTGGTTGAGCTTATGAAAAGCAATTCATGAAAATTAGTCCCAAAGCGATATATATTAAAGAAGGATAAATAAAAAGAAAATGTCATGATGATCATTGGACAAAATAAACTTGATTCTTAGTAATAGTTTTGAGGTATGATGATGTGATATGTGAGTTATGTTGATGAGTAATTATGCTTTAGTAGGAATATTGGTGTTAAGGTTTGTGATTCCCTATGCAAGTACGAAAGTCAATAGTCATGGAATGAAAATTATATCCTACTTGTGGTGCATTATTCAGAGTTAATTATGCTTAATGCTTGCTTATGAGATTATTCGTTTCTTGGTTGGTCGCTTCCCAATCTTCTGCTAGCCTTCATTTTGCACTAAGTATGACTTCTACTTGTGCATCCACTATATCTACCTATATGCGGTATTATTTTGCCGTTCTAAGCAAATTTGCATGTGCCATCTCTAATTTTCAAAATAAACTTCTCTTTTGTGTCTGTTTCGCTCGCAGAGCGGTGAGGGGTGGCTAATATTTTCCATGCTAGATGTGTTATTCTCAAGATGAGTGTTTATTCACTTGTCATTGCACGAGAGTAAGGCAAAGGTATTAGGGATGCCCAGTCCCGAAATGCAAAATCAAAAATGAATTTACTTTATGTTGTCAAATAATAAATTCCTTGGAAAGTGTTTGTAACATCCCAAATTTTCATTTTGGAATGTTATACACTAGATCATCATTGCATATCATATTTTTGTTGCATTCTGGTTGATCCTAGAAATTCTACGCAACTCAAGGACCTTGGAGAGAGTTGGGGATTTCGTTATTTTCATATTTGAGTTTTCTCAAATTTTGGAAATAGGATCATTTGATTTTATTTATTTTATCTTCAATTATTTCTATTACAAAAATACGAGAGAGGGAATAAAATGACTTTCCCAAAATAAAGAAATATTGAGGATTTGATAAAAAAATCAAACAGGATTTTTGATTTGGATTTATTTGCTATTTTATTTGAATTTAGGAAAAATGAGCATTTTTAAAAATTGCATTTAGGCCCCAAATAAATGTTCATCCAGTGCGGCTTGATTTTAGAAGCTGGGGAAAATTTATTTTGGGATTTTTGGAGTCCGTTTAGTATTCCTTTTGTTTTTTTCTGAGCGTAATTATTTTAAAAAAGACTAACCGACCTAACCGGGCCGTGTCCGACTAGGACACTTGGCCCGGCCGGCTTTCAAATAGCGGCCCGAGGCCCCGAGGCCAGCCCAAGCCGCGCCTCGCCCCGAAACCCTAACCCTAGGCGTCGCCGCCCCTGCCGCTGCCACCACCGCTGCCGCCCGCGCCGCCGCCCCACGCCGCCCGCGTCGCGTAGCCACCGCCGCCTGCGCCGTGCCGCTCGCTGCCGCCGCCGGACCGCCGCCGCGCCGCCTCGCTGGACCGCAGGATCCGCCGCCGCCGGAGGTAGTTTTCGCCGTCGGTTTTTCTAGAAAACTGATCATTTTTCCGACGGTTTTGTTTGGTTTTTTTAGTTTCAGTTTTTTTAAATAGATCAGTTTTTTCGATTTATTTAATTAGCGAGCATTCGTCCGTTCGTTCGTTTTAACGAACGTTCGTTGTTTTTTCTTTTTCTCGGATTAAATCCGCGATTTTTCTGATCGTGATTTCTGATCCGATTTTCATTTTAGTCTAACTTTTCGCTCGTTTATCGGAATCAGGCGATTCAAGCGCCTGGAGTTCCATATCGAAGCCCTCTTTCCGTTTAACCAACTCAAACAAGTTTTTGCCACTGTAAAAAATTGCCCTAGATCCAGAATAGTAAATGAAGCATGTTTCTTTTACCGTTTGTCTTTTGTTGTTTCGTTCGATTTGATTCTTTTTGCCAACCGGAGTTCTTAAGTTGAACTTTCCGGTTAGATCTCTTATTTGAGTTTTACCTATGCATTAGTTGAGTACTTATTGTATGCTTGTTTGTTTGCGATTGAGTACCCGGAGTGCGCCGCTTGCTACTTCGAATCGCTAGGTTTCCTCGATCATCAGCAAGGCAAGTAACACTTTGATCATGCTTTCCCACTACCCAGTTTTATTGCATTAGATCAATCCTCACACATTGCATGATTAGGATCTAATTAAATTGTGGGTTTGGGAAGTATTTGAGGTAGTACCTATTACCTGTTGTTATCAAACCTTTGGGAGTTACTTCTACGTTTGCTTATTATGCCATGCTATGCTAGTAGACGTGGATTGGGTGAGTGTATCCATGACAGATGTGAGATTGTTAATTAATGGTTTATCTAAGGTGGCAACTTAAATCCACATCTGGGTGGATTAAGGCACCTGGGTATTCCAGCGATTGCCTGTTTTTCTTTATGGACCGCCACCCAGGCTCAAAGGGATCATGAGATTATTCATGCTAGAAACTCCGTGTGCAGCCACAAGCTATTATGGGCTCTAGCATAGTTGATTAAGTTGTGCGAACTCTTACAGTGGTAGCGCTTCTGAAAGACTATGTCTCGGCCATCTGTTTCTCTAACACCATGTAGTGCGAGAAATCAAACGGAGGCGATTGAGTCTTGTGGGGAAAAGTGCGCAAACCTCTGCAGAGTGTATAAACTAATCATGGTTAGCCGTGTCCCCGGTTATGGACATCTTGAGTATCTAGTACCTGGATTATCATGTGAATCTCAACATGTTACTCTAAAATTAATTTTGTTGGGTTTTGTTTAATGATGATGCTTAATTGGGATTGAGAATGTTGTCAACCATTCTCAATGTTTAACAACTACCATGATAGTTAAATAAAATTTATTCCTTTCCAGTAGGAAAAAATTGGCTTTACGCAAAACTGTAACCATAGAGCTTTCCACCAGCCAAATATTCATATAGAATAGCCTTTTTCATTCCATTACTCTCTATGTGTTACTTTGCCAGCATATTCCATGTGCTGACCCGTTTCAGGCTGCAACGTTAACGTTGCAGACTTTTCAGACGACGATTAAGGTGCTTTTAGGTCATGGTTCTATACTCAGTGATGCCGTTGGAGTTAATGGACTCACTTATCTTCCAAGCCTTCCGCTGTTATCGTTATTAGATGGCCTTAAGCCATATTTATTGTAATAAGTTCTCTTTTGAGACACTCGATGTAATAAGTGTGTGATTGCTACTCTGTTATAAATCCTTCAAGTACTGTGTGGTGTCAGCATTACTGATCCAGGGATGACACCTGAGCACAGAGATTGGACCGTTTGAGGTCTGGTCGCTACAAGATGGTATCAGAGCACACGCTGACTGTACGACACGACCACTAAGCTAAAGACCTAGATCACTACTCACTCTCTTCTCTTTCTGACTTCTCATCTTTTCTACTTCTGACTTCTCATCTTTTCTACTCTTTTAGGATGGCGGATGCAAGGAACAAGTTCACACAACCAGATGAAGATACACCCTTTGGACGTCACTTGAAGGAAGTCACTAGATACCTGAACATAGGAGTACCAAGCTTCACCGGAACCTACAACGCCACTTTATCTGAAGAAGAGCGCTGAATGATTCAAGTTCAAGTTCCAGGAAGGACGTTCATGCCAGTCACTGAGCCCATAGAGTTTTCTTTTGATGCACCTACTTGGAGTCTAGGAAAGAGTACGGCAGCTCACATCGCCATGGGACGCATTGGAGAAGTTTACCGCAATGATCTCAAGGATACTATCTACCAGATTTGTGGGCGCCGAGATGAGCACTGGGAGATGATCAACACCAGGCAGGGTAGATCAATTGCAGCTTTTATCCAGGAGTTAAACCAACACATTCGATGTCAGGAGAACCAGATGTGCGCCGACATGATAGATCTGAAGAAGGCAAGGACAAGAATCAAGGAACTAGAGGAAGAACTCAAGGCTACACGTGAAGATTATGAGGAGGAAATCGAAGTATTAGTGGAGAAGAATGATGATCTGATCAAGAAGATTGGAATATTTATGGGAGGCCCTACACCAGTAGAAGAAGACGAAGAACCCAAGGAGATTCGCCCGGAAGACTACATCATCATTGACGACACCGACTCGGATCCAGATGATAGCGATGATGACTATGTTGATGAAGCTGGAGCAGATATAATGGAGTCTGCAACCGAAAAATATTTCTAGTAGACCACCCCAACAGTAGTAGTAGTCCACCATGTAAATATAGTAGTTCGAGCACTTTTGCGATAGTTAGATCGATTGTATGCCCTTGTTTGATTGATTGAATAAAGTGAATTGTTTGCTTTTGCCTCATGTGCATATGGGTAGTGTTTTCTCTTTAGACCCCCTCTATTCTTAAATCTCATATTTTCTAAACCCTCAGATGCCTCCGAGACGTGACCCCGGATTTACCTTCCCATCGGAGCTCACCCAGTTGATCCAGCAGCAGAACACACTGATGCAGTTGCTAGTCCAGAATCAGAATCATGGGAACAACAACAACAACCCACCATCACCACCACCACATGTTGATCACTTAGCCCGTTTTCTTAGGCTGAATCCACCGGTGTTTTCCAGTAGCACCGAGCCGATAGTAGCATATGATTGGCTCCGCAAGACAGCTAGAGAGTTGACCATAGCAGGATGCATGGATGCGGAAAAGGTGAAGTTTGCCGCACATCAGCTTGAAGGACCCGCAGCATCATGGTGGGAGAATTTCACAACCACTTTTCCTGTCAACACCGTCACGTGGGACCAGTTTCAGTAGGCTTTTCGAACTTCCCATGTTTCAGCAGGAGCTATGGCCATGAAGAAGCAAGAGTTTTGCAACTTGCGCCAAGGAGGACGCATAGTTGGACAGTATGTGGAGGACTTTAGTAAATTAGCATGTTATGCCCCAGATGACGTTGCTACGGATGCAGCTAAGCAGGAGAAGTTTTTGGATGTACTGAATGATGAGTTGAGCATGCAGTTGATGGTAGCAACCTTCAACAATTACCAGGAGTTGGTAGATCGTGCTCTCATGATTGAAGGGAAGCAACAGCAGATTGAGAATCGCAAGAGGAAGTATGGACAAGGGAAGCACAATTCAGGAGCTCAGCAGAAGCCACGTTTTACCCCTAGGCCGGGAGGACATTTTTAGCATACCCATGGAGGAGGTAGCTCGCACAATAATAATGGCACCAAGAATGGTAATGGGAATGGAGGAAGCAACGGCTAGAACCGCACCAACCCATCCACCCCAGCCAAGAGAGACCTGAGCAAAGTCACTTGTTTTAAGTGCCAGAAGACTGGACATTATGCCAATGAATGTCCTAAATCACAGAATGGTAATGGCAGTGGAAGCTCTGGGAAGAAGCCGAACCCTTTCAACAGGGGACAGGTGAACCACGTTAACGTGGAGGAGGTTGAAGAGCAGCCGGATGCAGTAATCGGTAAGTTTTGGTTAAGTCATTTACTGCACTCGTTCTTTTTGATACTGGTGCATCGCATTCATACATATCAAGGGGATTTATGGATAAGTATAACCTGCCCACCAAAGTTCTTAGAACACCTATGTTAGTAAGCTCACCAGGAGCGGAGTATATGGCTAGCCAAGGATGTTTTCAAGTGCCATTAAGTATAGGTAGGCATGTGTTTCCCTCAGATTTGATAATATTGGAATCACAAGGTTTGGATGTAATTCTGGGTATGGATTGGTTGTCGATGTATGGAGGAAACATCGATTGCGCCAGTAAGTCGATCTTGCTTACCACCCCAGAAGGGAGAAGGATCAAGTATGTATCCCGGCATGTGCCGAAGAGGACTCAAGTAAATTGTTTAACAGGAGTTGTGCAGGAGGAAGTACCAGTAGTGAAGGATTTCCCCGATGTATTTCCAGAAGAGTTGCCAGGCATGCCACCGGATAGAGATATTGAGTTTTTGATTGAGCTTTTGCCAGGCACAGGGCCAATATCAAAGAGACCATATAGGATGCCCGCAAAGGATTTGGTGGAGATTAAGAAGCAGATTAAGGAGTTATTGGATAAAGGATACATTCTCCCAAGTTCTTCGCCTTGGGGATCGCCGGTACTTCTAGTGGAGAAGAAGGATGGATCGTTAAGGATGGTTGTTGATTATCGAGGATTGAATGAAGTAACCATCAAGAACAAGTACCCACTACCAATGATCAATGATCTGTTTGATCGATTGCAAGGAGCTAAGGTATTTTCCAAGATCGATCTGCGATCAGGATACCACCAGTTGAAGATTCGAGAACAGGATATACCTAAGACGGCTTTTACCACCAGGTATGGGCTGTACGAGTATACCGTTATGTCATTTGGTCTGACTAACGCACCTGCATATTTTATGAACATGATGAACAAAGTGTTTATGGAGTTCTTGGATAAGTTCGTCGTAGTTTTCATTGATGATATCCTGGTTTACTCGAAAAATGAAGAGGAGCATAAGGAGCATTTGCGTTTGGTACTTGGAAAGCTCAGAGAACATCAATTATATGCCAAGTTTAGCAAATGTGAGTTTTGGTTGAAAGAAGTTGGATTTCTCGGACACGTTATATCCGGAGAAGGTATAGCAGTAGATCCCACTAAAGTTGATACTGTGACCAATTGGGAAGCCCCAACAACAGTTGGAGAGATCCGGAGTTTTCTTGGACTCGTAGGATACTACCGGAGGTTTATTGAGAATTTCTCAAAGATTGCGAAGCCTATGACGGAGTTGTTGAAGAAGGATACCAAGTTCAAATGGACTGAGGAATGTGAGGCTAGTTTCCAGGAGTTGAAGAAACGTTTGGTTACCTCACCAGTATTGATTTTACCGGATCAGACCAAGGATTATGAGGTGTATTGTGACGCTTCACGTCGAGGACTTGGAGCAGTGCTTATGCAGGAAGGAAGAGTTGTTTCATATGCCTCACGACAGCTTAAGCCCCATGAGTTGAATTATGCTACGCACGATTTGGAGTTAGCAGCCGTAGTGCATGCATTGAAGACTTAGAGACATTTTCTGATTGGAAACCATTGTGAGGTGTACATGGATCACAAGAGTTTGAAGTATATTTTCACACAGAAGGAGTTGAACCTCAGACAAAGGAGATGGTTGGAGCTCATCAAGGATTATGATATGAAATTGCATTATCACCCGGAAAGGCTAACGTAGTAGCTGACGCGTTGAGCCATAAGAGCCATGTCAACACCCTAATAACGGGAGATTTACCAAGGGAGTTAGCCGAAAATCTTCGAGAGCTATGTTTGGAAATAGTTCCAAGAGGCTATGTAGCAGCATTGGAGATTCAGTCTACTTTGATGGATAAGATCAGAGAAGCCCAAAAGGCTGACAAGGAGATTGCCTCTATTAAGGAGAAAATGAGCAAAGGAAAAGCTAAGGGATTTCGTCAGGATGAGCACGATACCTTATGGTTTGAAGACCGCGTCTATGTACCAAATGATTCGGAGATCAGGAAGTTAATTTTACAAGAGGCCCATGATTCACCGTATTCGATTCACCCAGGAAATACCAAGATGTATTTGGATTTGAAGGATATTTTCTGGTGGACCGGAATGAAGAAGGATATTGCGGAATATGTAGCAGTTTGTGATGTATGTCAGAGAGTAAAGGCAGAGCATCAGAAGCCAGCCGGATTGCTACAGCCATTGCCGATACCCGAATGGAAGTGGGATAAGCTAGGCATGGATTTTATTACAGGATTGCCCAGAACACGTTCAGGCTATTACTCGATATGGGTTGTAGTCGATCGCTTGACAAAGGTAGCTCATTTCATTCCAGTGAAGACTACCTATACCAGTGCAAAGTTGGCAAAGATATACATGACCAGAATCGTTTGTCTACATGGAGTTCCAAGGAGCATAGTATCAGATAGAGGAACCCAATTTACCTCAAAGTTCTGGAATCAGTTGCATGAAACTTTGGGTACCAAACTGGAGTTTAGCACAGCTTTCCGCCCGCAGACAGATGGACAGACCGAGAGAGTCAATCAGATTTTGGAGGATATGCTAAGAGCTTGTGCGCTAGATTACGGATCTAGCTGGGACGAGAATTTGCCATATGTAGAGTTCTCTTACAACAACAGCTATCAATCCAGTTTGAAGATGGCCCCTTTCGAAGCCTTGTATGGAAGGAGGTGCAGGACCTCATTGTCTTGGGATGAAGTTGGAGACCACCAGTTGTTTGGACCGGATCTGATAAAGGAGTCTGAACAGAAAGTGAAATTGATTCGCGATAGGCTCAAGGTAGCTCAATCCAGGCAGAAGAGTTATGCAGATTCTAAACGCAAGGAGACAGTTTACGAAGTCGGAGACTGAGTTTATCTTCGAGTATCACCACTTCGAGGAGTTAAGCGCTTTGGAGTTAAGGGAAAGTTAGCGCCACGTTTTGTAGGCCCATACAAAGTTTTGGAGCGTATGGGAGAAGTAGCCTATAAGTTGGAATTGCCCGAAGGATTGTCAGGAGTTCACGATGTGTTCCACGTATCCCAGTTGAAGAAGTGCCACGTAGAGATGGCTGATATACCACTGAGAGATACAGTACCACTGGAAGCAATTCAGTTGGACAGTGGTTTGACCTATGAGGAGAAACCGGTTAAGATTCTAGAGTATGCCAGTCGAGTCACTAGCAGCAAGGTTATCAAGTTTTGCAAGGTTCAGCGGAGCCACCACACGGAGGATGAAGCCACCTGGGAACGAGAGGAAGATTTGCTGAAGGACCACCCTCACCTATTTTCTAGCCAACCCGAATCTCGAGGGCGAGATTCATCTTAAGGGGGGTAGGTTTGTAACATCTCAAATTTTCAATTTGGAATGTTATACACTAGATCATCATTGCATATCATATTTTTGTTGCATTCTGGTTGATCCTAGAAATTCTACGCAACTCAAGGACCTTGGAGAGAGTTGGGGATTTCGTTATTTTTCATATTTGAGTTTTCTCAAATTTTGAAAATAGGATCATTTGATTTTATCTATTTTATCTTCAATTATTTCTATTACAAAAATATGAGAGAGGGAATAAAATGACTTTCCCAAAATAAAGAAATATTGAGGATTTAATACAAAAATCAAATAGGATTTTTGATTTGGATTTATTTGCTATTTTATTTGAATTTAGGAAAAATGGGCGTTCTTCAAAATTGCATTTAGGCCCCAAATAAATGTTCATCCTGTGCGGCTTGATTTTAGAAGTCGGGGAATATTTATTTCGGGATTTTTGGAGTCTGTTTAGTATTCCTTTTGTTTTTTTTCTGAGCGTAATTATTAAAAAAAACGAACCGACCTAACCGGGCCGTGTCCGACTAGGACACTTGGCCCGGCCGACTTTCAAATAGCGCCCCGAGGCCCCGAGGCCAGCCCAAGCCGCGCCCCGCCCCGAAACCCTAACCCTAGGCGCCGCAACCGCCGCCCGCGCCGCGCCGCTCGCCGTCGCCGCCGGACCACGCTGCCTCGCCGGACCGCCGGATTCGCCGCCGCCGGAGGTAGTTTTCACCGTCGGTCTTTTTTAGAAAACCGATCGGTTTTCCGACGGTTTTGTTTGGTTTTTTAGTTTCGGTTTTTTTAAATAGATCGGTTTTTTCAGTTTATTTAATTAGCGAGCGTTCGTCCGTTCGTTCGTTTTAATGAACGTTCGTCATTTTTTTCTTTTTCTCGGATCAAATCCGCGATTTTTCTGATCGTGATTTCTGATCCGATTTTCGTTTTAGTCTAACTTTTCGCTCGTTTATCGGAATCAGGCGATTCAAGCGCCTGGAGTTTCGTCTCGAAGCCCTCTTTCCGTTTAACCAACTCAAACAAGTATTTGCCACTGTAAAAAATGCCCTAGATCCAGAATAGTAAACGAAGCATGTTTCTTTTACCATTTGTCTTTCATTGTTTCGTTCGATTTGATTCTTTTTGCCAACCGGAGTTCTTAAGTTGAACTTTCTAGTTAGATCTCTTATTTGAGTTTTACATGTGCATTAGTTGAGTACTTATTGTATGCTTGTTTGTTTGCGATTGAGTACCCGGAGTGCGCCGCTTGCTACTTCGAATCGCTAGGTTTCCCGGATCATCATCAAGGCAAGTAACACTTTGATCATGCTTTCCCACTACCCAGTTTTATTGCATTAGATCAATCCTCACACATTGCATGATTAGGATCTAATTAAATTGTGGGTTTGGGAAGTAGTTGAGGTAGTACCTATTACCTGTTGTTATCAAACCTTTGGTAGTTACTTCTACGTTTGCTTATTATGCCATGCTATGCTAGTAGATGTGGATTGGGTGAGTGTATCCATGACAGATGTGAGATTGTTAATTAATGGTTTATCTAAGGTGGCAACTTAAATACACATCTGGGTGGATTGAGGCACCTGGGTATTCCAGCGATTGCCTGTTTTTCTTTATGGACCGCCACCCAGGCTCAAAGGGATCATGATATTATTCATGCTAGAAACTTCCGTGTGCAGCCACAAGCTATTATGGGCTCTAGCATAGTTGATTAAGTTGTGCAAACTCTTACAGTGGTAGACTAGCAGATGTAGGGGAAAGTAGGTGTAACGGTCTACCCGATCGTAAGGTGCTAGCGCTTCTGAAAGACTATGTCTCGGTCATCCGTTTCTCAAACACCATGTAGTGCGAGAAACCAAACGGAGGCGATCGAGTCTTGTGGGGAAAAGTGCGCAAACCTCTGCAGAGTGTATAAACTAATCATGATTAGCCGTGTCCCCGGTTATGGACATCTTGAGTATCTAGTACCTGGATTATCATGTGAATCTCAACATGTTACTCTAAAATTAATTTTGTTGGGTTTTGTTTAATGATGATGCTTAATTGGGATTGAGAATGCTGTCAACCATTCTCAATGTTTAACAACTACCATGATAGTTAAATAAAATTTATTCCTTTGCAGTAGGGAAAAATTGGCTTTACGCAAAACTGTAACCATAGAGCTTTCCACCAGCCAAATATGCATATAGAATAGCCTTTTCATTCCATTACTCTCTATGTGTTACTTTGCCAGCATATTCCATGTGCTGACCCGTTTCGGGCTGCAACGTTAATGTTGCAGACTTTTCAGATGATGATTAAGGCGCTTTTAGGTCGTGGTTCTATACTCAGTGATGCCGTTGGAGTTGATGGACTCACTTATCTTCCAAGCCTTCCGCTGTTATCGTTATTAGATGGCCTTAAGCCATATTTATTGTAATAAGTTCTCTTTTGAGACACTCGATGTAATAAGTGTGTGATTGCTACTCTGTTATAAATCCTTCAAGTACTATGTGGTGTCAGCATTATTGATCCAGGGATGACACCTGAGCATAGAGATTGGACCGTTTGAGGTCTGGTCGCTACAGTGTTGGTATGGAGGGCACCCGTGGATACGGTTAGCCTTGGAAAGTGAAAGTTATGGTGGAAAAAGGAATAAACTTTATTTACTGTTTGGGAACCGCCTATGGCATATCTAGCATGGAAAGTGTTCAAAACTCTAAGTCATTTTCGTTGGTGGGATGGATACGCCTCCCAAAATGTTTTTATCTCAAAATTTTCGCTTTGAGCTCTGACACCTCTACAAATCCCTACTTCCCTCTGCGAAGGGACTTTCTTTTACTTTATGCAATTTTTATTTTTGAAATTTGAGTCTCCATCTTCTCTTATAAAAGCACCAACTAGGAGGCAATGTGATCGTGCTCAAGTATTGGGTGTAGTTAATATTCGAGTGTGTTTCATGAATGGATCAATGTTTGAGCATGATGGGCTAGGGATAACTTATTTTAGCATTGATATTTTGAAAGACATGGTTGCTTGTTGATATGACTGAGTATCTAAATTATTATGTCAAAACTAGACTATTGCTTTGAATCACGTAAAAGTCCAAATGTCCATGCTATAAAGAAAATATTATGATATGACTTGATAAACAACACTCCACACCAAAAATTCTGTTTTCATCACTTACCTACTCGAGGACGAGTAGGAGTTAAGCTTTGGGATGCTGATACGTCTCCAACATATCCATAATTTTTGATTGTTCCATGTTGTTTTTTTATCAATCTTGAATGTTTTATAATCATTTTATAGTGTTTTTATGTCATTTTTTGGTACTAACCTATTGACATAGTGCAGATACGTCTCCACCGTATCTATATTTTTGACGTATTCATGCCATGTTTATAATATTTTTACATGATTTTGGTATGATTTGGTTAGAACTAACCCGTACTGACGCTGTTTTCAGCAGAACTACCATGGTGTTGTTTTTGTGTAGAAATAAAAGTTCTCGGAATGCGCTGAGAATCAACAGAGATTTTTTCTGGAAAATGTAAAACATATTGGAATGAAGAGTTACCGAAGGGGAGTCCCGTGGGCCCCACGAGGGTGGAGGGCGCGCCCTTGTGCCTCGTGGACTCTCCGTGGGGCCCCCTGACTTGTTCTGGACGCCAACCTCTCCTATAAATCCCCAAACCTCCAGAAAATAACCTAGATCGGGAGTTCCGCCACCGCAAGCCTCTGTAGCCACCAAAAACCAATCGGGGCCCTGTTCTGGCACCCTGCGAGAGGGCGTATCCATCACCGGTGGCCATATTCATCATCCCGGCTATCTCCATGACGAGGAGGGAGTAGTTCACCCTAGGGGCTGAGGGTATGTACCAGTAGCTATGTGTCTGATCTCTCTCTCTCTCTCTCTCTCTCTCGTGTTCTTGATATGGCATGATCTTGATGTACCGCGAGCTTTGCTATTATATTTGGATCTTATGATGTTTCTCCCCCTCTATGTCCTTGTGATGAATTGATTTTTCCCTTTGAAGTTATCTTATCGGATTGAGTCTTTAAGGATTTGAGAACACTTGATGTATGTCTTGCATGTGCTTATCTGTGGTGATGATACGTCTCCAACGTATCTATAATTTTTATTGTTCCATGCTATTATATTATCAACCTTGGATGTTTTATATGCATTTATATGTTATTTTATATGATTTTTGGGACTAACCTATTAACCTAGAGCCTAGTGCCAGTTTTTGTTTTTTCCTTGTTTTTGAGTATCGCAGAAAAGGAAAATCAAATGGAGTCCAATTGACCTGAAATTTCACGGATATTATTTTTGGACCAGAAGAAGCTCACGGAGTACCGGAGACGGTCCAGAAGAGTCCCGAGGCACCCACGAGGGTGGGAGGCGCGCCCTACCCTCCTTGGCGCGCCCCCCTACCTCGTGGCCACCTTGGGGACCCCCTGACTTGTTCCCGACTCCAACACCTCATATATATACCCAAACTTCCAAAAAGAAACCTAGATCGGGAGTTTCCCTGCCGCAAGCCTCTGTAGCCATCGAAAACCAATCTAGACTCGTTCTGGCACCCTGCCGGAGGGGGGCCCCTCTTCGGTGACCATCTTCATCATCCCGGCGGTCTCCATGACGAGGAGGGAGTAGTTAACCCTCGGGGCTGAGGGTATGTACCAATAGCTATGTGTTTGATCTCTCTCTCTCCCTCTCCCTCTCTCGTGTTCTTGATTTGGCACAATCTTGATGTATCGCGAGCTTTGCTATTATAGTTGGATCTTATGATGTTTCTCCCCCTCTACTCTCTTGTAATGGATTGAGTTTTCCCTTTGAAGTTATCTTATCGGATTGAGTCTTTAAGGATTTGAGAACACTTGATGTATGTCTTGCATGTGGTTATCTATGGTGACAATGGGATATTCACGTTATCCACTTGATGTATGTTTTGGTGATCAACTTGCGAGTTCCATGACCTTGTGAACTTATGCATAGGGGTTGGCACATGTTTTCGTCTTGACTCTTCGGTAGAAACTTTGGGGCATCTTTGAAGTTCTTTGTGTTGGTTGAATAGATGAATTTGAGATTGTGTGATGCATATCGTATAATTATACCCACGGATACTTGAGGGGACATTGGAGTATCTAGGTGACATTAGGGTTTTGGTTGATTTGTGTCTTAAGGTGTTATTTTACTACAGACTCTTGAATAGATCGATCAGAAAGAATAACTTTGAGGTGGTTTCGTACCCTACAATAATCTCTTCGTTTGTTATCCGCTATTTGTGACTTTTGAGTGACTCTTTGTTGCATGTTGAGGGATAGTTATATGATCCAATTATGTTATTATTGTTGAGAGAACTTGCACTAGTGAAAGTATTAACCCTAGGGCTTGTTTCAACGCATTGCAATTCCGTTTGTGATCACTTTTATCATTAGTTACCTTGCTGTTTTTATATTTTCAGATTACAAAAACCTATATCTACCATCCAAACTGCACTTGTATCACCATCTCTTCGCCGAACTAGTGCACCTATACATTTACCATTGTACTGGGTATGTTGGGGACACAAGATACTCTTTGCTATTTGGTTGCATGGTTGTTTGAGAGAGACCAGCTTCATCCTACGCCTCCCACGGATTGATAAACCTTAGGTCATCCACTTGAGGGAAATTTGCAATTGTCCTACAAACCTCTACACTTGGAGGCCCAACAACGTCTACAAGAAGAAGGTTGTGTAGTAGACATCAAGCTCTTTTCTGGCGCCGTTGCCGGGGAGGTTAGAGCTTGAAGGTATATTTTTAGATCTTGCAATCGAATCTTTTAGTTTCTTGTTTTATCACTAGTTCAGTCTATAAATGAAAACTACAAAAAATGGAATTAAGGTTGCCTCATATGCTTAATCTTTTTAATGTCTTTCGTGAAATAGGGATTACGATAATTGTGCCAAAGTGTTAGAAGAAGAATGTATTAAAATGTTTGGCACTAAATCTTTGGATGATGAGCATGATTGCAATGTTGTCAGTATGAATTTTTTGAATACCC
The DNA here is from genome assembly GCF_018294505.1 of Triticum aestivum. Taxonomy (NCBI): domain Eukaryota; kingdom Viridiplantae; phylum Streptophyta; class Magnoliopsida; order Poales; family Poaceae; genus Triticum; species Triticum aestivum. The sequence goes on along the minus strand of NC_057806.1, from coordinate 304,129,984 downwards.
ATGATGCTAATGATATGCAAATCCACAAGATTGGGTATGCTATGTTTGATGAAGATGATATATTTTGTCCCCCAAGTTTTGATGAGCAAATTTATTATGATGAAAGCATCCCTCCTATCTATGATGATTATTGTGATGACACATATGCTATAAAGAATAATGATATCCATGAAACTTATCATCATGATTTTAACTTCCAATTGGATTATGCTTCACATGATAGTTATTTTGTTGAGTTTGCTCCCACTACTATTCATGAGAAGAATTTTGCTTATCTGGAGAGTAATAAAAATTCTATGCTTGTAGATCATGAAAAGAATGCTTTATGTGATGGTTATATTGTTGAATTCATTCATGATGCTACTGGAAATTATTATGAGGGAGGAATATATGCTTGTAGGAATTGTAATAATATCAAGTTTCCTCTCTATGTGTTGAAAATCTTGAAGTTATCCTTGTTTTACCTTCCTATGCAAGATGATTCTTGTTCCCATAAGTTGTTTGCTCACAAAATCCCTATGCATAGGAAGTGGGTTAGACTTAAATGTGCTAGTCATATTCTTCATGATGCTCTCTTTATGTTTCAATTCTTATCTTTTATGTGAGCATCATTGAAATCATCATGCCTAGCTAGGGGCGTTAAACGATAGCGCTTGTTGGGAGGCAACCCAATTTTATTTTTGTTCTTTACTTTTTGTTCCTATTTAGTAATAATAATTCATCTAGCCTCTTTTATGATTGTGTTTTTATGTTTAATTAGTGTTTGTGCCAAGTAAATCCCTTAGGATCTTCTTGGGTAATTATTGTTTGATCTTGCTGATAAAAACAGAAAGTGTGCACTGACGAAAATAATTTTAATTTTTTACCAGAGAGCGATAAAATACCATTCCAACTGCAGTAGATAAATATACAAATTTCCTAGGATTTCCTAATTTCTCGGTATTTTTGGAGTTACAGAAATATTTTAGAGTTACAGATTACTACAGACTGTTTTGTTTTTGGCAGATTCAGTTTTTGATGCATAGTTTGCTTGTTTTCTAGTTTCTATGGCTTATATTGCTTAATATGAATTGTAGAAATGATATGGTACAGTAGGCATCATGTGAGAAAAATTATAAATCTTGTCTTGACAGTACCTAATTGGTGATTTGCTTTCTTATACTAACGGAGCTTACGAGTTTTCTGTTGAGTTTTGTGTTGTGAAGTTTTCAAGTTATTGGGTAAAGATTCGATGGACTATGGAATAAGGAGTGGCAAGAGCCTAAGCTTGGGGATGCCCAAGGAACCCCAAGGTAATATTAAAGGACAACCAAGAGCCTAAGCTTGGGGATGCCCCGGATGGCATCCCCTCTTTTGTCTTCGTTCATCGGTAACTTTACTTCGAGCTATATTTTTATTCACCACATGATATGTGTTTTTCTTTAAGCGTCATTTTATTTTATTTTGTTTTGCTTGCTGCTTGAATAAAATACCAAGATCTGGAATTCTTAAATGCTATAGAGTCTTCACATAGTTGCATAATTATTCGAGTACTTATTGATCTTCACTTATATCTTTCGTAGTAGTTTGTCGTTTGCTCTAGTGCTTCACTTATATCCTTTTAGAGCATGGCGGTGGTTTTATTTTATAGAAATTATGATCTCTCATGATTCACTTATATTATTTTGAGAGGCTTTTAGAATAGCAAGGTAATTTTCTTTGGCTATAAAACTAGTCCTAATATGATAGCCATTCAAGATGGGTATGATAAAAACTTACATATAAAGTGCATTGAATACTATGAGAAGTTTGATACTTGATGATTGTTTTGAGATATGAAGATGCTGATATTAGAGTCATGCTAGTGAGTAGTTGTGAATTTGAGAAATACTTGTGTTAAAGTTTGTGATTCTCGTAGCATGCACGTATGGTGAACCGTTATGTGATGAAGTCGGAGCATGATTTATTTATTTATTGTATTCCTTAAGAGTGGCGATCGGGGACGAGCGATGGTCTTTTCCTACCAATCTATCCCCCTAGGAGCATGCGTGTAGTACTTCATTTTGATAACTAATAGATTTTTGCAATAAGTATGTGAGTTCTTTATGACTAATGTTGAGTCCATGGATTATACACATTCTCACCCTTCCACCATTGCTAGCATGTCTTGTGTCGCGCAACTTTCGTCGGTACCATACACCCAACATTACCTTCCTCAAAACAGCCACCATACCTACCTATTATGGCATTTCCATAGCCATTCCGAGATATATTGCCATGCAACTTTCCACCATTCTGTTTATTATGACACGCTCCATCATTGTCATATTGATTTGCATGATCATGTAGTTGACATCGTATTTGTGGCAAAGCCACCTTTCATAATTCTTTCATACATGTCACTCTTGATTCATTGCACATCCTGGTACACCGCCGGAGGCATTCACAGAGTCATATTTTGTTCTAAGTATCGAGTTGTAATTCTTGATTTGTAAGTAAAAAAAAGTGTGATGATCATCATTATTAGAGCATTGTCCCAGTGAGGAAAGGATGATGGAGGCTATGGTTCCCCCACAAGTCGGGATGAGACTCCGGACGAAAAATAAAAAAAGGGGAAAAAAGAGGCCATAAAAAGAGAAGGCCCAAAAAACAAAAAAAATGAGAGAAAAAGAGAGAAGGGGCAATGCTACTATCCTTTTACCACACTTTTGCTTCAAAGTAGCACCATGATCTTCATGATAGAGAGTCTCCTATGTTGTCACTTTCATATACTAGTGGGAATCTTTCATTATAGAACTTGGCTTGTATATTCCAATGATGGTGAGGGAGTCCTGGATTAGGGGGTATCCGGACAGCCGGACTATATCCTTTGGCCGGACTGTTGGACTATGAAGATACAAGATTGAAGACTTCGTCCCGTGTCCGGATGGGACTCTCCTTGGCGTGGAAGGCAAGCTTGGCAATACGGATATGTAGATCTCCTTCTTTGTAACCGACTCTGTGTAACCCTAGCCTCCTCTGGTGTCTATATAAACCGGAGGGTTTAGTCCGTAGGACACAATCACAACAACCATACCATAGGCTAGCTTCTAGGGTTTAGCCTCTCCGATCTCGTGGTAGATCAACTCTTGTAATACTCATATCATCAAGAATAAATCAAGCAGGACGTAGGGATTTACCTCCATCAAGAGGGCCCGAACCTGGGTAAAACATCGTATCCCCTGCCTCCTATTACCATCCGCCTTAGACGCACAGTTTGGGACCCCCTACCCGAGATCCGCCGGTTTTGACACCGACATTGGTGCTTTCATTGAGAGTTCCTCTGTGTCATCATCATCAGGCTTGATGGCTCCTTCGATCATCGTTAGCGATGCGATCCAGGGTGAGACTTCTCTCCCCGGACAGATCTTCGTATTCGGCGGCTTTGCACTGCGGGCCAATTTGCTTGGCCATCTGGAGCAGATTGAAAGCTACGCCCCTGGCCATCAGGTCAGGTTTGGAAGTTTAAACTACACGGCCGACATCCACGGAGACTTAATCGTCAACGGATTCGAGCCCTTGCCAAGTGCGCTGCACTGTCACGATGGGCATGATTTAGCTTTGCCGCCGGACAATGTTCAGGAGATCGCACCTGCAATCGCTCCGACCTTCAATTTGGAGCCAACTGCGCCATCCAGGGACGGGTGGTTGAACCCCGCCATGAAGGCCGCAGCCTCGACGGCGATCGAGCCGAACACAAACCTTATCCTTCGCGAGGCCCATTACTCCACATTGCCGGACTCTCCTCCGGACTCTGAACCATCCGCGCCTCTGCCAATCGAATCCGATTGGGCGCCGATCATGGAGTTCACCGCCGCGGATATCTTTCAGCACTCGCCCTTCGGCGACATACTGAACTCACTAAGGTCTCTCTCCTTATCAAGAGAGTCCTGGCCGGATTATGACCGGCAGGATTGGGATGCGGACAACGAAGAAATTCGACGCCCACCTACCACCCACTTCATAGCCACTGTCGATGATTTGACCGACATGCTCGACTTCGACTCTGAAGACATCGACGGTATGGACGACGATGTAGGAGACGAATAGGAACCAGTGCCTACAGGGCACTGGACAGCCACCTCATCTCACGATGTATATATGGTGGACACACCCAAAGGAAACGACGATGAGGAATGGGAGGACGCATCGAAGGATTGTTCCCTCAAAAAGCAGTCAAAGCGGTGGCGCAAGCGCCGCTCCAAACCCCGCCTCGACAGAAACAGCGGTCATACAGACCCAACCACAGAACAGGGCGAGCCGGCGGACGACGAACATGGCATTGAGCAACCGTCCGAACAAGGCAATTTGGATAATCAAACCAAACAACCCATCCCCAGCAAAGATAACAGTCCGGATGACCTCACGCCGGACAAGTTCCTGGAGCAGAAGAACCTCCATAAAAGGCTCGTCGCCACCGCGCGTAGCCTGAAAAAGCAGAAGCGGAAGCTGAAGACCGCGGAAGATGCACTCAGAATCAGATGGAGAAAAGTACTCAACACCGCAGACAAATATGGCGGCAGTCGCCACACAAAGAGCTACCCGAAGTGAAAGCTACTGCCCGAATTTGATGAGGAGGCCTTAGAGCCCCCCCCCCCATCAAAAAACAAAGCAGCCATCCGGTCAGATAGACGACCTCACGTAGCGGCACACGGCGCCGCACACAAGCCAGCACATGATCCACACGAGGACTCACATCAAAGAGATGGCCCAACTAGATCTATCTACGGGCCAAGAAAGCACGCTCTTGCAAGCAATGCAACACAAAAAATATCCGAACACCACGGCACACCCAAATACAGGGGTGCCGCACACCCCCTATGTTTCACTGATGAGGTGCCGGACCATGAATTTCCAGCGGGATTCAAACCCGTAAACATAGAGGCATACGACGGAACAACAGACCCTGGGGTCTGGATTGAGGACTACATCCTCCACATCCACATGGCTCGAGGAGATGATCTCCACGCCATCAAATACCTACCCCTCAAGCTCAAAGGGCCAGCCAGGCATTGGCTCAAAAGCCTCCCCGAAAACACTATTGGAAGTTGGAAAGAGCTCGAGGACGCCTTTCGGGCAAATTTTCAAGGGACCTATGTCCGACCACCGGATGCAGATGATTTAAGTCATATAACTCAACAGCCCGGAGAGTCAGCCCGAAAACTTTGGAACATGTTCCTTACTAAAAAGAACCAAATAGTCGACTGTTCGGACGCTGAAGCCCTAGCAGCTTTTAAACACAGCGTTCGAGACGAATGGCTCGCCAGACACCTCGGCCAGGAAAAGCCAAGAACAATGGCCGCATTAGCAAGCCTCATGACCCGCTTTTGCGCGAGCGAGGACAGCTGGTTGGCAAGATACAGCACCAGCGACCCAAGTACATCTGAAGTCAGGGATGGAAACGAGAAGCCACGACGCAACAAAGACCAGCACCCAAATAAGGAAACCAGCCCGAAGAGCACGACAGTTAACGCCAGATTCAAAAGCTCTCGGCGGGGTTAGCAAAAGCTGCCTCTCAAGGATAACAGGGACGAACTATCCAGCTTAAACAAAATCCTGGGCAAGATATGTCAAATCCACAGCACCCCTGGTAAGCCTACAAATCATACCCACAGAGAATGTTGGGTCTTCAAGCAATCCGGCAAACTCAATGTCGAACACAAGGGGCTGGATACACCAAGTGAAGACGATGATGAACCTCACAAGCAAAGCACTGGGGAACATAAGAAAATTCCCACAAGAAGTCAAAATAGTAAACGTATTACACGTGACAAAAGGGAGAAACAAAGTGGCGCCTGTCGTGGTTCTAAGTCTGACAGTAATGTAGGGGGGTAGGTATGGAGAGGCAAGATCTTAGCTATGGAGTAGTTGTAAGCACACGAGGTTTATGAGTTCAGGCCCTTCTCAGAGGAAGTAATAGCCATACGTCTCGGAGCCCGGAGGCGGTTGACTGGATTATGTGTGTATGAATTATAGGGATGCGAACCCTTTACACCGAGGAGGGGGGTGGCTTATATAGAGTTCGCCAGACCCCTCCGGCCCTCAGTTATGCAAGGTTTTAAGTACATTAAGGTCGGGCGTTACTGGTAACGCCCCTAATAAAGTGCTATGATGACCATAAAAGCTACTTAATGACCGACCGTTAGCGTGCGGAGTGACTTTAGGTCTCCTGTGCGTCGAGTGATTGGATCTTGGTCGAGTGATTGCTTCTTGGTCGAGTGTCTTCGAGTCTGTCGAGTGGAACACCTCCAAGTCGATTGAAAGGTGATTTCTTCTAGAGATGTCCTTGGGTAGGGCAGTTAGGACAGGTCCATGACCCTACCCTAGGTACATAGCTTCATCATTAGCCCCCGAATGGATCGAGGTTTGAGTGGGGAAGGAGTTGAGAACTTCTCCGACTCATTTTTCATGCCATGAGCGTATCTTGTTTCGGATCAATGAACCTGAGTGACGACAGCAACTTCCTTTTCAGTCGCCTTGATCCATTCTTAGTTTTTTTTTGTCGAGTGAGTTTCTTTACTTGAAAAGCTCCGAGTGACGGTGTGGAGGAGATCTTCCGTCTGACAAGTTGTTCTGCTGCCCGCGGATTTCGTGGGATTCAAATTTTGGGAAGCGCGCGGGACGGGGGAGGCCGCAGTAATCGGATGGGATAGGGAGGAGCCGCCTCGATCTCTGCGCCACCTTTTTCGCCACGTATCGCGCGCGTGACTGTTGCGGGATTTGACAAGATCGTCCCGGCCTACCAGTCAGCCACTCAGAAGTAACCTCATATAAGGCGTCGGACCGGGGTTTCTTGAACAGTGCGTTCTCATTTCCTCTCCTCCTCTTCAGGCTTCTTCGTCGCGCTCGTTCTCGCCCCAGCGCCGCTGCTCCGTATGTGTCCCACCGGCGACGATGGGGAAGGAGAAGACGGCGGCTCTGGAGTGGGCGAAGAAGGCGACGGCAAAGGCGAAGGGGAAGGCGACCAGTCGGGGTGGATCTTCCTCATGCGCCGGCCCGCCGAAGGGCTGGATCCAGGGCGACTGGATCCGCTTGACGATCCGCCAAGAAGACCTCGACGACCTAGCCGATGGAGGACAGATCCCCCACGGATTGGCGCGGCTTCCGGGGAAGGAATCCGAGCCGCAACCACGGGAGGGTGAGCGCGTTCTCCTTGCCACCCACGTCGACCGTGGGTTTTCCTTGCCTCCTCACCCTTTCTTTCGGGGATTTCTGAATTTCTTTGGGGCACAACTCCACCACTTCACTCCCAACACAATCGTGTATCTCGCTGCTTTCGTGTCTTTGTGCGAGAATTTCTTGGGTTGTTGGCCTCACTGGGGTCTTTTCAAGCACATTTTCACCTGTCATTCTCAGACGGTGAAAAAGGCCAATCCGAGTGATGAGAGAACACAAGTGATTCAGATGTGCGGGGGTCTTGTTGTTCAGATGAGAGGGAAAAGTTCCTTTCCGGCTATGATTCTTCCCGACTCGGTCCGCGGATGGCAGTCGACCTGGTTTTACTGCAAGACCAGCCGACGCCAGCGCTGTCGACTGGCCTCCCTCCTTTTACCATGGACCAAGTGAGGAAACCATCCTCTTTGAAGGTGATCCCGGAGGAGAAGGCGCAAGTTAGGGTGCTGGTCGAACGAGTGGTCCAGCTTATCCGTGACGGGGTCACTGGTATGGATCTCTTGGAGGTTTTCCTTCGGCGGCGCATCCAGCCTCTTCATGCTCGAGACCATCCGATGTGGATGTATTCGGGTCTTGACAACACCACTCGGATTCACCCGGAGGAGGTCGATGACGACACACTGGAGGGGTGGCTGTCGGGCATCACCGGAAACAAGGACAACCCCAAGGGAGCCAGGAGAGTTCCTCCATTCGATCAGTCCCATGAACCAGAAAAGGTCCGATTCTGAGCTTTTGATTATAACCTGAATTCACTCGCGCAGCTGTCTATACTGCGTCGACTGACTTTATTCTTCCTTCTTTCTTTCAGGCCCTTATCGAAATGTACTCAGTGCCCAACGGAGAGCAAGAGCAAGATCTGGAAGGAGAGGCGAGCGGCGGCGACAGTGGAGCATGGCATTCTGACGGAGAAGAGGACGAAGAAAGCGACGACTCAAGTGACGAAGAAGAAGTCGAGTCACCTCCTCGCAGGGAGAGGCGATCCAAGCTTGACCAAGAACGACCGAGCGCCCGTGAAAAGGTGATTGCTCAGACTGGTCAGTCTTCAAAGCGTCCTCGGACATCTTCACCAACCCCAACTGAAAAAGTGTCAAAGCATCTCAAAGTTGCAGAGCAGAAGCCTCGGAAGGCGTTGCCGAAGATTAAGATTGACATCTCCGTCGCTTTTGCGTGAGTGTCTCCCTTTGTATTCACTCGATGCTCCGTGCTGTTTATTTTTTCTTGATTTAACCAGACGAACTTTGGAACTGGCAGCGCTGCTACTTCCGGGACCTCAGCTTACAGAGATGAGGATGCAGTCACTTCCAATCTGGGTATGATTTCTGTCATTCTGTCTTTATTTGGTCGACTCAACTGCAATGTGTACCATTGGGTGATGTGATTTTGGCGATTGATCTTTGAACATCTCCTAACATTATTGACCTCCCCTATGATGATGAAGAGCCTGAGAGGCCTTTGACGAGGAAAAATAAGAAAGCTCCTGCAAGCAAGGTGCCACAGTCGACGCCGATGGCGGAACCAGTCGTTCAGGACGCTGGTGATGCCAATCGGGGTTCTGTTACCTTCGCCATACCATTGTCGAGTGCCCTGCCTTCTTTGTCGACTGCTCAAGCTCCTGCCGACCCACCTTCAGTTTTTCCGATCCATCATGTCCCAGAGGACGAAGTGAATGCTGCCAAGGAAGCCATACGCCAGGCGGACATTATGATGGAGAAGGTGAAGATGGTGCGGGACGCCAATCAGGCCGCCTATGTCGCCAGCTCGGCTCTCCAAAGCAATGTTCAGGTTAGTTGGTCACCGCTTGTTCTGTTAGGATATGCTATCTGAAGACTCTCTTTCCAAAAATCTTTGCATCTGTACACCCACTGGGTGCATCGATTAAATTTTTGGACTAGTGGGGGCACGCTGAGTGCACCCACTGGGTGTAGTCCCCGAGACTACGGTCGACTGCTGGCAGTCGACTGTAGTCTTTGTATTTTGATTCTTTCGCTCGATCTGGTCTGGCCGTGTCGAGTGTAAACCAAACCGGTGGGGGCACGCAAAGTGCACCCACTGGGTGTAGTCCCCGAGACTACGGTGGACTGCTGGCAGTCGACTGTAGTCTTTGTATTTTGATTCTTTTGCTCGATCTGTTCTGGCCGTGTCGAGTGTAAACCAAACCGGTGGGGGCACGCAAAGTGCACCCACTGGGTGTAGTCCCCGAGACTATGGTGGACTACGGGCAGTCGACCGTAGTCTTAGTATTTATTGTCTTTGTCGTTTTTCGCTGTAAAATAACTTCCCCTCCCTGATTGCAGAAATCTTGTGATCTTGGAGCTCGCTTTGCTGACTTGGAGAAACAGCAGATCCAGCTAAACCTTGACTTGGAATTGGCCAAGACAGAGCTGCAAAAGGCCAAGGACGAGGCCAATGGTAAGACGAGCTTGTCGACTGGTTTGTCTTAGGCTTGAGTACCCTTCTGCTCTTTCTGAATCAAGCACCATTTCTTTGCAGAAAAATTGAACGAAGCTCTGGTGAAGAAGGATCAGGATTTGGCTGCTGCTCAAGAGAAAGCTGACGGCAGAACCTCTCTGGCTGAACAGAAACTGGCTTCAGTCAGCCAATTGGAAGAAGAGAACGCCAAGATGAAATCTGCCCTGAACGAAGCCAACAAGGAGTGCACGCGCTTGAAGAATGACAAGGTCAACCTGTACGAGAAGATGGAAGGCATCGCTCGCAGGAGGGACGATCTGGAGAGCTATCTGAGGAGCCTTGCCAAGAAGTTGTTCATCAAGCTTGAAGGTATACATTTTGTTCTGACTGATGTTTTTTTTGTCGACTCAGCATACGAAAATTGACTTATCCTTGGATCGTGAATGCAGAGTTTTGCCAGAACTTCGAGGAGGAGACTGGGCGGATTGAGCCAGGTTTGGACCCCATCAACTCTCCCGTGAAAGATGAAACCGCCATGAATCTTCTCCGACTGGAATCCCGCATCGACGGTGTTGTGGACTACTTGGCTCGACTGAAGGTCGCCATGTCACGGATCGACACGACACTTTGGCCAGGGGCCACGCTCCAGAATGATCTCGAGTCTCTGATGACTCGACTTAACGAGATCCCTGGTCGAGTGCAGGAGTGGAAGAAATCTTCTGCCCGGTGTGGTGCTGATGTGGCTCTGTCTTTGGTTCGTGTCCACTGCAAGGAGGTGCGACAAGATAAGCTGGCAGCAATCAAGGTCGCCAACACCCAGAGGCATGACTTCCGATCTTTTATGGAGACTTTTATTGCTGCAGCCACTCAGATCGCCGACGGTGTCGACCTGGACGAGTTCGTCGAGCCTGCCAGTCCTCCTCCTGTGGAGTGAACAAACTTTTATGCCCCACCTTAAATTTGCCTCGGAATGCTGAGTGGTTTTTGTAACCATTAAACTCTTTCGGGCTGAATGCCCGAGCACTTCGATCTACGGTCTGGAACCTTTTAGGATTTATCTGAACTTGGTTTATCGTTGAATATCTTCATGAATTCTCCGTCGAGTGGAACTCGTTCTTCACTCGAGACAACTTTTGTATTTGTGGCGCAGCTCCGAAGGAGAAGGTAGCAGTCGACCTGCACCTCGTCGTCCTTGCGGGTCGGGATGGAGCACATGTTGTATTTGTGGCGAAGCTCCAAAGTAGAAGGTGGCAGTCGACCTGCACCTCGTCGTCCTTGCGGATTGGGATGGAGCGCACATTGTATTTGTGGCGAAGCTCCGAAGGAGAAGGTGGCAGTCGACCTGCACCTTGTCGTCCCTGCGGATTGGGATGGAGCGCATGTTGTATTTGTGGCGAAGCTCCGAAGGAGAAGGTGGCAGTCGACCTACACCTCGTCGTCCCTGCGGATTGGGATGTGTTTCGTACTTAGGAGAGTACTGGACTGCAGCTAAGCCTCCGAGTGGGAGGGTCGCTCTCCACTCGGTAGGATTTTTCAAACTTAGGCGAGTACTGGACTGCAGCTAAGCCTCCGAGTGGGAGGGTCGCTCTCCACTCGGTAGGATTTTTCAAACTTATGCGAGTACTGGACTGCAGCTAAGCCCTCGAGTGGGAGGGTCGCTCTCCACTCGGTAGGATTTTTCAAACTTAGGCAAGTACTGGACTGCAGCTAAGCCCCCGAGTGGGAGGGTCGCTCCCCACTCGGTAGGATTTTTCAAACTTATGCGAGTACTGGACTGCAGCTAAGCCCCCGAGTGGGAGGGTCGCTCTCCACTCGGTAGGATTTTTCAAACTTAGGCGAGTCCTGGACTGCAGCTAAGCCCCTGAGTGGGAGGGTCGCTCCCCACTCGGTAGGATTTTTCAAACTTAGGCGAGTACTGGACTGCAGCTAAGCCCCTGAGTGGGAGGGTCGCTCCCCACTCGGTAGGATTTTTCAAACTTAGGCGAGTACTGGACTGCAGCTAATCCCCCGAGTGGGAGGGTCATTCTCCACTCGGTAGGATTTTTCAAACTTAGGCGAGTACTGGACTGCAGCTAAGCCCCCGAGTGGGAGGGTCGCTCTCCACTCGGTAGGATTTTTCAAAGTTAGGCGAGTACTGGACTGCAGCTAAGCCTCCGAGTGGGAGGGTCGTTCTCCACTCGGTAGGATTTTTCAAACTTAGGCGAGTACTAGACTGCAGCTAAGCCCCCGAGTGGGAGGGTCGCTCTCCACTCGGTAGGATTTCCAAATACTTAGGCGAGTACTGGACTGCAGCTAAGCCCCTGAGTGGAAGGGTCGCTCTCCACTCGGTAGGATTTTTCAAACTTAGGCGAGTACTGGACTGTAGCTAAGCCCCCGAGTGGGAGGCTGGCTCACCACTCGGTAGGATTTTCAAATACTTAGGAGAGTACTGGACTGCAGCTAAGCCCCCGAGTGGGAGGCTGGCTCACCACTCGGTAGGATTTTCAAACACTTAGGCGAAACGGGTTCGCAGCTAAGCCTCCGAGTGAGAAGCTGGCTCACCACTCGGTAGGAAATTATTTTTACAAACTTAGGCGAAACGGATTCGTAGCTAAGCCACCCACTGGGGGATTTCTCATGCAAACAAGAACAATAACAATCACTGGGAAAATTATAACGCTCTTGTCTTTGATAAATAAACTATAGAAGTTTTTCTTATTACATCTCATCCGAGTGAGGATTCAAGTATAAAAGGGGCGGAGCAGCTCCGCATTCCAGGCTCGTGGCTCATCAATCTGGCGATCGACATTATAAAGGTGGTACGCTCCATTGTGGAGGACTCTGGTGACTATGAAGGGACCTTCCCAAGTAGGAGCAAGTTTGTGTGGTTTCTGTTGATCCACTCGGAGGACCAAGTCTCCTTCTTGGAAGGCTCGACTCTTCACATTTCTGGCATGGAATCGATGCAAGTCCTGTTGATAGATGGTCGATCGGATCATGGCCATTTCTCTTTCTTCTTCCAGGAGGTCGACTGCGTCCTGCCGGGCTTGTTCTGCTTCATCTTCAGAGTAGATCTCGACTCGGGGTGCGTTGTGAAGCAGGTCACTCGGCAAAACTGCTTCGGCTCCGTAGACCAGAAAGAATGGGGTTCTTCCAGTCGATCGGTTCGGGGTTGTCCTCAATCCCCAAAGAACTGATGGAAGCTCGTCGACCCATGCACCTGCTGCGTGCTTGAGATCGCGCATCAGCCGGGGTTTCAGTCCTTTGAGAATTAAGCCGTTTGCTCTTTCCGCTTGTCCATTCGACTGGGGGTGAGCGACTGAAGCATAGTCGACTCGTGTGCCTTGAGAGGCGCAAAAGGCTCTGAATTTGTCAGAATCGAAGTTTGACCCATTGTCAGTGATGATGCTGTGCGGAACTCCATATCTGAATATCAACTCTCTGATGAAACTGATAGCAGTGCAAGCATCAAGATTCTTGATAGGCTTAGCTTCAATCCATTTGGTGAACTTGTCGACTACTACTAGCACATGAGTGAAGCCGCTCCTGCCCGTTCTCGGTGGTCCAACCATGTCTAGTCCCCAAACAGCAAAGGGCCAGACGAGTGGAATGGTTTTCAGGGCTGACGCGGGTTTGTGTGACATATTGGAGTAAAACTGACATCCTTCACATTTGTCGACTATCTCTTTCGCCATTTCATTCGCCCTTGGCCAGTAGAATCCCACTCGGATGCTTTAGTCATAATGGTCCGAGAGGACGCATGATGACCACAGGTCCCCGAGTGGATATCATCAAGGATTATCTGACCCTCTTCTGGTGTTATACACTTCTGACTGACTCCAGTCGCGCTTTCTCTATACAACTGTCCCTTTATGACTGTAAAGGCCTTGGATCGACGGACGATCTGTCGAGCCTCTTCTTCGTCCTCTGGGAGTTCTTTCCTTAGTATGTACGCGATGTACGGTACCTTCCAGTCGGGAGTGATGACCAAAACTTCCATGATCAGGTCGACCACAGCTGGAACTTCAACTTCAATCGGATCCGTGGCACTTTTTGGCTGCAGGGCTTCGTCAGCAAAGGGATCCTCCTGAACTGATGGTGTGTGGATGTGTTCCAAAAACACATTGCTAGGCTGGCTTCTCTTTTGGAACCTATTTTTGCCAAATCATCAGCTGCTTGATTTTTCAGTCGGGGTATGTGATGAAGTTCTAACCCCTGGAATTTCTTCTCTAGCTTTCTCACCGCATTGCAATAACCAGTCATGGCTGGACTTCTGACGTCCCACTCCTTCATCACTTGATTAACCACCAAATCTGAGTCGCCATAGACCATGAGGCGACGGACGCCGAGTGAAATGGCCATGTGCAACCCATATAAAAGTGCTTCATATTCTGCTTCGTTATTGGAGGAATCAAAGTGGATTTGAAGAACATATCTGAGCTTATCTCCTCGGGGGGAGACCAATACTACCCCGGCACCGAAACCATTCAACATTTTGGAACCGTCGAAGAACATGGTCCAATGCTCCGAGTGAACCTGAGTCGGCAGTTGTTGTTCAATCCACTCGGCGATGAAATCTGCTATTGCTTGGGACTTGATAGCTTTCTTTGCCTCAAACTTGATATCTAGAGGAAGGAGTTCAATCGCCCATTTTGCCACTCGACCAGTTGCATCTCTGTTGTGCAGGATCTCTGACAATGGAGCGTCGCTGACGACTGTAATGGAATGATCAGAGAAGTAGTGAGCAACCTTCTTTGTGGTCATATAAATCCCATATACAAGCTTCTGATAATGAGGATATCTTTGCTTCGATGGGGTCAAAACTTCAGAAACATAATATACTGGACGCTGAACTTTGAAGGCTTTTCCTTCTTCTTCCCGCTCGACCGTAAGTACCGTACTGACGAATTGTCCCGTGGCTGCGATGTAAATCAGCAAAGGCTCTTTGCTGATTGGGGCAGCAAGCACCGGCTGGGTGGAGAGCAGGGCTTTGAGATCTGCAAACGCTGCATCAGCTTCATGATTCCACTCGAACTTGTCTGACTTCTTCATCAACCGGTAAAGAGGCAATGCCTTTTCACCGAGACAAGAGATGAATCGACTTAAAGCAGCCAAGCAACTAGTAAGCTTCTAGACGTCGTGCACTCACACAGGACGTTTCATCCAGAGTATAGTACCAACTTTTTCTGGATTGGCGTCGATTCCCCGTACGGAAACGAGAAAACCGAGTAACTTTCCGCCAGGAACTCCGAATGTGCACTTTGATGGATTAAGCTTGATATCATACCTCCTAAGGTTGGCAAAGGTTTCAGCAAGGTCAGTCAGCAGGTCGGAACCCTTCCGTGACTTGACCACAATATCATCCATGTATGCTTCCACATTCCGACTAATTTGAGTGAGCAAACACTTCTGAATCATCCTCATGAATGTGGCTCCGGCATTCTTGAGGCCGAATGGCATGGTAACATAACAGAAGCACCCGAATGGAGTGATGAAAGCTGTTTTGATCTTGTCAGGTCCATACAAACGGATCTGATGGTACCCGGAATAGGCGTTTAAAAAAGACAGTCGCTCACATCCCGCAGTCGAGTCGACTATCTGGTCGATGCGGGGGAGAGGAAAATGATCTTTCGGGCAGGCCCGATTGATATGTTTAAAGTCAATGCACATGCGAAGTGACTTGTCCTTCTTGGGGACCATGACAATGTTGGCGAGCCACTCGGAGTGGTAAATCTCTCGGATGAACTCCGCTGCTAAGAGCCGAGCCACCTCCTCACCAATAGCCTTTCTCTTCTGGACGGCGGACCGTCAAAGATGTTCTTTGACAGGTTTCACTTTTGAGTCGTCTCGTAGGCGGTGCTCAGCCAGCCCCCTGGGAACACCTGGCATGTCAGAAGGCTTCCATGCGAAGATGTCCCAGTTCTCACAGAGGAACTGGATGAGCGCTTCTTCCTATTTGGAGTCGAGTGTTGTTGAGATATGAGTCGGAGCAGCACTGGGATCGGTCGGGTGAATGTGAACTGGCTTCGTTTCACCAGACGACTGAAAAGCTGATTCTGTAGCGGGCTTCTTGGCTCGCAACAAATCACTCGGGTCTGCAGTCTTCTGGTACTCCTGCAGCTCCACCACTGCCATCTGAGCATTAGCGATCTTTGAGCCTTTCTGAAAACACTCTTCTTCTTTCTTCCGATTGCTCGTAACAGTGATCGCACCTTTGGGACCAGGCATCTTCAATTTGATATACACATAACATGGTCGAGCCATGAAGCGTGCATAAGCTGGCCTGCCCAAAATAGCGTGATAAGCACTCTGGAAATTCACAACTTCGAACGTCAACTTTTCTTTGCGGTAATTCTTGGAATCACCGAAAACTACATCAAGAGCAATTTGGCCGAGTGACTCAGCCATCTTCCCAGGAATGACTCCATCACTACAGGAATCCAGTACTTTGCCATCTGCCATGGTGGACGGCAAAGGCAGGGACGGCTGACGGCAAAGCACTTTGCCGTCCGCGGTGGACGGCAAACAGTGACGGCAAAGATAGGGTCGGCAAACATGTCCTTTGCCATCGGCTTTTTATGGCGGACGGCAAAGAGCCCTTTGCCAATAGCGGCTGACGGCAAAGAGGGGGGACGGCAAAATGTTGCACGTCCGCCAGCGTCACTCCGTTAGGCGGCTAACGGCGGCCTTTGTCGTCCGCCAGTGGATGGCAAATTTGAGCGCCTCTTTGCTGTCCGCCAGACGACGTCAGCTATACATCAGCGCCCGCTCTTTTTTGCCGTCCGCCCGGCGGACGGCAAAGGCAAAGTCTTTGCCATCAGCTTGGCTTTGCCGTCCGCCACGGTAGGCAAATTGGCCAAATGGTCCATCCCCAGGAAGCACAAGTGGGCGCCACGTGCCCCCTTTGCCGTCTGCCATCGACGGCAAAGGGGTCTTTGCCGTCTGCCGCGGACGGCAAAGAGCCTGCACTGCCTCTTTTTATTCTGTTTTTCTTATATCCAACAATTATCACAACAAATATATCACAACACATATATATCCATCACATAAATATCCAGCACATATATATCCAACATAATAAATATCCAGCACATATATATCCATCCGTACATACATAGTAGGTTGCACATAGTTCCATCGATCCATACATATTACAATATGCAAAGTTTCATCATAGCAAGCGAGCAGAATACAAGAAGTGCATCAAAGGAAAAAACAGGAAAAAGCAAGCAATCCATCATGGGAAGCTGGCTTCCGTGAAGTGAATGAAACCTGCAAAATGACAAATAAGAAAGTTAGAAAAAGAAGACTAGAAGAAGAATTAGACTAGAAGAAAAAGAATAGAAGAAGAAGACTAGAAGAAGAAGTATATGCCATTTATTAGCTAACTTAGGTGAAATGTATCATTTATGAGCTAACCTAGGTGAAATGGGTAGTTTATGAGCTATCCTAGGTGAAATGGATCATTTTAGAGCTAAGTTAGGTGAAATGGGTCGTTTATGAGCAAACCTAGGTGAAATGGGTCGTTTATGAGCAAACCTAGGTGAAATGAGTCGTTTATGAGCAAACCTAGGTGAAATGGGTCGTTTATGAGCAAACCTCTCCGCCACCTCCGCCAGAAGTTTCTCCGTTCTATCTCTCTCACTCTGTATAGCAGCCTGCAACACCACTCACATGACCATTTGTAATCATTGATGGAAGCGCACACAATGTAATGGAGAAAGATAGCTAAGTACGTATAACTAACCTTGAAGGCGAGTTGGACTGGCCGTTCACGAGGCCTTATCTCAGGAGCGGAGCTCGACTGGCGCGCCTTGATCTCCGGGAGAGTGCTAGGACAACGGATAAGTCCATCTCCCATGGCTATGGAGCCATGGGACCTCCCGCCACCAGATATCATCAGCAGCTCTGTATCAATGGGACCCTGGCTCGGGTTAAAGTCCTCCCCTTTCCTCGCCTTCCCCTGATCTCTATATTGCACGAGCTTGTCGTGGGCGGAGATGTTGGTGAAGTTCTTTGGATCATCGAGGTCAGACGCAGAGAATGCCTTGACTTTCTTGTAAGGGCCAGTGTGGGCCATGGCATACAGGTCGTACACCTCTGGCACCTTATCCGCCTTATTGTAGCGTGCCTGAAAGAGAGAAACAAAGTAAATTAGTAATTAAAGGGCTAAAGCTAGCATGATGAATGAACTGCATGAATCATGAAGCAAACCACATACCCAGTTCCGCCCGTACTGAAATAAGTTGGAGCTGCCTTGGTGGTGTGGCACACCTTCCATTTGGGCACGTTTGTCCTTGGCCTCTTTGTGGGTGGCCAGCCATTCTTTTGAGCACCACGCATTGACCAACACCTCCCAACAATCCATCTGATCCGCACACCATCTCGGAGGGGCCTAAGTTAGCAAATAGAAACTTGAACGCTACGGCTATGAATTACTAAATGAAGGAAGTAAGTACAAGGCCTTAAGAATTACCTTCATGTACTTCTCCTTACTCAAGAACTTATCGCGGCACTCCTGCTTGGGCTTCTTGATACCACGCCCGGCGTAGTAGTCTCGAATAGCCGGCACCTGAACCTCATGCCGTAAGTTCTGAAGTAGGCGCTTGCACTCCTTGTGGATAACATGATCTGCTTCCTCCTCGTATCCCTCCTCACACCTGTAGAATGTCTGCAATCAAATGAGACAATATTGATTAGTACAATTAATAACTAGCTAGTTGAAGATTTTTAATTGTGTAAAGGAGCAATTATCCAGAACTTTCTGATCACGACGTCTGCCCTCGTCTTGCACAAGACACTGTCGATAATCTCACCCGGCGGGGCCGAGGCAGCCAAGTAGTGCTCCCAAGTCAATCCAACCTCTGGAAGCCGACCCTCACCAGGCAACATGACAAACCCCGGGAAGTTTTGCCGAATCAGAACTCCAAGGACGGAGTTGGGCCGGCAGACACTTTCATGGTGGTCCCAACCCCTGCAGCATGACAAGGCCAACACATCAGTTATTTGAAGAAACGTGAATGCAGAAGGTACAAAAAGATTAAATGCACTTACCTCTCCCCATCAGGGAAAATCAACCACCTCTGCTCGCGGGCCGCTGGCACGAATGGGAGCCGTGTAGCACCACGCTGGTAGACGTTGCCCCCCTCCTCCCCCTCCTCATCAGTCGGCTCCCCGCCATCATCAGCATGGCCACTCGGCTCCCCGCCATCATCAGCGTGACCACTCAGCTCCTCAGGCTGACCCGACCAGGTACCCCATCCAGACGTGTGCTCCTCCGGGGTCTCGTGGGCCCAAGTCTCGTGGGTCGAAGGCCCATCGACCCGAGGCTCGTGGGTCGAAGACCCGTGGACCGGAGGCTCGTGGACCGGAGTCCGTACAGCCTCCTCCTCAAACGAGTCCACCCTAGTAGTCACGTGCTCGGGTGAAACAGCTGGGGGCGGCGGCGAGGAAGGCGCCGTAAGAGTCACCCTACCTCCTCTCCCACGACCACGTGCTCCACCTCCTCTCTTCTTCTTACCTCGTCCCTTGCTGGGCACCGCGGTCGACGAAGAAGGGCCCGACGGTGTCGCCATACTGTCTAGCAACGCTCGGCGGAGAGGTGCGTGTGGAATGGAAGACCTCGCACCATGCGCCGACGAAGAAGGGGCCTCGGCGCGCTCCCGACCAGCGCCCACCATCTTTCAACACCTGCCATGACAAAGAATAAACGAAATTAGTACAACATAAAAAAAAGTACCGACATGAATAATAATATGTATATAACTTAAGTGTATCATCATCAAGTACAACATAAAAAAATTGAATACCTGACACTACTAATAATCTCGATCAGTATCATCACTAAATGCATAATCATCATCATCACTATAATCAATGATGGGCTCATAGGGTTCATTGGCATCAACATGTGCAAGGCCACCTTGACGTAATCGGTCAAGCATTGACAGGTCATCCGCAGCAGTAACCTCTTCTTGTTCCGGCTCTTCTTGTTCCTCCTCTGGGGTGATGTCGAATTCATTGTCGCTGTCTACTTCAATGTTTTGGGCTGAAGTATAGCGGTTCTTGAAACGCTTTTTGGAAAGACGTGTCTCTTGGAAGAATTCTCCTTCATATGTGTCTGGGTTAATGTGAGGTTCATAATCCTCTTCCTTTGGGGGAGAAAGTCTAGCACGTGGCGGCACTTCATAAACGACATCCCAACCTTTCAGATTTGGATTAGTTTGGCAGGCCCACGGTAGATAGAATACTTGGGTCGCCTGTTGAGCCGTAATATAGACATCAGGAACATCTAAATGGGTGCTTTGGTTGATTTCAACTAGCCCTATATGTTCATGAGTCCTTCTAGTCTCCTTCGGCTGAAACCAATAGCATTTGAAGACTACGACATTCGGTGGGTTTTCACCATAGAACAGAAGTTCATAAATTGCTTCAACTCTCCCATAATACTTGGTACCTCCTTCGCCGATAGCAGATACACAACAATTTGTAGACTTTCGGTCGGCCATAGATAGCTATTTGCCATAGGTACGAAAGCGATACCTGTTGATGTCGTACTTGTCAAATGAACGGACCTTATAGTCAAAACCATTAGCGACTTGTCTCAATTCGGCGTCCATAGACTATGAATTAGCCTACAAGTTTAATATGAAAGGATTGTTGCATTATGCACAAATTAGCGAATGAAATGAAATTGTCTAATAGAAATTACCATTTGTTTGAACCAAGAGATGAAACCGGGATAGCCACCTCCTTGCTTTGCGAGAAGCTCATACTCTTCGACAGAATCCTTTTGGATCTCCGCTCCATACGAGAATATGGCAACGTATCGACTGTATGACATATCCAGGAATAAGAGCAGTTCAAAGGAAATATAAGTTGCAAAACAATGTACCGAGAACTTACTCGATGTATGTCCGCACTTCTATCAGGTTGTTGAAGATATACAACGAAATGGTCCGCCATTCTTCGTTATCCAAAGATATTGGATGTGAAACACTAGCTGGTGCGAGATTCCCTTTGAATAGGCTGAAGTTGGATCCACCCTTTTTAGGCTCGTCAGCATTGTACCGAGGCTTCGGATTATGCAAATGACGATTTTTGGCTTCGTAGTGCATTGTTACAAAGTTTGCCGCCTCCTCTGTGATGAATGCCTTAGCCATCGATGCTTCAATTCTACGTTTATTTTTACATTTTTCTCAAAGTGTCTTCTGCATCCTCTCAGTTGGGTAGCACCAACGATTTTGCACGGGACCCCCCAATCTTGCCTCGGTCGGGAGATGCAAAATCAAATGTTGCATTGGATTAAAGAAGCCCGGTGGAAAGATCTTCTCTAACTTGTAGATCAACTCCGGTGCCAACTCTTCCATTTCTTCTAGCATGCCAGGCGATAGTTCTTTCGCACAAAGAACACGGAAGAAATAGCTGAGTTCTGCCAGTACTAGCCATTCATCCTCAGGGATGAAGCCACGCAACATCACCGGCATTACCCGCTCAATCCATATGTGCCAATCATGACTCTTGAGACCAAATATCTTCAGTTTATCAAGATTCACTCCCCTCTTTAGATTGGCTGCATACCCATCAGGGAACATCAACTGCTGTTGCACCCACAAGAGAATTTCCCTCATAGCTGGCCTTCCAAGATTGAACCATGCCTTTGGCTTTGTCCAGTTCTGCTTTCCTTTCGGTTCTTTCATGTTTTGTAACGGCCTATCACATAGCGCCTCCAGATCGACTCTAGCCTTAGTATTATCCTTTGACTTCCCATCTATTCCGAACAATGTACCAAAAAGTGCCTCAGCGATATTCTTCTCAATGTGCATCACGTCGATGTTGTGTGGGCAAAGGAGGTCTTTGAAGTAAGGCAGATCCCATAAGCATGTTTTGTGAGTCCACGCGTGCTTAGTATTATACCCCTTGAAGTACCCTAGACGTTGTGGATCTGGCTCGAGAGCGTTTAACTGATCCAGGGTCTGTTGGCCTGTCAATGCAGGTGGTGCGGAGTTTTTGACAACTCTACCCCTGATGAAGTTCTTCTTGTCTTTCCTGAACTTATGGCGAGGATCCGGGAACTGTCTATGCATGTCAAAGCAAGAAAACTTGCGACCGGCCTGAAGCCAACGAAACTCAAGAGCTCCCTTGCATGTGGGGCACGGGAACCTTCCATGCACACACCAGCCAACGAATAGCGCATACGCCGGCAAGTCATGCGTCGAGTACATGTACCAGACACGCATTATGAAGTTCCGTTTGCTAAAGGCGTCGTATGTCTTGAACCCATTATCCCAGGCTTCTTGCAATTCGTCCTTAAGCGGCTGCATGTACACATTCATATTTTTCCCCGGATAGTTGGGTCCTGGAATTATCAACGTCAGGAAAATGTTCTTTCTTTGCATAATCTGTCCGGGGGGGGAGATTGAGTGGAAAGACAAATACGGGCCAACAACTGTATTGGGCTGCCGTCATACCAAACACACTGAACCCATCCGTGCTGATGCCGACTCGAGGATGCCTCGGATCTGCCGCTTTGTCAGCATGTAATTCATCAAACTTTTTCCACGCAACACCATCCGATGTGTGTACCATCATCAGATTCCCATCTGCATCTAGTTCGGTTCTTTTGCCTGTTTTGTGCCATGTCATCTGTCTGGCCGTCTCTTCGACCATGAAAAGACGTTGAAGTCTTGGTACGATTGGCATATACCGAAGAACACTAACGGGGATTTTGGTCTGTGTCTTCTCACCCATACCGTTGTCTACCACAATATACCTGGAAGACTTGCAAATGGGACAATAGTTCAAGTCCGCATAGTCAAGCCTAAATAAGGCACATCCTTTCTCACAGGCATGTATCTTCTCATAGGGCATCTTCAGTGCACGGAGGATTTTGTCCGACTGGTACAGGTTTGCAGGCATTACATGGCCTTTGGGTAGAAAGCGTCCAAATACTGTCATAATTGCGTCATAGCATTCTCTGCCCAAGTTGAACTGAGCCTTTAGAGCCATTACTTGTGAGATGGCATCCAACTGACAAAGCTCAGTGTGCTCGTGGAGCGGACGTTTTGAAGACTCCAACATTTCATTGAAGGCCTTTGCAGATTCCTCCATCTCCTCGTCCGAATCCCAAGCATCATCATAGTCTTGCACCATGTTTTCCATCCCGGTACCATGCTCGTCGGTGCGACGACGATCCACCTCAGCTCGGTCACGTTGGGCAGACTCACCATGAAATGTCCACACCGTATAATCGGGCGTAAAACCACTCTTCTGCAGGTGTTTGCCCATTTCAGCCTCTGTCTTCTTTTCCCAATTGCCGCACCGGAAACAGGGGCACCAGGTTTTCTTTTGGCCATTTGCAAATGCGGCTTGCACAAACCCCTTGGTTTTTGTGAACCATTCAGCGCTCCATTTGTTCTGACCAGTGTGACCGGTATACATCCACGCACGGTCACTCATCTTGACTTTCAGAGCTACTGGACACACAACAATTATATATGTAATTCACCATGTATATATTCATCAGTTGATCTACTTTGTCAATTTTATTACGTCCATGCAACCTACACTCTAATAGGTAATGATAGGTCCTAATCCCACCCGTGTATGTGTAGATTGGGTTCATTTTCCCATGCTATGCTCCGGATCCGACGCAAAATTTCGGCAGCACCTCCCCGCTGTTCTCCTGATACACGTCTCTGCAATAAACAAAGAGGATGTGTAGACGGAGAACAACAGGGGAGGCACTGATGAAATTTATGCGTCGGATCCGGAGCAAAGCATATGGGAAAACGAACCCAATCTACACATACTCGGGCTGTCCATGGATAGCATTGGACAATTTGAAAGAATCAAGGTTATAAATATGCAAATGCATACATATTTATAACTATGACACTTTCGAACGGGAGACACATATTGGTTACGCATACTGATGATTCAAGACACATATATAGCTAGCTATCAAGTTTCATCGGAATAGATCAAATAATTAATGGGAGAGGAGGACTTGTCATTTGTGCTCACCCACGAACGAAGGGGCAGAGCTCGTCAAATGCACGGCGAGGTCGTCGAACACCAAACCTCGCAGCGATGAAACAACTGCACATTCAAAACTACACGATCAACACAATTATATATGATGTTTTTCATAACAAAATCGAAAAATATATGACCTAACTAATAATTCACAAATATATGACCCCGTCGGGCTCTGGAAGGCCAAAGAACACCTTTTCGGGAGGTGTTGGGGGTCGGGGTGTCCTGTCGGTGTCGGGGTGCCGTGTCGGGGTCGGGGTGCTGTTTCGGGGTGGGGGGGTCGGGGTGTCATGTCGATGTCGGGGTAGTGCCGTGTCAGTGTCGGGGTGTTGTTTCGGGGTCGGGGTGTGGTGTCGGGGTTAGGGTGTCGGGTCAGGCTCGGGGGGTCGGGGTGTCGGGGTCGGGGTCGGGGTGTCGGGGTCGGGGTGTCGGGTCAGGCTCGGGGTCGGGGTGTCGGGGTCGGGGTCGGGGTCGGGGTGTCGGGGTGTCGGGGTCGGGGTCTCGGGGTCTCGAGGTCGGGGTGTCGGGGTCGGGGTCTCGGGGTCGGGGTGTCGTGTCGGGGTGCCGGGTCGGGGTCTGGGTACCGTGTCGGGTCGGGTTTTTTCCCCTTTTCCCTTTTCTTCTTCTTCCTCTTCTTCCTTTTCTTCCTTTTTTCCTTCTTCTTCTTCTTCTTCTTCTTCTTCTTCTTCTTCTTCTTCTTCTTCCTCCTTTCCTTTTTCCTCTTCTTCTTCCTCTTCTTCTTTTTTCTTCTCCTCCTCCTCCTCCTCTTCTTCTCCTCCTCTTTTTCTCTTCTTCTTCTTTCCTAAAACTAAACTAAACCTAAACCTAAAACTAAAAAAATAGAAAAAGCAAAAAACTAAATCTAAACCTAAAACTAAACTAAAACTAAACCTATAAACCTAAAACTAATCCTAAAACTAAAACTAAAACTAAATCTAAACTAAACATAAACCTAAAACTAAAAAATAGAAAAAAGGAAAAAAAGGAGGCAGAGAGCTCACCTGGGTGGAGGAGGGGGGCGGGCGGCCTGGGGCGGCGGAGGAGGGGGGCGGGGTGGCCTGGGGCGGCGGAGGAGGGGGGCGGGGCGGCCTGGGGCGGCGGCAGTGGCGACGGGGCCGTGCCCGGCCGGGGCGGCGGGGCGCGGGGGTGCTAGGGCGCCGGGGCGTGGCGGCGCCCAGACGGCAGGGCGGCGGGGTTGGCGGGGGCGACGGGGCGGCGGCGGGGTGGTGGGGCGACGGGGTGGGGGGCGCTGGGGCGGCGGCGGGGTGGTGGGGCGACGGGGCGGCGGTGAGTAACTAGGGAGAGAAAGAGAGAGAGGGGCGGGATGGGGCGGCCGTTAACGTTAGTGGGCCCCTCCCTCTTTGACGTCCGCCCCCCTTTGCCGTCCACCTTTTTGCTCTTTGTCGTCCGCTAGCGGATGGCAAAGAGGGGGGCCGTTAGGTTTTTTTTAGCAACTCGTCAGTGGGGCCCCTCCCTCTTTGCCGTCCTCTAGCCGACGGCAAAGAATCTTTGTCGTCTGCTAGCCGACGACAAAGAACTGGCTGATGGCAAATTAGGTCTTTGCCATCAGCCAGTTCTTTGTCGTCTGCTTTTTGGTAGCTGATGGCAAAGAGCTTCTTTGCCGTCTGCTAGCTGACGGCAAAGAGCTGGCAGATGGCAAAGTAGCTGATTCCAGTAGTGCATGGAAACTCATGTTGTTGGTACTGAGTCTGGACATTGGAATGCCCATCCCTTTCAACGTCTCAGCATACAGTATGTTCAAACCACTGCCACCATCCATCAAGACTTGGGTCAGTCGAGTGCCTTCGACAAGTGGGTCGACCACCAAAGCTTGCCTCCCAGGGGTGGCAATGTGCGTTGGGTGATCGGACTGGTCGAATGTGATGGCAGTCTGAGACCACTTCAAATAACTGGCTGTCGCTGGAGCAACCATATTCACCTCACGGTTGATAACTTTCAGTCGACTTTTGCTTTCAACATCAGCAAAAATCATCAAGGTGGAATTGACCTGGGGGTATCCATCATCACTGTCTTCCTTGTCCTCAACTTTGTCCGACTCCTTTTCCTTATCTTTGGGCTGTTTGCCCTGGAACTGCTGGATCAAGAGCCGGCATTGTCGAGTGGTATATTTCGGGTAAATGAGCTTACCCTCTTCATCTTTCTTGGTGTGGATGTGACATGGCAAATCCAGCACATCATTTCCGTCTTGGTCTTTAAATTTCTTGGGGTTCCAAGGCCCTTTGTGTTTCCCCTTAAACTTTCCTTGAGTTACAGCCAAGTCTTCCCCGGGAGCAGCTGGCTCGGCTTTTCGCTTCTGTTTCCGATTGGAATTTCCTCCTCCGGTTTCTTGGGCGACTGACTTGTGCTTGCCACTCCGGAGTCGATCCTCATCTTCACCATTAGCGTACTTGGTGGCAATCTCCATCATCCGATTCAGAGACATGCCTCCGGTTCGACCGAATTTCAGATTCAGTTCTCTGTACTTGACGCCTTCTTTGAAGGCACAGACTGCTTGGTGATCAGGCACATTCTCTACCGTGTGATGTAACGTGATCCATCTCTGGATGTAATCCCTCAAAGTTCAATTCGGCTTCTGCACGCAAGACCGCAGTTCCGTCAGCCCTGGCGGTCGCTTGCATGTTCCTTCAAATGTGGTGACAAACACTCGGGCGAGATCTTCCCAAGTGTAAATGCTGTTGGGTGCTAACTGATTCAGCCACGCTCTGGCCGAGCCCTCCAACATGAGAGGCAGGTGCTTCATGGCCACTTCATCATTGCCACCACCGATCTGGACAGCCACTCGGTAGTCTTCAAGCCAAGTATCGGGCTTGGACTCACTAGTGAACTTACTGACTCCAGTCGCCAACCTGAAGTTGGGAGGAATCACAGCGGCCCTGATGGCTCTACTAAAGCACTCTGGCCCCAAAACATGTACTCTGCTGCTGGTAGGTGCATCTCTGTCGTGACCTTCTCGGTGAGCTCTGTTCCTGTCGACCAAACCTTGAACAAGAATGGATCTCGCATCAAAGCCTGGTTCCCTGGGGTCGACTGGAATCCTTCTCCCAACACTATGAGGGTGCCTGTCATCCTGCTGTCGAGGCACATACGATCCACTCCTCGGGGGAGGGGTGGGCACTCGACATCGATCGTCACGATCGAATCAGTGATCGTACTGCTCACGGTTTCCGTACTGATCACGCCGGTCCCCACGTCCCTCATGCCTTGGGGGCGATCTTGGGCTATGAGCCGACTGGACTGTGTCTGCAGCAATGGATCTGCTATGAATCCTGTTCCGCGACTGAGAAACAGCAGAATTCTAGTCTCCTGTTGCCTGGAGTAACGCTCTGATCTGCAGCAAGCCTCTGCCAGCCTCTGACTGGGAAGGCTGAATCGACTCTGCTATATGGGCTGCAGCTGCTAAATTCTGAATCGGAGTTCGATATACCTGCGGGGGTGGAAAGAGCTGACGTCGACTGGATTCTGGAACCCGTTGTCGCGCATGCTCGTCGAGTGCTCGCTGGAGGTTCTCCAGTCGAGTGTGCTCAGCCAAGTTTGCCAGGCGCGCGTCCTTCAAGGCACGAGCCTCAGGGGTTTCTCCAATGATAGGAGTGTGCAGTGCATCCATGTTCCGACGACGAAGTTCTTCTCTCTACAGCGACGTGAGAGGCTCGGGGAGATATTCCTCATGGGGATGCGACGAGTCGCCTCCACCTGCGCCTCCGTCGGTGCGGGGAAAACTGGGAGGACTGCGTGGTGCATCGACCATTAGAACCTCCGCCGCCGGATCACTGCTGTCGCACTCGGATGCGGTCTCTGCGGAGCCAGTAGACAGGTCGAACAGGCCGTAGAGGGATTCGTCGGGCTCGATCGCCGCGACATGAGGGGTGGCCGACTGGCGCGCCACCGCGTGTCTCACCCACCGCTGAAGTCTCGACCGACCGGAGCGCTTGCACCAGCTAGAAACAGGGAGGGAGGACAACACAGGGGCCGACCGATAATGGGTCGACGGTTGCCGCAAGAGGACGCCGCGAACGCACACGCGAAAGTGCGTTGCCCCGCGGACAGGGAGTGCGTCGATGTCGAGCAGAGCCTCCTGAAGCCAAGCGGAGTCGTTGGCGATGAACGTGAGCGCGCCGAGACGGATCTCGCGGCCCTCCACCAAAACTCCGCCAGAAACCATGATGATTTGGATCAGAAAAGATCGCAACTCCTCCAACAAATCGCTAAGACACCACCCCACGGTGGGCGCCAACTGTCATGGTTCTAAGTCTGACAGTAATGTAGGGGGGTAGGTATGGAGAGGCAAGATTTTAGCTATGGAGTAGTTGTAAGCACACGAGGTTTACGAGTTCAGGCCCTTCTCGGAGGAAGTAATAGCCTTACGTCTCGGAGCCCGGAGGCGGTCGACTGGATTATGTGTGTATGAATTACACGGATGCGAACCCTTTACACTAAGGAGGGGGGTGACTTATATAGAGTTCGCCAGACCCCTCCGGCCCTCAGTTATGCAGGGTTTTAGTACATTAAGGTTGGGCGTTATTGGTAACGCCCCTAATAAAGTGCTATGATGACCATAAAAGCTACTTAATGACCGTCCGTTAGCGTGTGGAGTGACTTTAGGTCTCCTGTGCGTCGAGTGATTGGATCTTGGTCGAGTGATTGCTTCTTGGTCGAGTGTCTTCGTGTCTGTCGAGTGGAACACCTCCAAGTCGATTGAAAGGTGATTTCTTCTAGAGATGTCCTTGGGTAGGGCAGTTAGGACAGGTCCATGACCCTACCATAGGTACATAGCTTCATCAGCGCCCACAGAGATACGTGCCATGCGGCCTATCATAACGGAGTTTCGCCACTGGTTGTCCAAACCAATCACCTTCGACCATCGGGATTACTCCGGAAGTATCCGGCACGTAGGCTGGGCTGCCTTGGTACTAGACCCGATGATTGACAGATACCACTTTACGCGAGTCTTGATGGACGACGGCAGCAGTGTGAACCTGATATATCAGGACACGGTCCGCAAAATGGGGGTAGACCCAACAAAAATTAGCCATAGCAATATTTCCTTTAAAGGAGTAACACCAGGCCGAGGGGCTCATTGTTCGGGCTCCCTCCTACTAGAAGTCATATTCGGCTCTCCCGATAACTTCCGTAGCGAAAAGCTAACCTTCTACATCGCTCCGTTTAAAAGTGGCTATCAAGCACTACTGGGACGCGACGCTTTCACCCGCTTCAACGCAATACCGCACTATGCGTCTCTTACGCTTAAGATGCCCTGTCCACAAGGCATCATTTCAGTAAAGGGAAACATTGAGCGCTCCTTGCGCGCGGAAGACTGTGCGGCTGCTTTAATAGCCACACACTAAACTGCCTCACCAACCAGAGCGCCTAATAGGTCGTCAAGACCACGGACACGGCTGGACGAGTCCGGCGTAATTATTTAATTGTTAAAGGTTTGTTGGTTATACACCCCTATACAAGGGGCTCCGCGCATGTAAACAAGCAGCAATAAAACTCAATTCTTCCCACCTTGAATCATACTTAGTTTACTTAGTATAACATACATTTTGCACGACTACTTTTTGAACTAAGTTCCTCTCTTTTCCAGATGAACATCGTGCTACACCCATCCAGGATACGGCACAACGGAGACACAGGCGCAGACGTGCAGCAGGGACCCGTTCTAAGGATTCTTTTCAGATTAAGACCCTGTGTAAACCTTTTTCACTGTCTCTTGTTGATACACATCCCCGGATTTTCAGCGCAACTGAGAAGGAGGCTGGCGTCTTGGCATGTGGCCACGTCAGAATAATGCACGTACCTGGACACCAGGGGCTTCTTACAAAGGGCGCTTCAGCCCATTTAAAATCACAAAGACCGAATACCTTAGGGAGTGTCCGGTGTCGCGAGTTTGGCCTTATATGCATCAGCTCCAAATCATGTCTTTGGTCAAATGTTGGGTTTGCCTGGCTCATGTGTTTTGCTACCTTACGTTCCGCTCTATTGGCTAAGGCGGCACCAGGAGAACTACTGCGATTGTGCCCCGGTTCGGTAGAGAAAGCCGAAAACTGACTGTCATGATATAGCGTGAGACTGGTCAACCACTCGATGACCTAGCTGAATCTTCGGGATTCCTCCACTAAACGAAGGGCCGTTTCCCAGCCAGGCACACACACGCCCCAAATTCGGGTGAGCACGGAGCCACCAGGGGCTGTATAGTAGCCCCACTGTCAAACTCCTATGGCTAAGCGAAAGTGATAAAGCATTATAGTCCGATTGCCTAGTTCGCTGCGCTATCACCTCCTAAATGGACCAAGACGTTGGATCAAGTGTGACAATGCGTCTTCTGCGAACACCCCCGCATTATGTGCGTGGGGGGCTGAAGCCAACGACTGCCATCTTTCAGGTTATATATACATATACGTAAACGGCCGCACAGGAGGTATCATAATTCTTGCAGGCACAAGTATAAAAAGCTTCTACATTTCAGCAAAATATTGCTTTCAATGAAAATACATGTTATTCGAACATAATATCCTTCGAGCACTGCGTCTCTATTGAACGAGCGCCCTCCAGAACTTCTTGAAAGTAGTGCTCGGCAGGTACTCAGCTTCCGTCCGAATCTTGGGCTGCAACGGCGGTGGCCTCCATCTCCGCCCAGTATGTCTTGACACGGGCAAGGGCCATCCGCGCACCCTCCACGCATGCTGACCTCTTCATCGCGTTGATATACGACACCGCACCAAGGAACTGCTGCACCAAGCTAAAATAACTGTTCGGCTTTGGCCTTCCCGGCCACAGATGATCCACGACATACCTCATAGCAAGTCCGGACAACCTATTCAGCTCGGCCCATTCGGCCAACCGATCAGTCAATGCAAGCGGACGCTCTGGATTATTGAATTGTGACCAAAATAGCTTTTCCACTTCGCGATCCTTTTGATCTCGGAAGCGTTCGGCCGCATCAGTAGCACTCGCCGCTAAATCCAGATATGCGTCCGCCGAACTCCACATCTGGTCCAACGGAGCATATTTAGGATCTCCGAACTTCATCCGCAGCATAAAGGGCTTCCCAGCCGCGATATCTCCGGCTTGATGCAGCTCCTCCTTCATTGCTCTCATCGCAGAACGAGTTTCCTTGGCCGCCGTCGTGGCCTTCTCCAGGTCTATCCGCTCCACCTGTTCTTCCTTTTCAAGAAGCTTGCAGCGGTCAGCAACGTTCTTCAACTTCACAGCCATCTCGGCCATTTCCTCCTTGCTTCGGCAGTGAGCAGCCCGTTCAGCTTTTAGCTCCTCAAACGCCTTTAGGGCAGCCGCATCGCTTTTCTTGGCTTGTTCTTTGGCTCGGGCAAGCTCTGCCCGAAGGTTCTCCATGGCGGCAGCCCCATCTGCATTAAGCACATACGTTATAAGATACTGGCACCAAGCTCCTCTTACCAGGTGTCTCTGGAGAAATTACATACCTTGTGCCTCGTCAAGCCGCTTGTTGACAAGCGCGATGTCGGCATCTGCCACGTCAAGTTGCCGCTTTAGCTCGGCAAATTCATCAGTCCGGCTGGCCGCCGGACACTTCGCCACCTGCATATCAAGGCGGCAAAATTAAACCTGGGGCTAAGATCCTCTACGTGTCGTCGTCTTCGACAACACCTAGAGTCTTAGGGGCTACTATCTATACATGGCGCATCTTAAAGTATGCGGTACTGTCAAAAGGTACATCATTTCACATACCTCAAATCCTGTCAGTAAACTCATGACAGCTTCATGCAACCTGCTCTCCGCGGACGAAATCCTTTCAATTACCGTACCCATCAACGCACGGTGCTCTTCTGAGATAGACGCCCGCCCTAGCAGATCCTTCAGTACCTCCGACCATGCACCAGGCAGTGCCAGACTCGTTCGATTGCTTCTTCCAGAAGCCAGACATGGAGGGCTTCAGGTGGCCATGTGACTACCTTCCGGCCTTGCCGGATCAGGAGAAACCCTCCGTGACGACACCTCGGGGTCGCCCGCCTCATGAGGCGGTATGGCAGGGGGAGGCGTTCCGCTCTCCATCATCTCTGGAAGAAGATCCCCCGAAGACGAGCTTTGCTGAGAAGGGCTAAGATCCAAACTACAAGGTAAATTTTCGGTTATTTTCCTCGGAAGTGAAGCAAGGATTTCTCTCATTATTAAACACCCTTTTACTTACGGCTCGGTGGAGGGCTGATCCCCTTGAGGGCACAGTACAGACGGGGTATCCCCGGGCATAGGACCCTCTGATGAAGACTTCTTCCCCCGCTTTGAGATCATTGTCTCCAGGTCTTCAGAGGTGGTCCTCTTCTTCCCCTGAGGGGAGGAATTTTCGATTCCTCCCTTCCGGACCACCTCCTCTGCGGAGGCAGTAGCTTCCTTGTTCCCCCCTTCATTTTCTTCTAATGGCGCGACCTCCAGCATCCTGGCTAACACGGGATCTGGTGAGGTCTCAGGAAGGGGGGCGGACACCTGATTAACTTTGCCTTCGCTATCCACTCCTGGTTCAAGAACAGCTCTTTTAAAGGCAATGTGGCAATAAAGGATAGCGTGTCCGGGCACAGGGCTACTTACATGGGTATCCGGGCGATTGCAGCTCAGACTTGCATCCTCAGTGATGTCCGGACACATTATTTGTGGTCTGAAGAACAACTTGTACATCTCTTCGTGCGTCATGCCAAGGAAAGTTGAATAGCTCACGGTCCTTCCGGGTTGAATTCCCACATGCGAAGGGGCCGGCATTTGCAAGGTTGGACTTGACGAACTAGCATAACTTGCACTACCATAACCAGACTGAAATCTCTCTCAAAGAGATCTCGGATACGGCTTTGCAGTATTAGCATGTCCTTGGCTGGACCCCAGCTCAGCCCCTTGCTGATCCATGACATCAGTTGTGGTGGGGGGTCTGAGCGAAAGATGGGGGCAGCTACCCACTTGGCACTTCGGGGACCAGTGATGTAGAACCACTCCCGCTGCCACAGGCCGGACACCTCTGGGAAGCAACCCTCAGTCCATGGAGCATCAGCGATTTTTCTTATTAAGGTGCCTCCGCACGCTGCATGCTGCCCCTCGATCATCTTCGGCTTCACATCAAAGGTCTTGAGCCACAGGCCAAAGTGAGGGGTAATGTGGAGGAAGGCCTCACATACGACGATAAATGTTGAGATGTGAAGAAGGGAATCCAGGGCCAGATCATGAAAATCTAGCCCATAATAGAACATAAGACCCCTAACAAAGGGATCCGGAGCGAGGCCTAGTCCTCGGAGGAAGTGGGAGACGAACACGACGCTCTCGTTGGGTTCGGGAGTAGGGACGACTTGCCCTCGGGCAGGCAGCCGATGCGAAATTTCAGCGGTCAGATATCTAGCCTCTCTCAACTTCTTGATGTCCTCCTCCGTGACGGAGGAAGGCATCCGCCGACCTTGAAGGTTGGATCCGGACATAGTTGAAGGTCCGAAGTGCCTAAACCTGAGCTTTGGGTGTTGGAACTCGAGGCGGGAGGCGGATTTGATTAAGATCGAGAGGAAAAAGCCTTGTCCCCTTTATAAAGAGGGTGAATATCAAGCGTCCTCCTCGTGGCCGTTTGGGACTTGCCTTCGATCGAGGAGATATACCAACGGGCACGATTGGGTTACCCACGTCCGTATTGATGAGAATCCCGTAATAAGGGAACACGATCTCTGCTTCGACAAGACGTGCCAAGGAAACCGCCTTGCAAAACGCGCTGAGGTGGGATAGTAAAAATGATTCAGGCTTGGCTGTGGTGTGATATCATGCTGCAGAATACGTCAGCAGATTAGATTTGTGAAAATATTACTCTCTCTATGATGGTATGTGGGACTTGTTTTGCAGAGCCGGACACGATCCTCGTGTTCAAACATCTTATATGAAGTATTCGGAAGAGGAACCCGCCTTGCAATGCCGAAGACAATCTGCGCGCCGGACTCATCGTCATTGAAGCCTGGTTCAGAGGCTACTGAGGGAGTCCTGGACTAGGGGGTATCCGGACAGCCGGACTATATCCTTTGGCTGGACTGTTGGACTATGAAGATACAAGATTGAAGACTTCATCTCATGTCCGGATGGGACTCTACTTGGCGTGGAAGGCAAGCTTGGCAATATGGATATGTAGATCTCCTTCCTTGTAACCAACTCTGTGTAACCCTAGCCCCCTCCGGTGTCTATATAAACCGGAGGGTTTAGTCCGCAGGACACAATCACAACAATCACACCATAGGCTAGCTTCTAGGGTTTAGCCTCTCCGATCTCGTGGTAGATCAACTCTTGTAATACTCATATCATCAAGAATAAATCAAGCAGGACGTAGGGTTTTACCTCCATCAAGAGGGCACGAACCTGGGTAAAACATTGTGTCCCCTGCCTCCTGTTACCATCCGCCTTAGACGCACAGTTCGGGACCCCCTACCCGAGATCCGCCGGTTTTGACACCGACAGATGGGCTTCCTCAAAATGCCCTATGTCTTCGTGAGCAAGCGAGTTGGATGCACACCCACTTAGTTTCTTTTTGAGCATTCATACACTTATAGTTCTAGTCCATCCGTTGCATGGCAATCCCTACTCACTCACATTGATATATATTGATGGGCATCTCCATAGCCCGTTGATACACCTAGTTGATGTGAGACTATCTTCTCCATTTTGTCTTCTCCACAACCACCATTCTATTCCACCTATAGTTCTATATCCATGGCTCATGCTCATGTATTACGTGAAGATTGATGTAGCGATCTAACCTCAAACGGTCAAATCTCTGTGTATAAGTGCATCCCGTGATTGGTAATGCTGACACACACAGTACTTGAAGGATTTATAACAGAGTGGCAATCACACACTTATTACATTGAATGTCTCAAAAGAGAACTTATTACAATAAATATGGCTTAAGGCCATCTAAATAAGATAACAGCGGAAGGCTTGGAAGATAAAGTGAGTCCAACAACTCCAACGTCATAGCTGAGTGCACGACAATGACCTAGCGCACCTTACTCTTCGTCTGAAAAGTCTGCAACATGATATGTTGTAGCCCGAAACGGGTCAGCACATGGAATATGCTGGCAATATAACATAGTAGAGCAATGAACAAAATAAATGCTATTACTACATGCATATATGGCAGGTGGAGGCTCTAGGGTTATAAGGTTTTGCGAAAAGCCATTTTTTCCCTACAACAAAGGAATATATTTTATTTAACTATCATGGTAGTTGATAAACATTGAGAACGGTACCCCCATCTCAACCCCAATTAAACAGTAATTAATAACCAAACAAATTAATTTAGAGTGATGAGATCAACATGATAATCCAAGAACTAGATACTCAAGATGTCCATAACCGGGGACACGGCTAACCATGATTAGTTTACACACTCTGCAGAGGTTTGCGCACTTTTCCCCCACAAGACTCGATCTCCTTCATTGGATTTCTCACACTACATGGTGTTTGAGAAATGGATGACCAAGACACAGTCTTTCAAAAACATTAACTCTTTACCCTGGGTGGACAGTTACACCTACTTTCCCCTACATCTGCTAGCCCACCACTGAAAGAGGTCATGCAACATACTCAACTATGCTAGAGCCCATAATAGCTTGTGGCTGCACGCGGAAGTTTCTAGCATGAATAATCTTATGATCCCTTTGAGCCTGGGTGGCGAACTAAAGGACAACACTGGTATATCCCCAGGTGCCTGCATCCAATCCACCCAGATGTGTATTTAAGTAGCCACCTTAAGTTAACCATTAATAATAATCTCACATCTGTCATGGATACACTCAAACCCAATCCACATCTACAAGCATAGCATGGCAATATAAGCATCACGTAGAAGTAACTCCCAAGGGTATGATAACAAAAGGGCAATAGGTTCTACCTCAACATCTACTCCCCATACCCACAAGTTAATCACATCCTAATCATGCAGTGTTTGAGGATTGTAACTAATGCATAAAACTAGGTAATAAAGGGATATGATCAATGTGTTACTTGCCTTGCTGACGATCCGCAAACCCTAGAGACTCGTAGTAGCACGCTTCGCACTCCGGAAATTATATCGCAAACAAAAAAATAGCATACATAAGCACTCAAGCATAGATGCAAGGGTAAAACTCAAATAAGAAGATCCAATCTGAAATTTCAACTGAAGAGGTTCAATTTGCAAAAAGAATCGGTCAAATTGGAGCTACAGAACTGAAACTACGATCAAAAGAATTTTGAATTCAAATCTGCTTGAAACCAAATTTTAAATTTGCAAAATCATGTTCAAGTTGATTAACTAGAAAGAGGGGCTCAATACGAAGATTTTGGCATTGGTTTCACTGGATTTGGACGAACGGTTTAAAAGTTGCGAGGGTTTGAAGATCATGGGCTAATCTGCGATAAAAAATCACGAATAGGTCCCTGTCTGAAAATATAATAAAAAGAAAAGACTACGGCGTGAACGTTCGCTAGAAGAGTGTCACACCCTAGCTAGTTCAAGCATTAGAATGTGCATCATGTTTAAATTTCTTTTAAATTTGAAATGGGGAAGGCAGAAACCCCCAACACCCTCCTGGAAACAACTAGGGTTTACTAAAAATATTCTCAATGAACCTGAAATGCCCTTCTAAAAAGTTCACCCTCTTTGTCTTAGGTTAGAACCTCTGGCAAAATTGGTGCACAATTTTCTAGGTCAACAGAAGGTCATTGAATTAAATCATAAGTATTTGAATTTGGGCATTTAAATGCTATAAAATAATACAAATGCTCAAATAATTCTGGGAATAAATGTTTCCTGTTGGAAATAATCTAAACAGAGGCCACATTTATTTTCAGGATTTTTGGAAACGTTTTAGTATTTTATCTAAAGCTAAACAGTTGCAGTTTAATAGAAAACAAAAAAAAATAAAAAAAAAGAGAGAGAGAAGAAAGCCCACCTGGGCCTTACCTGTGCTGGCCCAGCCACCTGGCTCGGCCCAGCTTGCTGGCGCTGCCAGTCGTCGTCCTCCTCGCGCCAGAAGGACGCGGAGCGCGTGGCCGGCGCCCGTGGCCACACGCCGGCCACCTCCTGCTTCCGCCGACGCCCGGGAGATGCCCTGAAGTGCCATGCGACCCCCACGTCTCCCTCTCGCACTCGCTCACTCTCCCCCTCGTCTCCCTCTCTCGCTCCCAGGACGGCCGAGCGCGTACCTCGCCGCCGATCGCCGTAGTTGCCACCACAGACACCCCCTCGCCCCTCCGACGAGCCCATTAGCTCCGCCTCGACTCCCTCGTCCTCCCCACCGAGCCACGCATTGCCGGAGGCCCTGCATCGCCGCCTTCGCCTTCGTCTTCAACCTCGGGCACCCGAGCCATCTCCGGTCGAATTCGTCGCCGCGAGGACCTCCCCGAGCCCGCTGACCCCCTCTCCGACTCCGCTATGAGCCCCTCTTCCTTTCCCCCTAGTTCCCGTGCTCGATTACGCCCCGTAGCCACCGCTCCCTCCGAGCCCGAGCGCTCCTCGCCACCGGCCATGTCGCCGTCGTGGCTACGGCCGTGTAAGCACGGGTCCGAGCGCCTCACCGTGCTCAGTGCAGCACCAGGAACCTGTAGCCACCCCCAGTTCTCCTCCCGTGCACCGTAGCGTCGATTCCGACCTCGCCCGAACTCTGGCCGCCGCCACGAGCTCGATTCCGGCGAGCTCGCTCCACCCCGGCTCCTCCCACTTGCCCCACTAGATGCGCACGAGCCCCAGCTACGCGTAGCACGTCTCCGCCGTCGATTTGGTCACCGGAGGACCAAATCCGAAGCCCTCCGCCGTCTTGGGCCTCGCTGGCGTCGAGCCGCCGGCGAGTTGACCCAGTTTGACCCCTGGGTGGGCCCAGGAAGACCCTCCTGAGTCTATGACAGGTGGGGCCGGTCTGCTAACTAAATTAGGATTAGTCCTAATTAATTTTAATTAAATCAGTCACTGACATGTGGGCCCAGGCCCCACTGACAACTAATTAGTGTTAATCTAATTTTGCTAATTACCTGAGAGGCTGACAGAAGGGGCCCACCAGTCAGGTTTGACCTGGGCTGGCGCCTTTGACCTGCTGACGTCACCCTGACGCAATGCTGACGCAGTAATGCATTTTCTGGATTTATTATTATACAGGAAATTCCAGAAAATAGTTCAAACTTCAAAAATTCATAGAAATTCAACCATAGCTCCAAATGAGATAAATTATATATGAAAAATTATCAGAAAAATTCAATCTATCCACCTGTAATGGTTTCATGCATGACAAAACAAGTTTACCTTGCTGTTTAAGCAGAATAAGGAAATGCACTATTAAGGCCATGTTTAATGAGCTAATATTTGAATCTTGGATTCAAATGAGTTCATTCCTTTCTAATATAACTTGCATTAGGCCAAGACACAATCATATTGCAATGTCATAGCATGCATCATATGGTTGCATATCATCATGTGTTGATTATGTTCCGATGTGTTCTCCGTGGTAGGTTCTGCCTCCGAGGATATTCACGAGTATCCAACTGAAGGGCAGTATCCCGCTACCACTCCATCAGGCAAGCAACCATTGATCATTCCGATACAAACCCATGTTCTCGCTTCTGCTCTTGTTTACTGCATTAAGACAACGCGATTCAAACTGTTGTGTGCTACGGTAGTTGAACCCTTATCCTCTGCATGACCTGTCATTGCCACCGTAACTAGATGAAACCCACTAGCATGTGTAGGATTTGATTGAGCCATGTATGTGATTCCTACCTTGCTATGCCTGCTATGCTTAGAGTTGTGTCAGGTCTGGTTCATCTGGGTGATGGGCTAGAGTGAAATGTTTATGTCGGTAATGTGAGGGATGTGTTGAACATGTTTTCGTAAAGGTATCGATGAGAGGCCATGTAGGAGTACATGGTGGGTTGTTTCATTGAGGCCGTCCCTAAGAACTGAGATCTGTATGTGTGATTTAAGATTCAGCTACTACCATGCATTGGGATCCTTAATTGACCCTCTCGGCTTCTTAACCACCCTAGTACTCTGTCCAGGAGGTGCAAATAGTTTCTGGTGTTTGTAGGTTATGTGTTGGCGGCCGTGCGTAGCACTGACCCTAGGGGTGGGCTATGTTGCGGTAGATACACCGTGCCACGGTGTACCGAGTCACCCGTTTGGTGTCCCGGGAACCCTGTTCACATCGTTCGGGGCCGTATGTGGAAACCTCGGCCGGACTCCCTGCGGATGGAACCTGGATAGGCGATAAACCTGGACTAGAGACTAAAGTGTTTAGGTAGGCCGTGGCCAACACCCTCGCTGGGCTTCCGCTTGAAGGTTGCCGAGTACATGTCGTGTAAGCGGCGGTAAGTGGTGAAAGCGTGTGTGACGAGGTACACCCCTGCAGGGTATAAAACTATTCGAATAGCCGCGCCCGCGGTAAAGGACTACTTGGTTGCCTATACAGTTCATAGACAAGTTAATGGACACTACTAAAAGACTCAAGAAAAGTGTGAGTACCGAGGATGGCCCTCTCGTAGGATGACGAGGGAGGATCCCCGGTGGAGTATTGTGTTGGTGAGTAGTGGACTCGTGTGCGAAAACTTTTTTTTACTGGTGGAGTTCCGTAGGATAGCTTAGCCAAGAGTCAAAGCTGGCTTGCTGCATTAACCCCACCACCTTCTTGAGAATAAGCATGTATAGTAGGTTCTGATGTAAGACTTGCTGAGTACCTTTGTACTCATGTTTGCTTAATTTATTGTTTTCAGACGACAACACCGCCCACCCCGATGGGTTCTATGTAGACCTTGACGTCAACGAGTGACTAGCCACCCAGGTGGTGATCCTGGCCATGGAGGGCCCTATGTAGTTAGACAGGCTTCGAGAAGCCTTCTTTCTTTCTAGAGTCTGTACTCAGACTAGTTGCTTCCGCATGTGCTTGTATGTTTGTATGACTTGAGTGTCGGGTCATGTGACCCCTATCTGTATGAACATGTTATGTATGGCTCTCTGGAGCCTTTAAATAAGGTACTTGAGTTGTAGAGTTTTGTTGTGATGCCATGTTGTATGTACTCATATCGGGCATATTGTGTGTATGATTGAAATGCTTGGTATGAGTGGGATCCGACAATCTAGTTGTTTATCCTTGGCAGCCTTTCTTATGGGGAAATGTAGTCTAGTGTTCCTCGAGCCATAGTAGTCCGCTATAGCCCGGTTCACCGGAGTCCTGCTAGCCCAGCACTACTGTTCAGGACACTTGACTGGCCGGCATGTGTTTCACTTCGTTCCTATGTCTGTCCCTTCGGGGAAATGTCACACGGTGACTTTCCGGAGTCCTGCCTAGCCTGCTACAGCCCGGGTTCCCCGGAGTCCTGTTAGCCCAGTGCTACAGCCCGGAATCACTCGCTGATGACCGACATGTTCGATGTGATTCATGTATGCCTGTCTCCATAGGTCTGTGCCGCTTTGGGTTCACGACTAGCCATGTCGGCCCGGGTTCTCTGTCATATGGATGCTAGCGACACTATCATATACGTGAGCCAAAAGGCGCAAATGGTCCCGGGCCATGGTAAGGCGACACCCGTGGGATACCGTGCGTGAGGCCGCAAAGTGATATGAGGTGTTACCGGCTAGATCGATGTGACTTGGAATCGGGGTCCTGACAGCGTTGGCATCAGAGCCGGACTGCCTGTAGGTTCGTTGAGCCAAACTGGTCAATGTCGAGTCTAGAAATGCTTAGTTATATGTAGGGGACTTGATTGTGGGAGGGAACGTAAGGTTCTTTTACTCCTTTACCTATGCCTCCGATGCGAGTCATTCTCTTCTTATTCAACGTGGGTTAAGGACTAGGCTCTCTTCTTCTATCAGGTTCACGTGTTACTAATCCGTAGTAGCTTATAGGATTGTTGTTACAAGCCCCAGTTCAGTTTCTACTACTTTTAGTATGTTGCTAATTGGATCAGAATCTTGATATGATGTTGTTGAGTTGTATTGCGAACTGTTGTGGATGACTCAAATCTTTTTCTGAGCATTTACAGCTGTTATGCTGTCCAATTTTCCCTAGAAATTCTGATGCCTTTGCATTGTGGTTGTGCTTTCAGATGGCCAACCATGTTCAAAATCAAGTGGTTCGCCTGACCCGGTGCCTCGACGTGCCCGGTCATACTGCTATGTTAGTCCGGGTAATGATCGAGACGGGCTACCGTTGGTATCCCGAATACACCGTCGAAGAGCAGTTCCGCGACTTTAATCAAAGCCAATATCTCTGCACCGTCAGGATATTTCCTTCTTATCCTGGATCTACCGAGCCCCTTCACTGTTCCTATGGACTCGGGGTTACTGTTGAGATGGCTGTGCAGGATGCTGCCTATTCCATGATGACCATCTTGCGAGTCGGACTGGCCTGCTTCGGAACACCGACTTCCGTTACATGCCAGCTTCACTTCCGGGAGCGCAAGGGTATCTTCAGGCTATCTATGCTGACTCCACTCAGGAGGACTCATTAACTCGTACCACTGCCGAGATGCTCGAAGATAAGGACCGAGAGAATCGGGCCTTGAGGCTGGAGCTTTTCAATACCCGTGCTGATCATTGGGCCACATTGACTCGGTTTGCACCTGCGGTGCAAGCTGGATGTATGGATACAAGGGATCTGTATCCTGTGAGATCAGCTCTGCCAGACATGGTGGATTGGCGTGATGTGGGAGGCATCACCCCACCCCGTGGTCCCCGCAGGCCACCGTTTGTTGGTCCAAGACCTCATCCTAGCCCTATGGTCCACAGGCTCCTCAGGACCGTCTGTTTCCCGGATGGTCATGTTGAACTTCCAGGCTATGGAGGTGACTTCTATGAGAACTACTACGGAGCTGTCTGAGTTAGTAGTAGTACCACTAGT
This sequence comes from Triticum aestivum, assembly GCF_018294505.1. Taxonomy (NCBI): domain Eukaryota; kingdom Viridiplantae; phylum Streptophyta; class Magnoliopsida; order Poales; family Poaceae; genus Triticum; species Triticum aestivum. The sequence continues at coordinate 304,088,498 of NC_057806.1, read as the reverse complement.
ATTGTAGTAGTTGTATCTCCACTGTCCTGCGTGACTTGTGGAATATGACTTAGTGTGTAATCAATTCCGGAGGTGTAGACAAATAATGTATAGGAGCTTGGAATGCCTCCGATGAGATGTAACGTCTTTCATCATAGTTGTACTGTAGCCTGGGCTTGTACTAAACTATGTATGATGTGTATGACCGTTGGTATATATATGGCAGTTTTATATTACCATGACATACGGATGAACATCTCTGCATTCCGTGTTATCCATTACATTCTGCACTCCTTGCTAAGTTTGAGCCATCCTTATCTAAACCATTGTCTTGTTTTCTCCTAGGATGGTCAACACCCGCAGCAACCCTGCTGCCTCGGAGCAGGGGGAAGCCAGTGCAGCTAGGGGTGAAATCTGCCTCACCCGCCTTCTCTGGCCGAAGTGATGCTGGAGGCGGAAAGAAACAAGCGTGAGACTAACCGCCTGCTGGAGCGGATTGAGCAGAACACTGCACGCCACCCACGAAATGACTTGGTGTCAATCAATGACTTTATCAAGCTGTACCCGCCAAAGTTTAACCATTCCGTCGAGCCCCTCGACGCGGATGACTGGCTTCGCAGCATCACCCACAAGCTACGTTCTGCCAACGTAGCCGAAGCCGACAAGGTTACCTATGCTGCCTATCATCTCGAAGGCCCTGCTAGCCTTTGGTGGGAAAACTTTGAAGCTATGCGCCCGGTCGGCCAAATCACTACTTGGGCTGAATTCAGTGAGGCTTTCCGATGAGCATCACATTCCGGAAGGTCTCATGGATCGCAAGAGGGAGGAGTTCTGCAACTTCACCCAAGGAAGACTGACTGTGGATGCTTATAGTCATGAATTTGGGAATCTGGCACGCTATGCTCCTGAAGAGGTATCTACTGACGCTAAGAAGCAGGCAAGGTTCCGCAAGGGACTTAGCCCTGAGCTTCGCCGCGATCTTCGTCTGCACGAGTGCACCTCCTTTCAGAAAGTTGGTCAATAAAGCCATCAGTGCTGAGACAGGCCAGACTGATTATGACGCTTCACGCAAGCACTCCCGTGACTTTGGCTCTTCATCCGGCTCTGGAGCTCAGAAGCGCCGGGTGTGGATCCCAAGCACGGCACTGCCACCCAGGTTCATTCCCGAGGCCATCCTTTGAGGCGCCTCGTCCCAACCAGCAATTTGCACCGCCCAAGCCCTATGGTGGCCCCGCTGCTAATGCTGCTCCACGCCCCAATGTGGTGACATGCTTTAAGTGTGGAGAGCCGGGTCACTATAGCCGAGAGTGTCCCCAGAACAACAACCCCAATCAAACTGGGAAAGTCCGTTGGCCGTGGTAAGCCCGCGGGAAAAACATTCTACGCCAAGCCGGCCACCACTGCACGTGGCCATGTCAACTATGTTTCAGCCGAGGAGGCTCATGAGGATCCCAACGTCGTCCTTGGTACGCTCCTTGTTAACTGCCATCCGGCATCTGTTCTTTTCGATACTGGAGCATCTCATTCATTCATATCCGAGAACTATGCTCGATTGCATAACACGACATTCTGTGACATGCCCTCTACCATGGAAATTCAAACCCCTGGCTCTAGATGGCAAACTTCTAGAGTAAGCCATGGGAACGAAATTCTTGTCGATAGACTTGTCTTCCTTGCATCCTTAATAGCTCTCAAGTCCTCGGACATAAACATCATCTTGGGTATGGACTGGATGTCAGCTCATTATGCTAAGATCGATTGTGCCACTAGAACCGTTCAACTTACTCACCCATCGGGCAAAGACAGTCAATGTCTTAACTCGAGTGGCCAAGCGCCAGCTTTACTTCCTAAATGCCAACCCCCTTCCAGACCTTGAGGATGTTCCGGTAGTCCCGAGACTTTCCGGATGTCTTTCCAGAAGAACTGCCAGGTGTTCCACCTGACAGGGATGTTGAGTTTGTGATAGACCTTGTTCCAGGAACCGTTCCAATTTCTAGAAGACCCTACAAGATGGCACCCTTAGAACTAGCCGAGCTTAAGAACCAACTCGATGAGTCCTTGAAAAAGGGTTTCATCCGTCCTAGTTCCTCTCCTTGGGCTTGCCCCGTCCTCTTCGTCAAGAAGAAGGATGGAACGGATCGAATGGTTGTGGATTACCGACCTGTCAACTTGGTCACCATCAAGAACAAATACCGCTTCCCAGGATCAACGATCTGTATGATCAGCTCGCTGGATCCTCAGTCTTTTCCAAGATGGATTTGAGGTTGGGCTACCATCAAATCAAAATCAGAAACGGGGACATTCCCAAAACGGCCTTTGTTACTCGTTATGGCCAATACGAGTACACCGTGATGTCCTTCGGTTTAACCAATGCCCCAGCCACCTTCTCCCGGTTAATGAACTCGGTTTTCATGGAGTACTTGGACAAATTTGTCGTAGTATACCTCGATGACATACTCATCTACTCCAAGAATGAAGAGGAACATGCCGAACATCTAAGGCTGGTATTGATGAAACTTCGAGAGCATCGCCTTTATGCCAAATTCTCCAAGTGTGAATTTTGGTTGCCAGAAGTGACCTATCTAGGCCATGTAATCTCTGGTAAGGGTATTGCTGTCAATCCCGAGCGAGTTCAAGCCGTCCTTGATTGGACTCCACCTGAGACGGTTAAGCAAGTTCGGAGCTTCCTTGGCTTAGCGAGCTATTGCCGCCGCTTCGTCGAGAATTTCTCCAAGGTTGCTAAACCTCTAACTGAACTCCTCAAGAAAGATAAAAAGTTCGAGTGGACTCCACAGTGCGAGTTCAGTTTTCAGGAACTGAAAAGACGCCTGACATCTGCTCCCGTACTGGTACCACCAGATTTCTCCAAGGACTTTATTATCTATTGCGACGCCTCGCGACAAGGACTAGGTTGCATACTCATGCAAGATCGTCAGGTAATTGCCTATGCTTCACGGCAATTACACCCACATGAGGAAAATTATCCCACACATGATCTAGAGCTTGCAGCTGTAGTCCATGCACTTAAAACTTGGCGACATTACCTTCTCGGTAATCGTTGCGAGATCTTCACCGATCACCAAAGTTTGAAATATATCTTCACCCAACCAGATTTGAATCTCAGGCAAAGACGTTGGGTCGAGTTGATCTCGGATTACGACTTAGGAATAACTTACACCCCAGGCAAAGCCAATGTCATGGCTGATGCGCTAAGCCGTAAGTCCTATTGTAACAACCTGATGTTACAACAAAGTCAACCACTTCTCCATGAGGAATTTCGTAAGCTTAATCTTCACATTGTTCCTCGAGGATTCCTATCCACCCTGGTGGCGAAACCTAACCTTATGGATCAGATCATAACCTCCCAGCGGTATGATAAGGGCATATCCCAGATTAAGGAAAACATTGCTAGCGGAGTTGCTAAATGTTTTTCCATGGATAAGCGGGGTGCTGTCTTCTTTGAGAACCGTTTGGTGGTTCCCAAGAAACAACATCTACGCCAATTGATCCTTAAGGAAGCTCATGAATCCCCTCTCACCATTCATCCCGGTAGTACCAAAATGTATCAAGACCTATGCCAGAGGTTTTGGTGGACTAGGATGAAGAGAGAAATCGCTCAATATATTGCTAATTGCGACGTTTGTCGTCGTGTTAAAGCAGAGCATCAACGGCCTGCTGGCACCCTTCAACCTTTGGCTATTCCTGAATGGAAATGGGATAAAATCAGTATGGATTTCATCACTGGGTTTCCCAGGACCAAGAGCGGGAATAATGCCATATTCGTTGTGATCGACCGACTTTCCAAAGTAGCCCACTTTCTACCTGTTCGTGAGAGTATCACTGCTAGACAGCTAGCTGATCTATACATCTCCCGAATAGTGTCTCTTCATGGTGTTCCATTGGAAATTAACTCAGACCGTGGGAGTCTCTTCACCTCTCGATTTTGGGAAAGTTTCCAAAATGCTATAGGAACTCGTCTCTCCTTTAGCACTGCCTTCCATCCTCAATCAAGTGGTGAAGTAGAGCGAGTCAATCAAATTCTGGAAGATATGCTCCGAGCTTCTGTCATCTTGTTCGGAATAAGTTGGGAGAAATGCCTTCCATTCGCAGAGTTTGCTTATAACAATAGTTATCAAGCTAGTTTGGGGAAAGCTCCATTCGAAGTTCTCTATGGACGAAAATGTCGAACGCCTCTTAACTGGTCAGAAACCGGGGAAAGACAACTCTTTGGCCCGGATATGATTCAGGAAGCAGAAGAGCAGGTTCGCGTTATTCGTGAGAAATTGAAAACAGCCCAATCTCGTCAAAAGAGTCAATATGATCGTAAATATAAGCCTATGACTTATGAAGTCGACGAGAAGGCTTACCTTCGGGTTACTCCGTTAAAGGGAACCCATCGTTTTGGTATCAAAGGCAAATTGGCCCCTCGTTACATTGGACCCTTTCGCATTCTTGCCAAACGAGGAGAAGTTGCCTACCAATTGGAACTGCCTCCGCATCTTTCCAGAGTTCACGATGTCTTCCACGTTTCACAACTCAGGCGTTGCTTCGCGGATCCTATCCGTGGAGTGGACCACGAAACGCTTGATCTACAAGATAACCTCTCTTATCAGGAATATCCCGTTTGTATCCTTGATCAAGCCGAGTGTACCACTCGACGTCATAATATCAAGTTTCTCAAGGTTCAATGGTCACACCATTCCGAGGAAGAAGCCACTTGGGAAAGGGAGGATCGTCTTCGACTCGAGTACCCCACCTTCTTTCCAGAGGATCCTAAATCTCGGGACGAGATTCTTTTGAGTGGGGGTGAGTTGTCACACCCTAGCTAGTTCAAGCATTAGAATGTGCATCATGTTTAAATTTCTTTTAAATTTGAAATGGGGAAGGCAGAAACCCCCAACACCCCCCTGGAAACAACTAGGGTTTACTAAAAATATTCTCAATGAACCTGAAATGCCCTTCTAAAAAGTTCACCCTCTTTGTCTTAGGTTAGAACCTATGGCAAAATTGGTGCACAATTTTCTAGGTCAACAGAAGGTCATTGAATTAAATCATAAGTATTTGAATTTGGGCATTTAAATGCTATAAAATAATCCAAATGCTCAAATAATTCTGGGAATAAATGTTTCCTGTTGGAAATAATTTAAACAGAGGCCACATTTATTTTCAGGATTTTTGGAAATGTTTTAGTATTTTATCTAAAGCTAAACAGTTGCAGTTTAATAGAAAACAGAAACAAAAATCAAAAAAAGAGAGAGAGAAGAAAGCCCACCTGGGCCTTACCTGTGCTGGCCCAGCCACCTGGCTCGGCCCAGCCTGCTGGCGCTGCCAGTCGTCGTCCTCCTCGCGCCAGAAGGACGCGGAGCGCGTGGCCGGCGCCCGCGGCCACACGCCGGCCACCTCCTGCTTCCGCCGATGCCTGGGAGACGCCCTGAAGTGCCACGCGACCCCCACGTCTCCCTCTCACACTCTCTCACTCTCCCCCTCGTCTCCCTCTCTCGCTCCCGTGACGGCCAAACGCGTACCTCGCCGCCGATCGCCGTAGTTGCCACCACAGACACCCCCTCGCCCCTCCGACGAGCCCATTAGCTCCGCCTCGACTCCCTCGTCCTCCCCACCGAGCCACGCATCACCGGAGGCCCTGCATCGCCGCCTTCGCCTTCGTCTTCAACCTCGGGCACCCGAGCCATCTCCGGTCCGCCGCCAGGACCTCCCCGAGCCCGCTGACCCCCTCTCCGACTCCGCTGTGAGCCCCTCTTCCTTTCCCCCTAGTTCCCGTGCTCGATTACGCCCCGTAGCCACCGCTCCCTCCGAGCCCGAGCGCTCCTCGCCGCCGGCCATGTCGCTGTCGTGGCTACGGCCGTGTAAGCACGCGTCCGAGCGCCTCACCATGCTCAGTGCAGCACCAGGAACCTGTAGCCTCCCCCAGTTGTCCCTCCCGTGCACCGTAGCGTCGATTCCGACCTCGCCCGAACTCCGGCCGCCGCCACGAGCTCGATTCCGGCGAGCTCGCTCCACCCCAGCTCCTCCCACTTGCCCCACTAGATGCGCACGAGCCCCAGCTACGCGTAGCACGTCTCCGCCGTCAATTTGGTCACCGGAGGACCAAATCCGAAGCCCTCCGCCGTCTCGGGCCTCGCCGGCGTCGAGCTGCCGGCGAGTTGACCCAGTTTGACCCTTGGGTGGGCCCAGGAAGAACCCCCTGAGTCTATGATAGGTGGGGCCGGTTGGCTAACTAAATTAGGATTAGTCCTAATTAATTTTATTTAAATCAGTCACTGACATGTGGGCCCAGGCCCCACTGACAACTAATTAGTGTTAATCTAATTTTGCTAATTAGCTGAGAGGCTGACAGAAGGGGCCCACCAGTCAGGTTTGACCTGGGCTGGCGCCTTTGACCTGCTAACGTCACCCTAATGCAATGCTGACGCGGTAATGCATTTTCTGGATTTATTATTATACAGGAAATTCCAGAAAATAGTTCAAACTTCAAAAATTCATAGAAATTCAACCATAGCTCCAAATGAGATAAATTATATATGAAAAATTATCAGAAAAATTCAATCTATCCACCTATAATGGTTTCATGCATGACAAAACAAGTTTACCTTGCTTTTTAAGCAGAATAAGGAAATGCACTATTAAGACCATGTTTAATGAGCTAATATTTGAATCTTTGATTCAAATGAGTTCATTCCTTTCTAATATAACTTGCATTAGGCCAAGACACAATCATATTGCCATGTCATAGCATGCATCATATTGTTGCATATCGTCATGTGTTGATTGTGTTCCGATGTGTTCTCTGTGGTAGGTTCTGCCTCCGAGGATATTCACGAGTATCCAACTAAATGGCAGTATCCCGCTACCACTCCATCAGGCAAGCAACCATTGATCATTCCGATACAAACCCATGTTCTCGCTTCTGCTCTTGTTTACTGCATTAAGACAACGCGATTCAAACTGCTGTGTGCTATGGTAGTTGAACCCTTATCCTCTGCATGACCTGTCATTGCCACAATAACTAGATGAAACCCACTAGCATGTGTAGGATTTGATTGAGCCATGTATGTGATTCCTACCTTGCTATGCCTGCTATGCTTAGAGTTGTGTCAGGTCTGGTTCATCTGGGTGATGGGCTAGAGTGAAATGTTTATGTCGGTAATGTGAGGGATGTGTTGAACATGTTTTGGTAAAGGTATCGATGAGAGGCCATGTAGGAGTACATGGTGGGTTGTTTCATTGAGGTCGTCCCTAAGAACTGAGATCTGTATGTGTGATTTAAGATTCAGCTACTACCATGCATTGGGATCCTTAATTGACCCTCTCGGCTTCTTAACCACCCTAGTACTTTGTCCAGGAGTTGCAAATAGTTTCTGGTGTTTGTAGGTTATGTGTTGGCGGTCGTGCGTAGCGCTGACCCTAGGGGTGGGCTATGTTGCGGTAGATACACCATGCCACGGTGTACCGAGTCACCCGTTTGGTGTCCCGGGAACCCTGTTCACATCGTTCGGGGCCGTATGTGGAAACCTCGGCCGGACTCCCTGCGGATGGAACCTGGATAGGCGATAAACCTGGACTAGAGACTAAAGTGTTTAGGTAGGCCGTGGCCAACACCCTCGCTGGGCTTCCGCTTGAAGGTTGCCGAGTACATGTCGTGTAAGCGGCGGTAAGTGGTGAAAGCGTGTGTGACGAGGTACACCCCTGCAGGGTATAAAACTATTCGAATAGCCGCGTCCGCGGTAAAGGACTACTTGGTTGCCTATACAGTTCATAGACAAGTTAATGGACACTACTAAAAGACTCAAGAAAAGTGTGAGTACCGAGGATGGCCCTCTCGTAGGATGACGAGGGAGAATCCCCGGTGGAGTATTGTGTTGGTGAGTAGTGGACTCGTGTGCGAAAACTTTTTTTTACTGGTGGAGTTTCGTAGGATAGCTTAGCCAAGAGTCAAAGCTGGCTTGCTGCATTAACCCCACCACCTTCTTGAGAATAAGCATGTATAGTAGGTTCTGATGTAAGACTTGCTGAGTACCTTTGTACTCATGTTTGTTTATTTATTGTTTCCATACAACAACACCGCCCACCCCGATGGGTTCTATGTAGACCTTGACGTCGATGAGTGACTAGCCACCCAGGTGGTGATCCTGGCCATGGAGGGCCCTATGTAGTTAGACAGGCTTCGAGAAGCCTTCTTTCTTTCTAAAGTCTGTACTCAGACTAGTTGCTTCCGCATGTGCTTGTATGTTTGTATGACTTGAGTGTCGGGTCGTGTGACCCCTATCTGTATGAACATGTTATGTATGGCTCTCTGGAGCCTTTAAATAAAGTACTTGAGTTGTAGAGTTTTGTTGTGATGCCATGTTGTATGTACTCATATCGGGCATATTGTGTGTATGATTGAAATGCTTGGTATGAGTGGGATCCGACAATCTAGTTGTTTATCCTTGGCAGCCTTTCTTATGGGGAAATGTAGTCTAGTGTTCCTCGAGCCATAGTAGTCCGCTACAGCCCGGTTCACCGGAGTCCTGCTAGCCCAGCACTACTGTTCAGGACACTTGACTGGCCGGCATGTGTTTCACTTCGTCCCTATGTCTGTCCCTTCGGGGAAATGTCACACGGTGACTTCCGGAGTCCTGCCTAGCCTGCTACAGCCCGGGGTTCCCCGGAGTCCTGTTAGCCCAGTGCTACAGCCCGGAATCACTCGTTGATGGCCGGCATGTTCGATGTGATTCATGTATGCCTGTCTCCATAGACCTGTGCCGCTTTGGGTTCGCGACTAGCCATGTCGGCCCGGGTTCTCTGTCATATGGATGCTAGCGACACTATCATATACGTGAGCCAAAAGGCACAAACGGTCCCGGGCCATGGTAAGGCGACACCCGTGGGATACCGTGCGTGAGGCCGCAAAGTGATATGAGGTGTTACCGGCTAGATCGATGTGACTTGGAATCGGGGTCCTGACAAAGAGGCAAACAGGCGAAAAGTGTTCGTTAAAACGAACTAACGTTGGTTAAATAACCTAAACCGAGAATACCGGGGGGAAACCAAACTGATCCAAAAAACCAAATTTAGGGTTTTAAAATAAACCGATCAGTTTTACCTAAAAACCCAAAAAATGGCGCGAGATCCAGCGACGGCGCGGGGCGGCGGCGAGGCGACGGCGCGGCGCGGG